>NC_063343.1:61908471-61935524 GCF_021869965.1 Rhincodon typus
CACCCCCCCCCCCCCCCCGGCCCCTGTCCCCCTCACTCCCACACCGGGCCCCTGATCCCCCCCCCACACACACACCGGGCCCGGTCCCACTCCCACACCAGGCCCCTTCCCCACACCTCCCACACTGGACCTTCCCCACCACTCCCACACCAGGCCCCTGTCCACCCCACTCCCACACCGGGCCCCTGTCCCCCCAACTCCTACACCAGGCCCCTGGTCCCCCACTCCCACACCAGGCTGTCCCTCCACTCCCACACTGGGTCGATGGTCACTGGTATCCCAGCTCCGGACTAACTGAATTACTTTCGATATCTTTGGGAGGTATGTTTCTCCAGTCAAGAATTGCCTTGTAGACAACCCTACTGGATTTGCTTGATTTCTTTGATTCCTTTAGTGATTCCTGATGCCACCTCAGCCTTTCTATTGGACTGCAGATAGTGTAGAGATGATGTATGGTGTTGAATTTATGAAGCAGTTAATTCTTCACTAAGAAGTATTGAAATGAGGGCCACAGTTCATTAATCACATTGTCAGGAGTGCTTTCAGGCATTCTACAATCCTAGTGGTAGTCTTTGAAGACAGCTGATCCACCCTTAGTAGACAGAAGTGTCATCTGTAGACAAGGTAATCAGTTCCTGTGTGAAGGGGTCTTCTCTCCCAGCTCCATCTTGGTCTGCCTTGGATGTCATGTCTGTCATCCTTGACTCTCTAACTTACTTAGTTTGGTGCTCATTACAGTTCTTGCATGGGTTGATTTCATTGCTAATGTCTGACCAGTAATGTCCATGTCTTGCTTTCCTCAAACTTGAATCAGTTCCTTGTGGCTTGCATGGATGGGCTTTAGCATGTGTTCTCTCAACCCCTTTGGGATAACGACTCAATTTCCCCTCTAGAATATGACATCTTGGTCTGTCAATTCATCTCTATTTGCCCAGTACGCTCAGATAGCAACAGGTCTATCCTTGATGCTTTCATATTTCCATCACTAATTCTTTCAAGAGCTGAAGAGTTGCACCTTATTTGATAGTTTGTCTGTCAGGTTCAGTAGCTCTCCTGGGTGGCTGGTTTACAGACTATGATGAGCTAATGCTTTACATTGGATCTAGGAAGATTTCACTTTCTGCATCTTCGCCTTTCTTCATCAGCTGTGCTGCTCTGAACAGCATGTCTGCAACGTCCATCTGCTTCCATTGGTATACGTCATGTCCAAGTAATTGGAGAACATTCTATGAGGACACTGTAAATAGTCATAGCTTGAGGAAAATGCTTTGACATGGCTTATGTTCAGACTCAAATGTCAATTTCTCTCTTCAAAGGGGGACTGATGAATATTTTAACTCACAAGGACATTGCGCAGGCACTCTTTCTCAACCTGAGCATAAAGTCATTCCTGCTGTATTAATGCCCTGGATGCAAACACAGCCAGTTGTCCTTAATGCATTAGGGTTGTTCCAAATGCTGGCTTGCTGTTGTCACACCACATGCTGGATTCTCATTTAGTTCATAGTATTTCAGCGCTGACATTGCCACACCTAATTGCTTGATTTCAGTTAATGCTGCTTCTTGCTCTGTGCCCCTATATACCATTGCAATTCTTTGGCTGTCGGTTGGCATAATGGCTGACACTTTGACAACACATTGGACAAGAAATTTGCCAAATAGTCGACAAATGATTTCATTACTATTGCATGTGTTGATTGCTGCATCACTATTACAGCTCACATCCCCCTTTGGGATCCAGGCAAAGACCTTTTCTTGTCAGTATATGGCCTATGTACTTGACTTTGGACATCTTTAATTGCAATTCTTTCCTTGTTCAGCTTCAGGCTCATCTGGCTCACTCTGTCTAACACTCACTCGATCATGATCAACAGTGACCTGTTCAATCGTGTCTTTTCATTCATAAATTAGCAGATCAGCCACTAAAACATCCACTTTGCAAAGATTGCTAACTGTCTCATGTCACCTGCATTGATTCCTCTGCAACATAAATATGTGAAACAGTATGTGCAGCCATCTGTATCTCCCAGAGGACATGCAGAATGTAGTTAGGAAGCTACAGTTTTCATCCCATTTCGCCAGCCAGCAACCGCCCTTCACATCGAGGAGAGTGAAGATTTTTGCCTTTGCAAGTTGTGACATAATTCCATGGATGGTTGGCATGAGATAGTAAAGTCTCTTCAGGGCTTTGTTTAAATCCTTTGGGACAATGCATACTCTCAGCTTTTCAGGTTGTTTCACTGTTATCACGCTGCTAATTGATTCAATAGGAGTTGTCACTTTCTAAATTACTTCCTTCTTTTCTAACTCTTCTATCACATCTTTCTGACTGGCCATGAGGGCAGAGACTCAGGTAATGTTCTCAGAGTCTTGGTTCGAATCCCACTGCAGCAGATGATGAAATTTGAATGCAATAAAAATCAAGAAATAAAATGTTACAATGACCATGAAAACATTGTCAATGGTTGTAAAATCCTATCTGATATATTACTGTCTCTTAGAGAAGGAAAACTGCTATTCTTATTTGGTCTTACCTACAGACAACACAGTAATTGTCTTATACCTGTCCTAGCAAGCTGTTTAGTTGTATCAAAAATGAAAAAGCCTCAAAGAAAAGGAAACTGGATCGACCACCTGGCATTGACCAAGGCACTGCAAACAAATTCGGCCCTATCCTCCTGCAAAGCTCTGTTAACCTGGGGGTTAGTGTCAAAAATTGGGAAAGCTGTCTCACAGAGCAGTCAAGCCTGACATAATCAAACTCACAGAATCATGCCCAACAGACAATATCCCAGACACCACCATCATCATCCCTGGGTATGTCCTGTCCCAGCAGTGGTGAAATTATAGATTATGTTTCGATATTCAGTAGTGGAGGTCAGAATCTCAAGCACAGGAAACAGCCCTCTTCCAACATCTGTGCAATGTCCCTGTTTCTACTGAGGCATAACCAGTGCCCAGGATATGTATAATGCAAAGACTGTGACCTCATACAAAGTGGGAGAGATGGTAATGATTGCAACAATGATTGATGTATCCATCCCCATCCCAAACCACACGTGTCCCCCCCTTGACATTTGTCAAGCTCATAACATGACTCATTTACAGTTGCGAGATGCGATGTTCATTCCAAATCAGGGGCCCATGATCTGCAAATAAAAAAAATGTGCTCAAGCTTTGAGATAACATAGCGTGGAGCTGGAGGAACACAGCAGGCCCAGCAGCATCAGAAGATCAGGAGAGTTGACATTTTGGGTCGGGATCCTTCTTCAGAATGGAACCAGACCACCCCCAATCGACTCCAGACAACATTCAGGCCATTTCCAATTTGGCCCTAACCGCGACAATCTCGACATACACAACATCCAGAGCCTACAAAAATGGTTTTCTCTACGGCTCCTCAAGCACGCACTCTCAGCAATGCGTCAGCATCTTCTGGCACTATAATCAGCATGACCCCAGGTCAGAGCCTCCCTCTCCCAGACCTGCAAGGGACCTCTTCTGCTTTTCATTCTGCTCAGGATCCACAACTTCAACCAATGCTTTCTCTCCACCCTATGTGACATTAAAACCATAAGTACACTAAACTTACTTGTGCTTACCACCAGACACAGGCCTTTACCATCCCACCCCAACCACTCCCTTCCCCCACCCCTAAAGTCCTCAACCTTACCCAGGACAATAAAAGACCATTTCTGAAGAAGAGTCCCGACCCGAAACATCAGCTTTCCTGCTCCTCTGATGCTGCCTGGCCTGCTGTGCTCCTCCAGCTCCACACTGTGTTATCCCTGACTCCAGCATCTGCAGTCCTTGCTATCTCTGTTCAAGCTTTATGCTTTCTTTAAATTATCCAGGAACTATAATTCCCAAATAACCACAGAGAGTGTTGGAGAAATTCAGCAGATCTAGCAGCATCTGTGGAAAGAGGAACAGAGTGAACATTTTGAGTCCAGTACAGCTCTGCTACCAGCATCCTCAGTATTTTGTTTTTATTTAACCATAGATCCGAGCTACTTTCTCCACAGCAGTGTCTCAGCCAATTAAAATTAACATGCTAACCAATCAGCACCCTTTTTCCTGTCGCATAAATTGCTGTGATCATTTGAAATTTGTCACTCTTGTGTGTGTGTCCTATTGAGCGCAGGTGAAAAACATCAACAACCTTCCTTTTTCTTCAGCAAGGGTACAACCAAATGACACTGTTATTTGTGGGATCTTGCTGTGTTCAAATTGGTTGGTGTTTTTCCTACGTTATAACAGAAAATTCATTGCAAGACTAGTTTGTTGGAACATTGAAAAATGAAAGATCCTTCATAAAAGACATTGGCACGTGCTAAGATCATGAAAGGTGCTATAAAATTGTACGTTTCTTCTGCCAAGTTAAGTAGGGAAGCTTCCCTGCAGACTTTGAATCAGGGGCAGTGAGATATAGTGCTTTTCTGGATTTGGCTTTAAGAAAATTTGGCTCCAATTCAGCTTTCATCAGAATCTGAAATATGAAAACAATAACCAAAAAAATGAAGTCAATGAGTTCTGCCAAAAAGTGCACATCAATATGACTTCAGATCACAGACTGATTTCCCATCGGTGCAATTTTTCACTGATTGTGTGTGATAGGAAGTCATGAGAAATGAGTTTTGCTTTCTATATTTTAAGATTTTCTGGTCGTGAATTAAATGCTGCTGCATGAAAAATGATAAATGAAAGTTCTTTGAAGGGTAGTGTATAAATCTGAGACAACACCTCCAAAATCCTTAGTGAGAGATTTAATAAACACTGCAGCCTCTCAGCCTTTTATCCAAACTTTGAGCTTTTCCCTTTTAATTCAGACTTTTGCATGCCTCTCTCGGTCACCAGTGACGATCTGAATGCATCCTTCACACAGCCAGCCTGGAAAACTGGCTTAGATGGTGAGGGGGCAGGACAGGGGTTAATCGCCATGCTCAGGAAGTCAGAAGTAAAGCCACACTATCCAAACCTTCGTCTGTTCAGCACCTGCTGTGCTATTCAGTCAGATCATAGCTGATCTGAATCTCAGCTCTCTTAAGCTGCCTTTGCCCCCTATCTTTTCTCCCTGACAAAAATCTATCGATCTCAGTTTTGAAGTATCAAATTTGCCAGCTATTTGAGGAGGGGGAGTTCCAGATTTCCACAATCCTTTAAGTGAAGGTGCAATTCCCAAAACCATCCCGGAATGGCCAAGTCGAGTTTCAAGGTTTCCTAGAATCCCTGCAGTGTGGAAGCAGGCCATTCAGCCCATTGAGTCTACACTGATCCTCCAAAGAGCATCCCACCCAAACCCACGCAGACACGGGGAGAATGTGCAAACTCCACACAGAGAGTCGCCTGAGGTTGGAGTCAAACCCGCTGTGAGGCAATAGTGTTAACCACTGAGGCACCATGCCACCCCAAGTATGCCATCTTGTTCTGGCCTTCCTCCTCTCCAAGGTAACTAGAATCTCTCTATTTATCCTATTGAAAGCTTGTATCATTAGAAGTGCTCAGGTTAAGTGACTGCCTCTGAGTGACCAACTTCACAAGTTCAGTTTCTCCTTGTTGTCTACCCTGAAGTTTGAATCTGTTCCACTATTTTGGTCCAACAGACCGCCTCCCTGGAGCCATGTGTTTTTAGTTTTCTGATGTGTCTGTCATGTGGGACATTGCCATAAGCCTTGCTAAAGTCCACATAGAGACTACATCACACACATTACCCTCATTGACCCTTTATGTTAACTCTTCAAAAATTTCTATCAAATTAGTCCGATACAAAAAATTAGTGATGACTATCCTCGATTAGTTTTTCTAACTGTTGATTCATACTATCTCTAAGAAATACGCCCAATAACATGCCCTCAGCTAGATTCAGAATGATTGGCATGTAATTACTCAGATTGCTCTTCCTCCTTATTTAAATAACATTCACAGCCCTCGAGTCCACTGACACGAGGAAAGGTCAATATAGGATTGTCAGAGCCTCTATTATTTCTTCCCTTGAATTTCTTACCAACTTGGAATGCAATTCATCTGAGCCTGATTATTTATTTACTCTTCAGGATGCTAAATTCATAATAATGATCTGAATGAGGGTACTAAATGTTATACCTCCAAGTTTGCAGATTATACAGAGCTGATTTGGAGGGTGAACTGTGAAAAGAGTACAAGAGATGCTTCAGTGTGATTTGAACAAGTTGAGAGTGTGTGCTAATACATGACAGAGAAAGTATAATGTGGATAAACATGAGGTTATCCATTTTGATTGCAAAAGTAGAAAGGTAGATTATTATCTGACTGGCGATAGATTAGGAAAGGAGGAGGTGGCTGGGTTTCCTTCTTCACCAGTCACTGAGAGAAAGTGTGCAGGTGCAGCAGGTGGTGAAGAAGGCAAATGGTATGTTGGCCTTCATAGCGAGACGTTTCAAATAAAGGAGCAGGAATGACTTGCTGTAACTGTACAGATGAGATCACACCTAGAGCATTCTGTACAGTTTTAGTCTTATCTGAGGAAGGATGTTTTGGCTATGAAGGGAGTACAACAAAGTTTACTAGACTAATCCCTGGGATGGCAGGACTGAGGTATGAAGAGAGACTAAATCCGTTAGGATTATATTAGGGGTGGC
This sequence comes from Rhincodon typus, assembly GCF_021869965.1. NCBI lineage: Eukaryota > Metazoa > Chordata > Chondrichthyes > Orectolobiformes > Rhincodontidae > Rhincodon > Rhincodon typus. The sequence goes on from NC_063343.1 coordinate 61,915,089, forward strand.
ACAGTGGCTCAGTGGTTAGCACTGCTGCCTCACAGTGCTAGGGACCTGGGTTCAATTCCACCCTTGGGCAACTGCCTGTGTGGAGTTTGCACATTCTCCCCATATCTGCATGGGTTTCCTCCCACAGTCCAAAGATGTGCAGGCTAGGTGAATTGGCAATGCTAAATTACCTGTAGTGTTCAGGGATGTTTAGGTTAGGTGGGTTAGACAAGGGAAATGCAGAAGCATTGGGTCTGAGAGGGGTGGTGTGGACTTGTTGGGCCAAATGGTCTGTTTCCACATTGTAGGGATTCAATGAATATTCACTGGAGTTTAGAAGAATTATGGAAGAAATCTATAAAATTCTAACAGGGCTAGACAGGGTAAATGCAGGAAGGATGTTCCCAATGATTGGGAAGTTCAGAACCAGGGGACACAGTCTAAAGATACAGCATAGGCCATTTTGGACTGAGATGAGGAGAAATTTCTTTACCAAGAGAGTGGAGAGCCTGTGGAATTGTCAGCCACAGAAAGCGGTTGAGGCCAAAATATTGATTATTTTCAAGAAGGAGTGAGATATAGTTCTTAAGGCTGAAGGGATCAAAGGGTATGGGGAGAAAGCAGGAACAGATAATGATTTGGACGATCAACCATATTATTATCATATTAAATGGCACAGCAAACTTGAAGGGCCGAATGGTCTACTCCTTCTCATTTTTCATATGTCCTTTAATAATATTTTCTAAACCCCTTAACATTTCCTTGTCTCCCACATGATATTTCACACTCCTCACCATTCGATACAATGTCTGCAACATCCCCTCTTTTGTGAAAATGGGCACAAAGTATTTAGAGTTTTCTTTTGCAGCGTAGAAAAAGGGCCCTCTTGTTGTGCAGTGGTAGTGTCCCTACCCCTGGACTGAGAGGGCCAGGTCCAAGTCCCAATTGCTCCAGAGGTGTGTAATAACATCTCTGAGCACATTGATTAGAAAAACAGGTTCAATGGAAAAAAATTACAGAATGAAAAACGGGGCTCTTGTGGTGCAGTGGTAGTGTCCCTACCTTTGAGCTGGGAGACCAGTATAACAGTCCTATCCACTCCAGAGCTGTGTAATAATACTCTGAACTGGCTGAGCAGAAAATGTCTACAGCTTGGAAAAGACCCTTCAGTCCATACACATTGAAGCCTATACCAATGTCTATTCTCACCTCAACCTGATTACAGTTTTGTTCCAACAGGCCCTTCTTTCTTGCCCTTTATGCATTTATAAACATCATTACCTTTCCGTAATTTTACTTGCCAAATAATTTTTATTGTTGTTATGAATAATATAATAATTCTTGCCAAATTCCCTTTCTTCCCACCTACATTTGCTTCACCTTTAGTCTTTTCTTGATTCCTGGCCTAAGCTTCTCCTCTTTGCTTTATTATCTCTGTTTGCTTTTTGATATTCAGAGGGCTCTGGTTTTAGGAATTTCACCCCTTATTCTTTGAAGACAATTTGTTGTGAATTCTTTCTGTTTTCTCCTTGAATAGCTCTCCCTGTTCTGACACTAATTTTGCTTTCAAGCAGCTGTTTCTAATCCACTTTCACCAATTCACAGCTCAGCCTAAAAGCACTTGGTCTTTGCCTAAGTTAAACATTTCCTCTTGATCTGTCTATGTCCTTTTCCATAAATCGAATCTAACTGAATTACAACAACTGCATTCAAAATGCTTTCTCAGTGATAACCTTGTTTCATTCTCTAAAACTAATCTTGAACAGTCTCCTCTCTTCTTGGGCTTTCCACATATACTGAGTGTACATGTTCTCCTGAATGCACTTTACAAATTCTGTGTCTTCTATATCTCTTTACATTGGTTTTATCCAAGTTAATGTTAGTGTAGTTGAAATCTCCTACATTACTGCGCTTTTGTTCCTATAGTGTCAGATATTATCGGCCAACACCTCTCCTATCTCCCTCTAATTGTTGGTAATCTTTAGTATGTAGCCAGCAGTGTGTTTGATTCTTTCTGGATCCTCAGTTTATCCATAAACACTCATTTGGCAAGCCTTCTACCAAATCATCATTTCACCTCAGAGCAGTGATTGGTTCTCTCACCAAAGTTGCAACAGTTCCTCTTTTATTCACCCCTCTCGGTGATCAGCATTGCCTTAATGAGGACTGTTAATGAGTCAATTCTTCCATTCATTCAAGTGATGTTTCAATGAGACTTGTGAGTGTTAACTCTTCCTTCTGCTCATCTATCATAAGCACAATACTCAATACAACAAAACATATACTGTCAATCACTGAACATTGTCAATTTTCTAACTTTTATGTCCTCTGCATTCCATATACATAATAGTTTTTCATCGCTCTTTTCTGAATTGACTCTCAGATCCCAGACCTCCTGGCTTAAAGACTCTTCAAACAACAGTTATTAGACTTGAAAGGTTAACGCTGTTTTTCTCTCCACAGACGCTTCCAGGGCTACCAAGTTCCTCCAGCGACTTTCTGTTGTTCTATTTAATATTCCCCAACAGGATCAGCAGACATTCCCATAACCATATTGGTCCCAGCCAATAGAAGCTCTCCCCTTCTGGTCACTGCAGAAGTGGTCACAGTGTCCCAGGAATTTAAAGCCCACCCTCTTGCACTATCTTTGATTTGATTTGATTTATTGTTGTCACAGTGAAAAGTTTTGTTTTGTGTGCAGTACAGACAGATGATACCATACAAAGTGTGTTAGGGTAATAGAACTGAGTGAGCAATACAACGATACAGAGAAGGTGCATAAAGAGCGAGATCAACATGAAATTTAAAATAAGGGAGGCCCATTCAGAAGTCTAATGACAGTGGGGAAGAAACTGTTCTTGAACACATTGGTACATGTGTACGATGCTTTTGCATCTTCTGCCCTGTGGAAGAGGTTGGAAGCGATAATAACCAGGGTGGGAGGGGTCTTTAATGATGTTGGCTGCCTTCCCTCTCCAGTGCTCATCAACACCATCTTGTCATTTTTGCACATTCACCAGCATGTAGCACCAGTAATCTGGAGGTCCAGGGAGGGAGTAAGGGTAGGTTGCCAGCTGGGTTGGATGCCAAGGCGCCAGATGGCTAAGGGTTACAGTGCCGGGCGTATAGGATACCATGTGGTAAGGGGGCTGGGCTGCTTCTGAAGCCCAGCATTTTAATTTCTTTCCTATCTATGTGCAGGACCTCACTCTCCTTCCTACTAGTACCAGTATGAGTCACAACCTTTATTAGTTTAACCTCTTGTTTCTGAATGACAGTGTGTAGGTGTGAAATAGGATGGGCCAAGGATGGATACTAAGGGGGTGCCCAGAGGGATCCCAAAGGTAACTATAAGGGAGCAAGAAGACAAGCTATTGCAGGCACTGCCCTAGTACAGTTTAAATGGGTAAGAATAGAACCAGCCAACTACAGTCCCACCCAGCAGATATGTTGAAATAAAGACGGTCAGTCTACTGTGTCAAAAGGCCTGAAATTACATGACACCAGGTTTTAGTCAAGCCTTATTCCAATAACCCTAAAGAAGGAGTAAGACTCCAAAAGCTTGTGATTTCAAATAAACCTGTTGGACTATAACCTGGTGTCGTGTGATTTCTGACCTTTTCCACCCCAGTCCAACATCTGCATGGACATATGGCTAAAGTGTCAAAGGGTACAGTCAAAACAAGGAGGGAGCGTTTAGGGAGTTGCTTGCTGTGTCATTTGTGAGTTTGCTGATCGCCTTTTTTTTGTTACTGTGAGGGGGTGAGAAGCTGTCGGAAGGATTCAGACCATGAGCCACGGGGAAGATGAACCAAAGGAGGCTGCAGCATGTCCGAGGGCTTGTTTGGAGTGAGAAACAAGGTGAGAAACACAAGCTCACTGCAGCCGGGAAATATTGGCAGGAAAGTGACAGGAATTTTACAAGGGGTTGTTTGGGGGGGACCCTCAGCCAGCGGAGCCTGAGTAAGGCTACAGCCAGGGATGGGAATGCTGCTCAGTTGACATTTGGAACAGTCTGTGGTCACAGACACAGCGGCTTGTGAACACGCTGATGGACACTTTATTCCTGGCTTCATCTCATTAAAATCACCAGGCACATCTCCTTGTAAATGATCCCAGATTATTAGGTGAGAGAGAGAGAAAGGGTTCCATTTTTCTGTACTTTACAGATGACAGTGTGCAGCAGGCAGCAAGCAGGGCTCGAAATGAAAACACATTGTACACTGTTCTCTGGACTTCATGTGTTGACATCAGCACCTCTCGGTCAGAGAACCCCTTCCCTACGCACCCCACCCCCCCCCACCCCGTTAAATGCAACAGTGTGGGTACTGACAGAGGACCACACAAGGTGCCACATTCTGTACAGTCACATAGACACATGGGGAGCGAAAACAGAAATTGCTGGAAAAGCTCAGCAGGTCTGGCAGCAAATGTAGAGAAAAATTAGAATGAATGTTTCGGGCCCAATGACACTTCCTCAGAATCCTTGCCAATCCCAGTGCACAGGACAATGGGGCTACCTTTGCGTTAATCTTCAGGACAAAGTCTTCATGTCAGAGTTCTGTTTGAAGGGTCTAAACTTGACAAAAAAACAACCCTATTGATTGTTAAACTGGCTACGTTAGTCACAGGCTTAATTTTAAGTCAAAATGTTGGGGGTTTAAGTCACAATCCAGGACACCAACTTACAGCCTGGGCTGACCCTTCAGGACAAAAACACAATAACTTTAATTTCTACACTACCTTTTACATAGCAAATATCCTGAGACATTACACAGCATCTTAACAAACAGTACAAGACACCAACAACAACAAAAACAGAAGTTGCTGGAAAAGCTCAGTAGGTCTGGCAGCATCTGTGAAGAAAAAATCAGAGTTAACGTGTGGGGTCCAGTGACCCTTCCTCAGAACCATTCTGTTCCTGCAGAGGATCACTGTAAGAGAATTAATTCCTGAAGACCCTGGGTAGATATAGCACCTCCTCAAACCCCCTCTCCCCTCCAGCATCTTGACATTTTCTGTGTTGCCTCTACACAATCTCACTCTGGAGACTGGGGAGGATTCACTTGTGACCAGGAACAAGAGTGGTCCAAGCAGAACATTTTCAATCAAAGCCAAGATCTTCACGAGGGCAACAGCACTCCCTGTAAATTTCACCAACTTTAAACAACTCTGCAAATTCCAGACCGAGCCAATAGCAATTGATCAGTAATGACCTTAAAGTGTTTGATGTGGGCTGGGTTGGGGGGAAGTGACCGTTCCTGCTTTTGAATGCATGGTCAGTTGTGTGTGCTTAAGATACAGTAACAGCTAGAATATTGCGCTTTAAAATGCTGGAGTTGACATCAAAACAACATTACACCCTCACCACATCACAACGTTTTCTGAAGAAGGGTCTAGACCCAAAACGTCAGCCTTCCTGCTCCTCTGATGTTGCTTGGCCTGCTGTGTTCATCCAGCTCTACACCTTGTTATCCTACACGGAGATCTTGATGCACAGTGGGTAGTGTCCTTCCACGTTTGGCTCCCACTCCAAGACTTGTTGAAAGGAACATCTCTCCATAGCAGGGCCCAACGGACTGAGTAAAATTTATAAATCCATCCGGTGCGTGTCAATGGCAGGCAGTGAAAGCTGGAGAGACTCAGTCAGCCAGGCGATGGAAAAAAAGCTTTGAGGCCTCCAGCAACATTACTCAGAGCTGCAGATTGCCAGGCGTCTGTTCCCACAGCAGAACAAACTGAGTGAACTGTAATAGATGACCACCACAGTCTAATGCCCCTCCTAAGATAGTGCCCAGGATTGACTCTATCTGAAACATCCTTGCTCAAAGTGGACACCATTTCAGCTTCAGAATGGCATCTGAAGACCAAAGCAACAGGGAACTATGGAGCTAATTGGCTTTGAGCTTCCACTGCACCACAAGACCCTTCATACTCCATTTAGGTGAAATGAATATAAATGGAGAAAGCTGCAAACAATTCCTTCATTCTGTCAGTCTGTAGTTTTCAGTTTTTATTTCAGGTTTCTAGCAGTTTGGGATTTTTTTTTTAAATTACTGTACCTCATGGATTCACCTTTTTCTGTTCAGTCACCCCTTACCAATTAGAACACTAACACCAGGAAAGTGAACAGGAGTCAACTTTAAAAAGTGGAGATAGTGTAAGGAGCAGTACCTTAGATAGCAATAGTTATATTTAGCTAAATAGATTGCATTTGTAAAAGAGGTCCTCAAAATCCAGGTATAAACCCATTGAGGAGTTTCTGTAATTTAGGTGCAGTTAATTCCCTAGCAACTGGGAAATGGCCTATTATGGGATAATTGACTAAATAACAGGATGTATTACACTGAAATATCATGACAATCTCCACATTAACAAGACTTGTCTTCTGCAGGTCTAAGACTCAGATCACAATTCATCTTCACTTCCAGACTTGATTACAGATTTGATCAAAGGATTCAACAACTCATTAAGCTAACCGGTTTTTCTCAAGCAAATATATTTTCAGTAGCTGTGATTGGAATTGAGTTTAACACATGCTGACTGGATGGTGATGGTGTCGCTCTGAGATGAGGCCTAATGGTGGTCTGTGGAGTCTTCAGGTTGAGTACAGCATTTTCAACCCCTCCCTCTTATTGTGCTTCAGTCCCTTGAGTAAGGAAACACTCTCCCATCACCCACAAGTCTCTGCCCACATTCCCCTCCCCCATTGCCACTGTCCTGCCCTGACTCTCGCTGGGGTTCAGCGTCTCCCCCATCTCAGCTTTGTAGCTATTTGTCAAGTCAAAGGTCACTCAGAAGACAAAACCAATCTAAAACGCTCTTCCCAAAATGATATGGGAGCTGTTTCAATTGGACACTTCCAAAGTGGGATGGATATTTGGAAAAACCTCAAGGCCAGAATTTGTTCTAATGTAAGGTCATCGCACCTTTCTCTCCACTGATGCTGCCTGAGCTGTTGATGTTTTCCAGTATTTTTGATTCTTATTTCAGATTTCCAGCAACGTTTTACTTCTGAAAAAGGTCTTTTTTTTGTTGGGAAAGGGTGTCGAGGAGTATGGGACAAATGCAGGGAAATGGAGTGGGTGTAGACATCAGTCAGGAACTGACTGATTGTAAAAACAGGCTGGAGAGGCTCAACTGCCTGCCTCTTATTCCCACATATCAGACTGGAGGGGCTGAATGGCCGCTTCCTATTCCTGTGAAACAGGCTCAAACAGTTGCACAGCGTCCTTCTGTTCCTGCGTGATAGATAAGTAATGAAATGAGTCCCTCCCATTCCTGTGTAGCAGATCTAACAGGCTGAGTGCCACTTCTCCTGTTCATATGCAAGGCATCCCAGGGCTGAATGGTCTGTACTTTTTCCTCTATATGAAGCTCGATTGTGTCATTGAGTCATACAGCATAAAATAGGCCCTTCAGCCCATCATGTCCATGCCAACCAAAAAGCACCAAACCACACTAATCCCATTTACCCACACTTGGTCCATAGTTTACAGTGCCTTTGCATTTTTTAGTGCTTGTCCAGATGCTTGTTAAATGTTGCCAGCCTCCACCATCCTCTCAGGCAGCACATTCCATATTTTACCCTCTGGGTAAAAAATGTTTTCCTCAGATCCCCTCTAAATCACTTACTCCTCACCTTAAACTCATGCCACCTGGTTTTAGACATGTCTGCCATGGGAAAGAGATTCTCACAACCTACTCTGTCTATGCCTTTCATAATTTTGCATACCTCAAACAGATCCCCTCCTCTGCCTCCTCTATTCCAGGGAAAACAAACTCAGTCTATCCAGTCTCTCCTCATAGCTGTGACTTTCCAGCCCTGGTAACATCCTGGTGAATCTTCTCTGCATCCTCTCCAGTGCTATCACATCCTTCCAATAGTGTAGCGACCAGGACTCTATCTATGGCTGATCAATATTTCATAAAGTTGCAACATGTGTTCTAGGTCCCAGCTAATGAAGGTAAGCATCCCATATGCCTTCTTCATCACCCTTTCTAACTGTGCTGACACCTTCAGGGATCTATGGACATGTACACCGAGATCCCTTTATCTCTCAGTGCTCCCTAAGGACCTACCATTCATTGTGTATATCCTTCCCTTATTAGATCTCCCAAAATGCATCACCTCACAGTTATCAGGATAAAATTCCGTTTGCCATTGCTCTGCCCAAATTACCAGCTGACCAACATCAGACTGTAGCCTGAGACCATCCTCCTCATTATCAGCAACGCCATCAATTTTCTGCAAGCTTCCTAATTTTAGGTCCTACATTCACATCCAAGTTATTAATGTTCATAACAGAAATGAGTGCATGACATCTTCCCATTCCTGCAATAACAAACCAGAGGGATTGAATGGATTTCTCGTATTTGTATGTAAAAGGCTCAAGGGGCTGAATGGCATCCTCCTGTTCTTATGTTAGACCCTTGAAGGGCTGAATGGCCTCCTCCTGTTCCAAAAACACCTTAGAAAAGCAGCTGAATCCCACCGACAGAATGCAGACCCTAGGCTGCTCTCTCGTACACTGAGACCATTTCAACTGTTAATAACCACTCCCTGTCTCATTCAGCACTCAATTAAAATTTACAAGGCACTTTATACAAGATAGCTTACCAGGCGCAGAACCTAAAGGTAATCAGCATCAACACTGTGCACAAATGTAAGCTACTTATCTCTATCATAGGAGAGCAAAGTAGACATATTGAAAGCAAAGGAATCAATTTCTTTGCATGAAATTAACTGCTCAGCTCAAGGTGCACTGGGTTCCATGCATAACTAAGTGCCCTGTGAGGGGGTTTTCACCACAGAGGTATGAGTACTGACATCCTTTACTTTCTGGTCACCCAGCTCCCTGAAATCTGCTTTCAGGACCTCATTCCCATATCCATCTAAATCATTTATACCGGCATGGACTTCTGTCTGATCAATCTCCACAGCAGGAGTGTCCTGCTGCCACTCCATAGCTTCCTTCAACCTGGCACCAGGGAGGCAACACAGCATCCTGGAGTCACATCAATGACCACAGGAATGCCCACCTAATCCCCTCTCTATGGAATCCCTGATCATTAATGCTCTTCCACCCTTTGTCCTCTTCCCCTGTACAGCTGACCTTGCCCTCGGGACCACCAATTTACTCTGGCTGCCCTCTGCTGAGCAACCATTGCTCTCGTCAGTATCCAATATGGAATACTGGTTCACAATACCCATTCCCTTTCTGCATGTACACTTTTAATGCTTTCCATGCAGTGTATGTCTCGTGGATGCCTCCTGCTGACACTTAAATTCCAAAAGCCACAGTTCAAGCTTGTACAGCTGCTGTTTCATATGAGAGCTCAGCTCGGACACGTGGTGTGTTGATGTCTTCGCACAAACCACAAGCTGTACCTTCCACTACATCGAGCTGACCTCCCATAACTCAACATAATAGTCAAATAACTCATCAGTATTTAGATTCTTCCCCTGTACCAGAGTAAGAGTCAACCACAGGAGACTTAAAATGGTAGAAGATAAAGGAGAACCGCCTGCACCTCACTCACCAAACACCCTCTGCTTTACACCCTGTCCAATCAAAGTAGCATTCAGAGTACACAAGGCGACTCTGTGGGAGCTCTCTATTTATGCTTTCTGAAAGCAATTGAGTCAAGCTTTAAACAGCCAGCTTAATGCAGACTCTAATTAACTAGCCTTAGCTTTTCTTGGAGCTTGTACACCTTGATCTAAGTCTGCAATAAACTTAACTTAAAGAATAATGTCTAGTTAATTGATAAATTAAACAAAGAAAACACTAGCCTTTAAATAAAAAAAACACCCTTTAAGACACTCACAGGTGCCAGCTGTCAGTGGTTTGTGGGCATTATTGACATGCCAGTATTTATTGCTCATCTCTCAATACTGCTTAAAGAAGTTGGTGATGAACTGCCTTTGTGAATACAACTGGGAATCTTGTTTGGCCATTCCAGAGAATAATCAAGAGTCAGTCAAGTTGTTGTAGGTGTGAAGTCACATCTACAGCCAGGCTGGACAAGGACAGCAATGCTATAAATGGCAGCTATGCCTCAGTGAATCACACTAGCGCCTAAGAGTTGGAAATTTGTGGCTCCAGAATCAGACCCCAGTCCACAGGATTGAGCTGTGGGAAGTGTACTAGTGGAGAGGCAGTGCTGAGGGCATGCTGCGCTGTTGGAGACGCAGAGCTGAGGGAGATTCTGTGTCCAAAGGGCAATCCTGAGGGATCCACAGCGTAAGAGCAGAAAGACTCAGGGACAAAACCTGTTGGAAGGACAATCCTGAAGAAGGAACAAAAACAAAAACAAAGTTGCTGGAGAAGCTCAACCGGTCTGGCAGCATCTGTGAAAGGAAAAACAGAAATCCTGAAGAAGCACTGCAACATCAAAGAGTCATAGAGTCATACAGCATGGAAACAGACCTATTGATGCCAACCAGGTTTCCCAAATGAAACTGGTTCCACTTGTTTGCATTTGGCCCATGTCCTTCTAAACCTTTCCCATTCATATACCAGTCCAAATGTTTTTTTTAAATGTTGTAACTGTACCTGCATCTATCATTTCCTCTGTCAATTCATTCCACATACGAACCACCCTCTGTGTAAAAAAGTTACCCCATGGGTCCCTTTTAAATCTTTCCCCTCTTATCTTAAAATTATGCCCTCTAGTTTTGAACTCCCCTACCCATGGAAAAAGACCTTTGCAATTCACCTTATCTGTGCCCTTCATGATTTTATAAACTTCTATAAGCTCACATTGCTCTGACCAATGAAGGCAAGCATGCCGAATGCCTTCTTCACCACCCAAACTACCTGTGATGCCACTTTCAAGGAATTATGTACCTGCACCTCTGTTCGACAACACTCCCCAGGGCCCTACCATTAACTGTATAAGTCCTGTCCCAGTTCATCTTACCAAAATGCAACATCTCGCATTTATCTAAATTAAACTCCATCTGCCACACCTTGGCCCATTGGCCCAGTTGATCAAGATCCAGTTGTACTCTTAGATAATCTTTCTCACTATACCACCAACTTTGGTGTCATCCACAAACTTACTAACCATACTTCCTGTACTCTCATCCAAATTGTTTATTTAAATGACAAACAACAGCGGAGCCAGCACTGATCCCTGCAGAACAATGCTGATCACAGGCCTCTACCACCACCCTCTGTTTCCTCTGTCAAGTAAATTTTGTATCCCATTGGCTAGCTCTCCCTGGATCCCATGTGATATAACATTACTAACCAGTCTACCGTGTGGAACTTTGTTGAAAGCCTCGCTAAAGTCCACATAGACTAGTCTACTGCTCTCTCTCATCTATCTTCTTGTTCACATCCTCAAAAAACTCAATCAAATGTGTGAGACACAGTTTCCCAAACACAAAGCCATGCTGACAATCCTTAATCAATCCTTGCCTCTCCAAATGAGTGTAAATCCTGTCTCTCAGAATCCTCTCCAACAACCTACCCACACTAACGTCAACTCACCAGTTCCCTGGCTTTTCCTTGCATCCTTTATTAAATAAAAGTGTAACATTAGCCACCCACCAGTCTTCCAGCACCTCACCCATAGATATAGATGATGTAAATATCTCTGCTAGCGGCCCCACAATTTCTTCCTTAACTTCCCACCATGTCCTAAATCTTGAGGGAACTGCACTCTCGCATGGTCTGTACTGAGGAAACAGCAGCATCAGAGGGGCGGTACTGGTGTGAATAGCATTGTTGGAAGGACAATACTGAAGCAGCACTGCAACATCAGAAGGACAGTTCTGTGAGAGCTGCAACATTCGAGAGGGGAGCACTGTACTTTGGGAAGGATACTTTGAGAGCTCCAGGACTTATTTTCTTGGCTACCTCAAGGGAATGATATAGGGCCATCTTCTGCTCCTTTATCAAGACTTTCCCTCCATCATAAGGTCAGTCATGGGGATGCTCTCCAATAACTACACAAAATTCAACACCATTGATGACTCCTCAGAAACTGAAGCAGTCCGTGTTCCAAGGCAACAGGATCTGGCAACATCCAAATGTGGGCTGACAAGTGACAAGTAACGTTTGTGCAATGACTATCTCCAACAAGAGAGAATCTAACAATCAACAGCAGTGTTTTTTTTTATTTTTGTGTTTTGAAAAATAACTGTGGACCAAAATGAGGAAGTATTCATTAAAAAATGTGCTTTGTAAGAGTGTGACATGTTTTGAAGAGCAAATAACCTGACACCCATAGCAAGCATTGTACAAAGCTGGTTAAACCACTAATAATTAAAGTTAGAGATGCAGAAGATATAAAAACCAAAAGAACTGTGGGTGCTGTAAATCAGGAACAAAAACAAAGTTGCTGGAAAAGCTCAGCAGGTCTGGCAGCATCTGTGAAGGAGAAAACAGAGTTAACGTTTTGGGTCCAGTGACGCTTCCTCAGAACGGTTCCCCAGTTCTGAGGAAGGGTCACCGAACCCGAAACATTAGGTCTGTTTTCTCCTTCACAGATGCTGCCAGACCTGCTGAGCTTTTCCAGCAACTTTGTTTTTGATGCAGAAGATATACCTGGATGTTGACAAGAAGTTAATTGCTCTCTGGATCACGGTTGCTCACCAACAACCATGTAATTGGTTCTTGAATGGCTGAACAGCTTAAAGCTAGAAACAATTTGCACAGATTTAGAGAGCAAGAGGAGGGGAAGTGTGCAGATCTCATCGTAGCCCAGAAGCTGCCTGTTCTCTGCAGTCAAAAACTCAGTTTAAACCTGAAGAAAACCAGTTAAGTTTCCTGCAGCAGCTATTATGCACTGTGACTTTTGAATTGATAAATCAGAGACATTTTCCAAGTGAATCAGCCACTCTGGAATTTTTAGGAATCAGTGAAAGCATCCAGAGAAAGACAACTGAACACCAAAGTGTTGGCCAGCCAAAGAAACATCACTCTAACATCAGAACTGGGAAGCAAAGACCACTTTCACTTTAAAATCAATCCCCCTTTGTTATTGAGCCTTTGATAAGGGGAATGGCTGCCCTGCTAAGGGGATCCACCTTGTCTATGCCCCTCATAATCTTAGACAACTCTATCAGGACCCCCCTCAACTTTCTTTGCTCCAAAATGATTTACTCCAAATGATTCTTGTGAATTGGAAGATAATAAATGTTGTCCCACTATTTAGGAAGGGAGTGAAAGAGGGAACAGAGAAATATAGAGCTGTTAGTCTCACATCAGTAACAAGGAAATTGCTATAATCTATCATGCGATAAATGGTTGATAATGATCTCGTTGGGTATAGTCAGCATAGATTTGTGAATGCTTGACAAACTAGCAGTTTTTTGAAGATGTTATGAACAAAATTGATAAAGGAAGGTTAAAGAATATAGCATACTTAGATTTTCAAAATGTTTTTGACAAAGTCCCAACACAAGGCCAGTTAGAAAAATTGAAGCACATGAGATAGGAGGGAATGTACTGACATGGATTAAGGATTGGCTAAGAGGCAAAAAACAGAACAAGAAATAAATGGATCATTTTCCCACTGGCAGAGTGTGATAAGTGGGCCACCACAAGGATGAGTACATGGGCCCCAGCTGTTCACAATACTTATCAATGATGGGGTCCAAATGTAATAGTTCCAAATTTCCTGATGATAAAAGGCTAAGTGGGAATGCGTGCGTGAGGAAGATGTAAAGCAGCTTCAGGAGGATTTGGACAGGCTTAGTGAATGGGAAAGAACATGGAATTTGGAATATAACTTGGAGAAATGTGAGGTTAATATCTTTGGAAGGGGAAACAGATACCCAGAGCATTTCTTAAAGAGATTGGCAAGTGTAGATGTACAAAGGGACCGAGGTGTCCTGGTATACAAGTCGCTGAAGTAAATATGCATGTGCAGGGAGTTAATAAGAAGGTAAATGTAATGTTAACCTTTACTACAAAAGCAATTTAGTGCAGGAAGAGTGAAGTCTTGCTTCAGTTGTAGAGGAAATGGGCTAGACTGCACCAGCAGTAGTGTTTGTATGTTTTGTCTCCAAATCAGAGGAAATATATTACTGTCTTAGAGAGTGTGCAATGAAGATTTACTAGACTTGTTCCCAGATGGCAAGACTGTCCAATGAAGACAGATTTGGCAAACTAGGCCTTTATTCCCTAGAGTTTGAAGAATGAGATAATCTCATTGAATCCTACAAAATACTTAATGGTATACATAGGGTATATGCAGATAAGATGACCCACCCCCGCATGGGAATTCTAAAACCAGGGAACACAATTTAAAAATAAAAGGGGCGACATTTAGAGATGAGGAGAAATTATTTTACTCAGAGGATTGTGAATCTTTGGAATTCTCTACCACAGAGACGTGAGGAAGTTTGGTTTTTGAGTATGTTTGAGGTAGAAATTGCCAGATTTCTGATGACCAGAGCCATACAGGGTTACGGAGATGGGGTGGGTAATAGGCATTGAAGTGTTCAATTAGTCATGGTCATGATGAATGGGGGGTAGGCTTACAGACTGAATGACCTGCTCCAGTGTCTATGTTCCACTGTCAGATAGGCAATTCTGAAGCAGCACAGTGGCGTGGGGAGGAGAGACAGTATTAAGGAGTACAGCACTATCAGAGGGCATGTACTAAGGGAACACTGCACTAATGATGCCAAATTTGGCAAGGGGGCAGTGCTGAGGGAATACAGACTAGTGAGAGGAGCTGTCCTTCACGATTGTTTCTTCTTTAATCTATTCACTCGGCCAGTATTTATTACCCAATGCTATTTTCCCAGAGGGCAGTTAAGAGCCAATCACATTGCTGTGTTTCTGGTCTCACATGTAGGACAGACCAGGTAGGAATGGCAGATTTCCTTCCCTGAAGAATATCAGTGAATCAAATGTACTTCTGTAAAAAATCAGCAGTAATTACATGGTCAGTCAGTGCGTCTACATCTGATCAATTTGTGGCAGTGTCTTTGTCGGTGTCGATGTTAACACATCTTGCTGACAGTCCTAAAATTAGTAGCTACTCACAGGAAGTGGCCTATTTGCACTAAGAAACAGGACTCAGATCAGAAGCAGAAAATTGCAGCAACAATGGCTATGAATTTATTGATATGCTTGATGTTTGCGCTCCTCCGACATTGGCAAACGACCTACTGTCTACAAGGTAAGAAATTTTCACCTTATAGAAAACAGTGTAACAGAGACTGAGATCATGATTGAAATTTGTGGTTGGAAAATGGAGTGAACAGCAAAAGACAGTGTCCACTGCTTGCTGAATCCGTCACAGAGTCAACATTTATGCGCATCTATAATTATCCTTCAGGTTTGGAAGGTGCTTTCAAAGAAGCCAAGGTGAATTTCTGCAGTGAATCTTGTAGATAGTACACACTGCTGCTACTGAGCGTTGGTGGTGGTGGGAGTGGATGTAGTGCCAATCAAGCAGGCTGCTTTGACCTGGATGGTGTCAAGCTTCTTGATTGTTGTTGGAGCCATCCAGGCAAGTGAGAAGTGTTCCATCACACTCCTGACGTGTGCCGTGTAGATGGTGGACAGGCTTTGGGGAGTCAGGAAGTAAGTTACTTGTTGCCATGTTTGAGGTATCTGACCTGCTCTTGAAGCCACTGTATTTTTGACTGAGGATCATCAGTTTGAATAACTAGAGGATCAAGAATAGTAGAAACATGTTAAATACTATGAGAAAAAGACATCATCATTGTTCCTGAGGAAGACACAAAAAGCAGTTGATTTCGAATTGGAGAAGGAGTTGAGAAGAATAAAGGAAAAAAGGACCGAGGGAAAGGTGTGGGAGAGGAGACTGGAGTAGAAAACAATAGTTGGAGAGCTAGGATCAGCACAGGCACAAGGGACTGAATGGCCTTCTTCCATGTGGTGAGTCTTCCACATTTTCCACAAACCAGATTTACAAACAGTCTGCTTATAGTTGGCCATTTGTTGAAGTGGTGACTGAGGGAAAATGGAGAGAAGGAAGTGGAAACAGAAACAATGTAAAACACACGTAAGCAAAAGTCTCCCAGACTTAAAGTAATGCCACCGACCAGAGACGTGTCAGGACTGAGCTCACACCAGAACAACCACGAATAGCTTTCCAGAGGAAAGCATCGTTTGAGGCACACAGGCAGCTGGAAGCTATTTAATCCTACTTCATATTTCTGCTTTATTATTGAGGATAAAGTCGCCACACATCACAGATATAGAAAATGGAATTAGAGATTGCAGGTTTAAGTAATAGTTTTCTGCAGTGAGTTGGAAAGGGTTTGTGGAAGCAATTCCTGGCTAACTCAGACAACGGTTAACGGGACTCTTCAGCCAGAGTTATTAATCTCAAAGCACACATTAGACAATGATTTATTCAAGATTATTTATTTATTATTTATCCACTGAAGAATATGTTAATCTGTACAAAATGCAATACGTCTCTTTGATAGCATCTGCAAAAAAATTCTATTAAAAAAGCAATACTCTAATGTATTTCTGACAAGAATTTTAATAATAGCCGCTGATAAATGAAGAAAATATTTTGAGGAACAGTCAATCCTAATGTGATTCTGTTTTAATTTATTCCCTAATACCAGATTTTGGTTTGCATTTCAAATTTTAATTTAGGATGTCCATCTAGTCCAGTCCATTGAGTTACAAATGATAAAGTCCCACACAGATTCCATTGTGACTGACAGAATATTCCTTTGGGGAGGCAGTGATGTAGTGGTTACTTCACTGGCCTGGAATCCAGGTACATGAGTTTAAAACCCACTGTGGCAAATGGTGAAACTTTAATTCAATGAAAGGAAGACAGTCTAGAATTAAAAGTTGATCTAATGTTGTCTTAAAACCCCAGTTCTCAGTGCCAATGTCCTTGAAGGAAGAAAATCGGCCATCCTTACTTGGCATGGCCTAAATGTGACTCTGGACCTGTAGAAATCATAAAAGCCCTACAGTGTGGAAGCAGGCCATTCAGCCCATTGAGTCCACATCGACCCTCCAAAAAGCAACACACTCAGACTCACCTCTCTAACTTATCCCTATAATCCCGCATCTTCCATGACTGATCCACCTCGCCCACACATCCCTGAACACTATGGATAATTTAGCATGGCCAATCTACATAATCTGCACGTCTTTGGACTGTGGAAGGAAACCCATATAGACACGGGAAAATTGCGCAAACTCCACACAGACAGTTCCCCAAGGGTGGAATCGAATCTGGGTCCCTAGCATGGTGAGGCAGCAGTGCTAACTGCTCAGCCACTGTGCTGCTCCCCACACTGTTTGGCTTACTCTAAAATGACAACAGATCAATTGAACGCCAACTGGGGATAGGGTACAAATGCTGGCCTTTTGATGGTCCCATCTCATACAAAAATAGGAAATGTAGGTCTCCATGTAAGGCTGGAGCTGGTAAGGGATCTATGTTGCTTCTCCCAAGGAAGGGCTACTGTAGCTATCAAAATCTTGGATGTTGCCATTGACCAGGAACTCAACTGGACAGACATACAAACACAGTGATAGCAAGAACTGCCAATGCTGAAGTCAGAGACAACACAGTGTGGAGCTAGAGGTCAGGCAGCATCAGAGGAGCAGGAGAGTTGACATTTCGGGTTGGGACCCTTCATCAGAAATTCGCTTCTCGGCCTTTTGGCTAAGACATACAAATACTGTGACTTCCAGAGCAGGCCAGAGCTCAGAACGCTGCTTTTGGGAATGCCACATGATGACAGGCTCACTTGCTGGATTTATCCCAGCCATTAATTGGTCACTCAAGGGCCTCAATTGGTGGCAGATCAGGAACATTGACCACAGGCCCTACCACCCTAAACCTAATTCTGGTGGGACCAGGAAGGCAGTAGGGAATGGACCACACCAGGACATAATGACTGCGCCTCGGGGCTTTAGGGGACTATTCTTGGGTCGAAGGCAAGGCTAAGGTCAGGTCAGGCCAGGACCAGCATCAGACCCCATGATTTCTGTCTCTGCCCCTGTAAGTTGTCTTCTTGAACTGCTCGAAAAGGTGGTGTGCACAGCCCAGACCATCACGAAAGCCAACCTTCCATCCTTGGGCTCTATTTACATGGCTCGCTGCCGCGGAAAGGCTGTCAATATCATCAAAGACCCATCACACCCTGGTAATGATCTGCTACATCCTCGTCTGTCAGGCAGAAGATACAGAAGCCTGAACACACGCACAAGCAGGTTCAGGAACAGCTTCTTTCTGGCCATTATCAGACTGTTGAATGGACTTTAGCCCCAGATAATGTAACCTGTATGCATCCAAGTCTTTTTGATCTGTATATCCTTTGCTTGCTGTGATCTGCCTGTACTGCTCGTAAACAAAGCTTTTCACTGTATTTTGGTACACGTGACAATAAAATCAAAATCAAAATCAAAAAGTCCATGTGCTGTAGGTAGACCCATAATGCCCTTAGGCAGGGAATTCCTGAATTTTGATCCAGCAATAGTGAAGGAACGTCAATATATTGGATGGTGAGTGACTTGCAGGTGGTGGCATTCCCATGTATCTGCTGCCCTTGTCCTTCGAGATGGAAGTGGTTGTAGATTTGGAAGCTGCTTTCAAAGGATCTTTGGTGAATTTCTGCAGCGCATCTTGTAAATAGTACACACTGCTGCTACTGAGCGTCGGTGGTGGACGGAGTGGATGCTTGTGGATGTGGTGCCACTCAAGCAAGCTGATTTGTCCTGGATGGTGTTAAACTTCTAGAGTGTTTTTCAAGCTGCCCTCATCCAGACAAGTGGGCACTATTCCAGCGCATGCCTGACTTGTGCCTTGTAGATGGTGGACGGGCTTTGAGGAGTCAGGAGGTGAGTTACTCGCCGCACTATTCCTAGTCTCTGACCTGCTCTTATAGTTATGTTTATGTGGCAAGTCCAGTTGAGTTTCTGTTCAATAATAACCCCCAGGATGTTGATAGTGGGGGATTCAGTGATGGTAACACCATTGAATGTCAAAGGGTAGTGGTTAGATTGTCTTTTATCAGAGATGGTCATTGCCTGGCATTTGTGTGGCACAAATGTTATTTGATACTTTTCAGCCCAAGCCTGGATATTATCCAGGTCTGTCTGCATTTGAACATGGACTGCTTCAGTATCTGAGAAGTTGCAAATGATGCTGAACTTTGCACAATCATCAGTGAACATCGTCACTTCTCACTTTATGATGATGTAGGGGACATTGTCTATACAATGATGATTCCGTGAGTTTGATAATGTCAGGCTGTTCCTTGACTAGTTTGTCAGACAGGTCATCCAACTGTGGCATAGCCCCCAGCTGTTCATAAGGAGGATTTTGTAGGATCGACAGGGCTGTGTTTGCAGTTGCCATTTCTAGTACCTACATTGATCCGAGGTAATCTATCTGGTTTCATTTCTTTGTTGAGACTTTGTAGCAATTGTTACAACTGAGTGGCTTTCAGAGGGCAATTGAGAGTCAACCACATTGCTGTAGGTCTGGAGTCACATATATGCCAGACTAGGCCCTCATTGTCAATCTTACTGATACTGAGCGCTAAGAGTGATAGCAGGTTTCCTTCCCTGAGGCTGGGCCATTCATCAATCAGATGAATTTTTCCAACAATGGTTTCATTATTAAATTCTTAATTCCAGATACTTATCCTTTACGAAATTCAAATTCCACCATCTGGCATGACGGGATTCAAACCCAAGTCCCTGAAACATGAGCTGAGTTTTTTATTTACTAGTCCATTAGGCCATTACCTCCCCTTTTGCAGCACAAATAAACACAGTCAATTGTGGGAGGGAAAGGGAGTGGTTTTCAAAGTGGCAGATTCCTGAAGTACCCCAGTGCCAAGATCATTCACCATTCGTGATTTCATCCCTTTATAATGAGCTTCTCTCTCTTGCCACAAGGCCTACAGACAGGAAGGATTTAATGCTGATCTTATACTAGCATTTAAATCAGTTGATTATGTCTATCTCTAATATCAGATTTGTTTCAAATTTGATTCACATCAAACTCGATTCTCAGTCCATTAACTAGACAGTTATCACTCACTAACTAAGACAGATGGGACAGTTACGACTCAGTAACCAGGACAGAAGGACAACTTTCACCTACTAATCAGGACAGATGGGACAGTTAATACTCACTAACTAGGGTGAAATAGATAGCTCTCAGCCTAACTAGATGGCAGACAGATTATAAATTGGGGAAGTTTGAGGTCATTTGTTTTGTTAGTAGGAATAGAAAAGCAGAATATTTTTTAAAAGGCATGAATTTGTAAATGTTGATGTTCAGAGGGATTTGGGTGTTTTCATTTAAGGACAGAAAGACAGTTGATAGCATATTTCTAGAGAAAGATGTTCTGCTTGTAGGAGTGACTAGAATTAGGGGCCATTAAATACAGCCAATAAATCACAGGACAGCCTAGAGGGGCTAACACAGTGTGGAGCTGGAGGAACACAGCAGGCCAGGCAACATCAG
>NC_063343.1:61945524-61950486 GCF_021869965.1 Rhincodon typus
CGCAACATCGAGGGCCGAAGGGCCTGTACTGCGCTGTAATGTTCTATGTTCTATGTTCTATGAGGGGCATGGATAGAGTGGATAATTGGAATCTTTTTCCCAGGGTAGAAATGTCAAATATTAGGGGGCATAGGTTTAAGGTGAGAGGAGATAAGTTTAAAGGAGATGTGTGAGGGAAGTTTTTTTACACAGAGGGTGGTAGGTGCCTGGAATGTGCTGCCAGGACAGATGGTAGAAGCAGATACAATAGCAATGTTTAGGAGGTATTTAGACAGACATGTGAACAGGCAGGGAATAGAGGGATACGGACCATTTGCAGGCAGTTTAGAATGGCACCATGGTTGGCACAGACATGGTGAGCGGAAAGGCTTGTTCCTGTGCGGTGATGTACTCTTCTAAGTGCTCACGCAACATTTAAGAAGCAGCTAGATGATCACCCAAAATGCCAGGGCATGGTAGGCTACAGACCAAGTGCGGGTGAATGCATTAGTGTAGTTTGGTGTTTGTTTCTATGCTAAATGACTCTATGACTGTCCTAAAACTGCACCACCATTTGCCAGAATAATGCTGAAGGAGAAACGAAAACAAAGTTGCTGGAAAAGCTCAGCAGGTCTGGCAGCATCTGTGAAGGAACAAACAGAGTTAATGTTTCAGGTCCGGTGACCCTTCCTCAGACCCTTCCTTAGTGCTGAAGGAGGGCCAGGCCAAAAATTCAACAATCTGGCCGATAGCACCAACAGTGGATGTACTTGTATATGACAAAAGATTAGTTATTCCAGAATTTGGAACATGTATTGAAAAGGTCACCTCGGGGACACATGCACTGCTAGGAGTCACTCAGCAGAGCAGTGGAGATCTCAGTAGAGATTAAAGATCTCATATCTCATTGTGAAATATGCAATTATACGGGATTGTCAAGTCTGTAAAATACTCCTTTCAGACAGATCAGAAAGTAAGACACCCAGCAAAACTTGTGAGAAAAAGCAAAAACTGTGAACAAGAATATGCAGCACCAATGCACCCATTCAGAAATCTTTTACTGATTATCTTCAGACAGCAGAACAGTTAATGACAGTGAGAGAGAGAGAGTGCAGGACGAACAGCGATCCTTGAGCAACATAAATGAGAGTCTGAAAATGTATTTCACCAGACAAACAACCAGAAAGGGAGCTGAAGACTTCTAACCTGATCAACAACTTATGGGAGATAAGTTGCATGTAACTCCAAGGGAGCCAGACCAATATCCATAGATTCAGGGCATGGCCGAGAGGTAGAAACTGCCTGGCCTAAGGATACTGGAAAATAGCAAGCTACCTTTTCCAATTAGAAGGTGATTGGATAATCACCGGATAGAACAAGGAAGAAATTACAGAGCAACTGTCTTCTAGGAAGGAGTTTCAGGAGATTCAGGATCCTTCAGATAAGGAAATGGATGGACCAAGAACAACATCTCAAAGAACAGTGTTGTTCTTGGAGGATATTTGAGAGATACAAGATCCTCCAACAGAGAAATTATCCTTAGATCAGAACCAGGGTCATCAGTCCTCAAGCAAGAAACTCACTATTCTTCCTGGTCTGGTGGTGAAGGTAATGGTTCTGAAGAGGTTAATGTTCATGCTTTTACTAACGTCACACACGGCCCGATGGTGGAGACAAAGGGTTCTGCTCTGGTTTTCAGAAGGAGCAGATGTATCTGTGCCAGCTCCCTAAGGTGCCTGACCAAATGTATTTATAATTATTAGTAGCATGCAATAAACTTTCTTGTCATTTAACAACAGTCTACATCCACAACGGCGGTCTGTCACTCATCACCGGATAGGCCCAAAACAAGGCAAAGGCAAAGAGAATTAGTGGCAGCAAACTACTTTAAACAACACTTACCCAGTACCATACACTGGTAGAAGTGGGAAATGGCCCAAAATGTCAGCAATGAGCATCTGGGAAAATATAATAGTATTGAGAGCACCTTGACTGTTTGCCAAGAATAAGAGTGGGCCATCAAAATGGTCACCATTACACCAATTTATGTCGAGAAAATGAGTCCAACACAAACCAATTTCTTCTCCAGGTTGAAACCGGCAATCATTCCTACACAAAATGATTGTCATGTTTTCCTTTGTGACAATTACTGCACATCGAAGTAACTATGCCCATACATACCTAAAAGAGGATATTCCCACCACTAGCCCCACCACACACACCTCCCCCCCACCCCCCCGACCCTGGCTGTTTAGCTCCTGAATGTAAAACACTGTGAGCTAGTCTCAAACTGTCATAAAGCGTCTGTCTCTTTCCTTCTAGTTGGAGCTGAAACTCCTGGTCCCACTCTGGAAGGGCACACTGTGACTCTGTTCTGCAAAGTGTCTTTCGCCCTTTCAGCACCATCTATAGTGTTGGGAAACTCTGGTAATGTCAGCGGCACTGTGAACACAAACCACAGCCAGACAACCACACGCCTGACGGTCAGGAACATAAAGTCAAGCGAGGTAAAATGGAAATGTATTATTGAGAATGGGAAGTACACAGTTGATTACCAGCTCACAGTTATTGGTAAGTATTGAATATATTGAACTGTTTCCAAAGATAATTTCCACTTTAATATTGTGATCCTGATTGATGGTAATACTGGACAAGCATTAACCCCGGCTTGATAGATCATAAATTTTGTTTTCATTTAGCTAGTTAGCATGGTGGTTAATCATGTTGTGGAGGTGCCGGTGTTGGACTGGGGTCGACAAATTCAGAAGTCACACAACACTAAGTTGTAGTCCAACAGGTTTATTTGAAATAACAAGCTTTTGGAGCGCTGCTTCTTCATCACCTGACAAACGAGCAGTGCTCTGGAAGCTTGTGATTTCAAATAAACCTGTTAGACTATAACCTGGTGTTGTGTGACTTCTGACATGGTGGTTAATGACTGAGACATATTCACACGAGGTTGCAGATATTTTTTGACAACTGAACATATGCTTATATCAAAAAAGAAAAAAATTTAAAAACTAGCTAACTAAATATTTGTAGTTAGAATGGTCTCAAAACACAGCAAAACACAGTTTCAACCTGTTCTCCAACACAATTTGTTACAGGGAATCAAGTTCAGAGGAAGTACACCCCAAATCTGAACTCTTTAAAGTTTACCTGAATGGGCTCCTGACATTTTCCTGACCTTGGACTAATGATTTAGTGAATCTTTTCCAAATCTGCCAACATGAACTTTCCACAAATCTGAGAGCCAAAACTTTCTTCGTATGCGGATTGTTCACAAAACTCTCCTGGTTTGGAAATTCAACTTTCTATTAACATCTCAGGGATTTGCAGTCCCCTTCTCGTTGATATATACTGGTTTAAGTCACAGGTCCCAAAGTACTCTCTGATCTTGTTTTTTTTCTTCAAGGAAACTTTTCACAAAAGAAACCAACAGCCATATGCCACCACTTTGAAATTCAAACTCCAAAAATGATATTAAGATGTATATAAACTATACACCTTTGAACACAGTATAATTTTACATACACCACCCCCTTTAGCATGCAGACAAGGGGCAAAGGAACTCAGCCGACACTAACACGATACCTGCCAACAATGGCACTGCCCACCCCAGTTGGTTCACCGACAATTCACAGGTTCTTTCAGCCAAAATATAGCAGCAACTCACTCCCCACCTGTTTATATTCCTATTTTAAATCCCCAGACTCCGCATCCCACCAGAATTCGCGGCTGATCCAGAAGAGTTCCAGGAGATTCCCAACAGTGTTCCAAGTGTCTCAGCAGAGATGGAGCATGCTCCTAGCATGTTGCCAGCAGAGTTCCAGGAGATTTCCAGCTGGGTCCTGCAAATTCCCAGAAAGTCCCCAGCAGAGTCCCAGCAGGGTCCCAGCAGATTTCAGTTAGTTTCAGGACAGTCCCAGTAGATTATCAGCAGGACCCAGTAGAGTTCCAGTAGGGTCCCAGCAGATTTCAATGAGCAGGCCAAACAGATCCCCAGCAGAGTTCCAGTAGAATGACAGCATTATCCTGTCAGAGTTCCAGCAAAGACAGATGACAGCCAGCAGAATCTCAGTGGTGTCTGCTGGAATGACCAAACACTTTTAGTTTCAGTTTTGAGTAAATGAATGAAACAAATTTTATTAGTTTGTGCCAATTATTATCCAAATTTCTTTCAGTAATAAAAAGATTGATCTAACACAAAGGCATATTATTTCTGCTTTGATAAAGAAACAATTCAAGTGTAAGTACAGCCAAGTTTCTTGACTTTCATGCTATGTTCACATCATGATATCTTCTGTAAAAACTTCTGAGAGACAGTGAACGAGATTGAACAGAGGGTGAACAAAGCAATAAGAACAGGAAGAGGGCATTCAGCCACTCTAAAATGATATGCAGAAAGTGAGGGATCCCAGCAGCCTCTCGAGCCAGGGAATAAGAAACAGAAAGAGGTCAATCAGCCACTTCAGTTAGTCCCTCTGAAACAGGAGGCCACTTCAATGTGTGGAACAAAACAGGATGAAGCCATTCAGTGCCTTGAGCTGGTTCTGCCATTCATTGAGATCTGTGACCCTACAGTAGGATAGAAATGCTAAAAAGAATAAGTAACACAGAAACATATTTGATATAGGAGCAGGAGGAGGCCATTCAGCCCTTCGAGCCCGCTCCACCATTCTTCACAATCGTGGGTGATCGTCCAACTCAAAAGCCTAATCCTGCTCTCTCCCCATAACCTTTGATCCCATTTGGCCCAAGTGCTATATCTAGTCACCTTCTGAATGCATTCAATGTTAATACTATCCCACCAACACTGCAGTCCTCCCTCGGGACTATACTCAGCAATTACTAACCTTCCAGTAGTACAGAACTCCATCAATACTCTCCATCTAACAGTGCGGCACTCTCTCAGTCCTCACCCTCCGACAGATCAGCGCTCCCTCAGTACTGACCCTCTGACAGTGCGGCGCTCCCTCAGTA
>NC_063343.1:61950496-61985083 GCF_021869965.1 Rhincodon typus
CCTCTGACAGTGCAGCACTCCCTCAGTACTGACCCTCTGACAGTGCAACACTCCCTCAGTACTGACCCTCTGACAGTGCAACACTCCCTCACTACTGCCACTAAGTTTGTGATCAACTCTTGCCTCCAAAAGCTTTGAACTGAAATATGAGAGTTCTGGCATTAAACCTGGGGTTCACAGAGAGAGAGATAAGGGACCAGAAATCACAAAGGGAGTGTTTAACGTTGACAACGTGGAGAGGGTGTGACTTAAATTTTGCTGACTCTGTTTTCTCTGCTATTTACATTACAGCCTCACATTCCAGAGCAGGACAGATGGTCATTTTCAGGGCTTCCTGCCTCCTGTTCTTTTTATGCCTTTTCCTCCCAGGTTACATTGGATATCGCAAGTACAAAAGTGAGTATTGACCATATGGAAGCTCCTTCTGTGAAATGCAATCAAAGGCTTTGCAGCCTCACATTCCTCCATTATTAAATTCATCTTCCCAAATGTTTTACTCTGGAACACTCTGTAACTCAGTGAACAGAATACAGCTTAGGGACTGCCCAGGTCTGATTCCCACTCTGAGCTGTTAGCTAGTCATAGCCAAAAGGTTCACCAAGTCATTGATATTGAGCCAAGGTTTGCACAGTGACCCCTGCTGCACTTCCAGTGAAGGGAAAGTCAAGGTCATCATCGCAGCTTCTTAGAGTCGAATTGTCTCATTATCTGGGGGGGGGGGGGCTGATGTCTCTAGAATGGATGCAGGAGACAGACTAGGGTCTGTGAAACATGTAGGATAATTGGGCTCAGGAGAAAAGGAGAACTTTAGTTGACTGATTGCACATTGTCCAAATGACAATGATTATTCAAGAACGACGAAAATCAGAAATTGCTGGAGAAATTCAGCAGGTCTGACAGCATCTCTGGAGAGAGAAACAATTAACAGAAAGACCTTCTGAAGAAGGGTCACTGGACTCGAAATGTTAATTCTGTTTTATCTCCACAGATGCTGCCAGGCCTGCTGAGTTCTCCAGCAGTTTCTGTTTTTGTTTCAGATTTCCAGCATCCACAGTTTTTTTTGCTTTACATTAAGCAACCAACTGGTTTTCTAAAATTTGATTTCTTCTTCCGCCGCTGGTTTTAATAAGCTCCTCAGAATCTAGCTCCAGTGCTCAAATAGCTGTGAAACTAGATTGTCCATGTGGGAAGTATGGACTGGATGCAATCCATCCAAACTGCACCGGGTTTGTTTTACAGTTCAAAGATGATAGACAATTATCTGATTTCTCTTCCCACTTCAGTTTTCAGAAGTGTGATGATGGGCTACATGCTTTTAATCATCATTGTACTTACCAGCATAAGATTACATAAATCCTACAGCTTAAAATTAGCCACTCAGCCCCATGTAGGGATTTGGCAACAAGAATAGTTGTTTAACGCTGTGAGATCATGGCTAATCTGTGACCTAACTCCTCACACCTACCTTAGCATCTTTCGTAATCTTTGGCTGTAACTTCTCTCCACTGACCCTATCAGTTCCCACTAACAAAGAGTCACAGAATCATACAACACGGTTCAACCAGTCCATGCTGACCATAATCCCAAACTAAACTAGTCCCACCTGCCTGCTCCTGGCCCATATCCCTCCAAACCTTTCCTATTCATGTACTTATACAAACGTCTTTTAAATGTTGTAATTGTACCCACATCCGCCACTTTCTCAGGAAGTTCATTCCACATGCAAACCACCCTCTGTGTAAAAAAATTGCCCCTCATGTCGTTTTTAAATCTCTCTCCTCTCACCTTAAATACATACCCCCTAGTCTTGAAATCCCCCATCCTATACCAGTCATTATTTTATAGATCTCTATGAGATCAGCTTTCAACCTCCTACGCTCCAGTAAACAAGTCCCAGCCTATCCAGCCTTTCTCTAACTCAGACCTTCCATACCCAGCAACATTCTGGTAAATGTCTTCTGAACTCTCTCCAGCTTAATAATATCCTTCTTATAAACTCGTATCTTGAAAACCTTGATCAAATTACACCTTGCCTTTCTAAATTCCAGGAATACAATCTTACGTTGAGTAATCTTGCCTTGTATTTTAACCCTTGGAGCCTAGGTGATATTAGAAACATAGAAAATAGGAACAGGAGTAGGCCATTCAGCGAAATGAAAAGGAACAGGAAAAGAATCAAAATAAAATCCGAAAGAACCACAGATGCTGTAAATCAGAAACAAAAACAGAAATTGCTGAAAAAGTTCAGCAGGTCTGGCAGCATCCTGTTCTGAGGAAGGGTCACTCGACCCCCGAAACGTTAACTTTGATTTCTCTCCACAGATGCTACCAGACCTGGAAAAGAATCAAGTTGTTATTAATTATGGAATGTGAACATCACTGGCAACCTCACTGATAGCCCATTGTCAATTGCACCGAGAGATGGGGAGCTGCCTTGTTGAAGTGCTACAGTCCGTGTGATGTAGGTACAGCCTCAGTACTGTTAAGGAGCAAGTCTCAGGAACTTGACCCAGTGAAGGAATATGTCGGAGGATGATGCTCCTATGCATCTGCTGTCCTTATCCTACTAGGTGGTAGAGGTCATTGGTTTTGAAGCTGTTGTCAAAAGAACCTTGTTAAGTCACTGCAGTGCTTCCTATTGTAAGTGATATATATTAGCACTGCCTCTAGCAACAGTGGTTGTTAAGGGAGTGAATTTGAAGGTGGTGGATAGACCTCTAATCAAGTGTTTTGTCCTGGATGGTGTCTAGGTTTATATGAGTGTTGTTGGAGCTGCACTCATCTAGGCAAGTCGAGAGTATACAATCAGACTCCTCACTTGTACCTTGGAGGTGGCTTCAGGGAATCAGAAAGTGAGTTATTCGCCACAAAATCCCCAGCTTCTGACCTGCTCTTGTAGCTATAATATTTACATTGCTAGTTCAGTTCAGTTTCTGGTCAATGGTAACTCCCAACATGTTGATGATGAGGGATTCAGTGATGGTGATGTTACTGAACATGAAGAGGAGATGGTGAGAATCTTTCTTATTGGGGATGAACATTTCCTGGCACTTGTATAATGCAAGTATGACTTGCCTGAAATAACAAGGTGTAGAGCTGGTAAAACACAGCAGGCCAAGCAACATCAGAGGAGCAGGAAAGCTGACGTTTCGGGTCTAGACCCTTCTTCAGAAAGACCCTTCTTTTTCTGAAGAAGGGTCTAGACCCGAAACATCGCTTTCCTGGTCCTGTGATGCTGCTTGGCCTGCTGTGTTCATCCAGCTCTACACCTTGTTATCTCAGATTCTCCAGCATCGGCAGTTCCTACTATCTCTGACTTGCCTGAAAGTTGTCCACATCTTGCCGATTTCAAACTTCTTCAGAGTCTGAGGATTCACAAATGGTGCTAAAGACTGTGCAGCCATCAGGGAACATTCCCCTTCTGATTTTATGGTGGCAGAATGGCCATTGATGAAGCAGCTGAAGATGAATGGGCCTAGGGCATAAGCATGAAGCTCTCTAACATCTCTTTTCTTCATTTAGAGTCAGGAAGAAACGTGAATCCGTGTATCCAGTTGGAAGCTTTTGTGAGGAACCACAGCTTGCTAAGAGAAGAAAGTTAGAATCACAAACATACAATGCACCAGGAGGCCATTCAGCCCATCATGTTGATGCAACTCTCCTAATGAGCTATCCAACTTGTCCTACACCTCTTGCTCTTTCCCATAATATTTTAAAGCATTTAACCATTTTTCTTTTGAAAGTTATTGTTGAATGTACTTCTACTGTCCATTCAGGTCACAGATTCTGGATCATTATAATTCATTACATTCAAATTGTCTTATCTTCTCTGTGGTTCTTGTAGTCATCTGGTGACAGATTATCCACTCAGCAGAAGCAGTGTCTTCTATTTGCTCAAACAAAATTGCTGAAGGATCTCATCAGGACCCCTGTTCCATTGATCCCAGTGGCTGCTTGGTATCTCATTCAGTAGCTTATTCACTTGTGATGCTGGACAATGCATTAGTGCAATATTCAACCACAGAAAGGGAGATTTAATGAAGACCAATTCTGTACTCACCTAATAACCAGATCATTTCCTTGATTTCTTTCATTCTCAAACCCAGGAGCAGAAGGTAAGTGGTGCCTTGACTGGAAAACATCTAATTCTGTGATCGTGTGCACAGCAGCTCAGACTAAACTTGATTCTTCCTGCAGTCGCAATTAGTCAACAAGCAAACTCATTTCAGTCACAATCCAGAGAAATAAGAAAGTCAGAGCAAAAACTGGAAAATAGACAAGAAACTTCAGTTGCTCGAATAGATTGGAAGAGTTGGCATTGTTGTTCCTGGAGATCAAGAGGAGATTTGAGAGTTGCATGAAAATCAGGTGGGGCACAGAGAGGTCGATAAGGTGGAAGGATTGAGGAGGAGAAGTAACAGATTTCAGGTAAATTGGCAAAAGAAGCAACGAAGACATGAGGAGAAATTTTTTCACACAGCCATGGGTTAAGATCTGGGAATGTGCCACCTGAGAGTATGGTGGAGACAGGCAGGAGAGAGTTGGATTGTGATCTGAAAATGAAGGACAAACAGGGCTGTAGGGGAGAAAGGCAGGGATTGGCACTAGGGGCATTGTTCATTCAGAAAGCCAGCATGGACATGATGGGCTGAATAGCCTCTTTCTGCGCTGAAACAATTGTGATTCTGTGAAAATTAACACAAATTCATTTTCACACAATGATAAGCCAAAAGTAAACACCATCGTTTTGAAATCACTCAATGTTCCATCAGCATGTATAAACCACTCAAGAACGTAAGGCCTTTCTCATCCATTCTCAGGACGAGGGCATTGCTGGCAAGCCCAACGTTTACTGTCCACCCCTAATTACCCTCGAGAAGATCGTGGTGGCCTGTAGTCTTGAATTGTTACCGTTCACACGATAAATTGTTGTTGGTGTAGATCTATCTTTAAGATTATAAAACACACCAATGTTTCTGTCCTCTGTTCCTATCCTGGCCCACCTGCTGCTAAAAGCCCCATTCCTGCTGTGTTACCTCCATACTCGATATTTTCCTGGTCAGATTCCCATCTCAGCTCATCTAAAGCTCCACTGTCACTGATCTAACGCACACCGAATCCTGTTCCTATCACTCCTTTGCTCACTGACCTACATCGATTGCTGGCTCAGCCCAAAGCTAAGATTTTTAACATAGAGTCAGAGAGTCTTACAGCATGAAACAGGTCCTTTGGTCCAACTCATCCGTGCTGACCAAATTTCCCAACTAATCTACTCCCACTTTTCTGCGTTTGGCCATATCCCTCGAAATCTTTCCTATTCATGTACCTGTCCAAATGTCTTTTAAATGTTTGATTTGATTTATTATTGTCACATGTACCTAAGTATAGTGAAAAGTTTTGTTTTGCATGCAGTACAGGCAGATCATAACATACAAAGATTATAGAGTGATTGAACAGATCGAGGAATACAAGTTACGGCTCCAAAGAAGAGATAGTAAGAACTGCAGATGCTGGAGTCAGAGACAACACAGTGCAGAGCTGGAGGAACACAGCAGGCCAGGCAGCATCAGAGCAGTAGGAAAGTCACTGTTTCAAGTTTTTTTCTGAAGAAGGGTCCCGAACCGAAACGTCAACTTTCCTGCTCCTCTCATGCTGCCTGGCCTTGTGTTCCTCCAGCTCCACTGTGTTGTCCACAACTCCAAAGAAGGTGCACAAAAAGCAAGATATTTAGAATTGAGCTTTAAAAGTGCAGAACAAATGTAAGAAGTGTGAGAATAAGATCTGCTATAGAGAGCTCACAAAGCAAAGTTGTTACTGGGCTCAAAATATAATATGGATGGGAGGGGATGCCCTTCAGAATTCAGCGTGGATCCAATGCACTGAATGGCCTGCTTCTGCACTGTAAAGACTTTAGATCTTTTCCCACTATTCGGTGGCCTATTTGATAAATTGAAATACGTGGTTCTTAGTGAATATTGCACATTGTACACCTTGTAAAAAATAAACTCAGCACAAACTAGTTTGTAGAAGCTTTATTAATAAATTTTCTACATTGTATGTCTCTACAGGACAGAATGTGAAAAGCATTATTCCTTCAAGTTGCACATTAAAATGTTGCAGTTGTTTGTTCACAAGTGTAGTTTACAGATAAAGAAAGACTCCAGTTTCCACAGACGTGTATTGGCTGTTAACTACTGGAATTGTTTCAGCAGTGTCACAGTTTGCAAAAACACATGATCACTGCCAAAAAGGTTATAGATATGTGTACTAGAGCTGAGCCACATCAAACTGTCCTCTGCTACACTCAAGCGCAGTCCTGAGATGTAATTCTCTTGCTGAGGAATAATGCACATGGCACAAGGTCCTGGCTGCAGCATTTTCTGTGCAGAAATGTGAACAAATGGGAGGGCTTTGGTCAGGTGAAAAACTGCGATGCTTGAATAGTTGAGTAGCCTGCTAGCACATTTTGAATGGCCACTTGGTCAACACATCAGCAATGCGATTGGACTTGCAGGACGGATCTGCAGCAAGAGGTAACACCTCCAGGACAAAGCAGGCTGGGCCAGGAATTCATGCAATCAACTGAAGTGATAGGACAAAAAAAAAAGTACATATATGCTGGAGATCTGAAATAAAATCAAAGTGATAAAAAAATCTCAGAAGTCAGCATTTGAGGGAGAAATGAACTGATATTGAGTCCAACATGACTCCTTCAGAAGTAAAAACAAAAATGAAACTTTCCTCAGCAATCAGAGCTCAAAGTCTTGGCCCATGTTTAAAAGATCGAGTGCTAGGAACTACATTGTTCACAGGTTTACTGTACATCTGAGGGCAGTGGTTAATTCAAAGACACCAAAATAGGATGTTTCAGGAAGAATCATAGCCCTTTACTCAGCTCTACTCAGACAGAGACCAGGAATAATTGTTTAGAGTCTCTCAAGGATGCACATTTGTGACAACAATCCCAGATCACAATGATTCTCGGTCAGACAGCATGAGGCTCCCAAGTAAGTATTACAGAAAATGATTTTTAAAAATCCTTAGAAAATAAGGGGAAAATATACAGGCAGCTGGCAGTGATAGTAAATATATTTGGCTGCATCAGACAGGCAGCTTCCAGTCAGACATTCAGAGCTGTCCTGACATTCACAAATTAGTCCATTAATTAGTGAGGAGTGTTTTCGATTTGTAATCAATAGACTGCAAACAGTAAAACCCACTAGTATATTTTTTTTAAAAAATGCACTCTACATAGCCCCTCAAACACTGTACAGCTTAGATATGGAACAAAGCTTCCTGTATACTGACACTCAAGTGAATGTAACACAATGCACCTTTTAGACTTTTTTAAAAATTATTTCCTACAGCAGCGCTCATGTGTGCCAAGCAAGATTAATAAGATTAGACATCCAAACTGGGTTTAACAGATTTACTGCCAGCTCTAAAACTCCCAGACAATGAATAAGGTCGTTAGATCTCATCCCCTTCAGCGTTAATTCCCAGCAGTGAGATAGGAGAGGAAAGAGAGGGAGAGTAGTCAGCACGAAAGTGAGCACTCTGACTGACGTCAATTAGTGAATTCAGTCTGTTCATATGTATTCAACGCTGAACTCATTCCTGTTTGGTGTCCATACAATCTCAACCTGAGACTGTGGCCTCTCTTTTTCTATTGCTCTGTTAACATCTAATAGAAAATGCGCGAGTCATTTTAAACCTATAGCCGGCAATAAATCTTGTATGAGCTGCTTTATATCAGGGGAAGCGTGAAGTACAAAACAAAACAATCATTCAGAAAGCAAAGACAGGGCTGACTTCAATGCACAGGAAACACTGAAGGTCACGTTACAGAGATAAAGACACAGACCGCATTTTTGGAGCTTCTGCTATTTGAAAGTACTGAAACACTGGAAAATCTGCAATGATCTAAAGCTTACCTGCTGAAAACATGGTTCATAAACAAGTTTCACCTTGAACAAAAATTACATCCAAACCTTCAAAACACTTTTCTCACCAAAGATTCTAGTTTTGAGAATACAATCCTGTAACTCTGAATTTGTTTCAAAACTCAAATAATTGAAACAGTGAAAACCTAATGGATCAATTTTTAAACTCAAATTTAAAGTCATCTCTGCTCAATGAAAAACTTAAAACTCCACTTTCAAAAACCTCCAAGTAACACTGATTTAGTTTATCCTTAGATGGCGCACGCAATTAAGATGCAAGCATGCATTGTGGGGACTGAGTCACATATAGGCCAGACCAGGTAGGGATGGCAGGTTCCCTTCCCTGAAGGGCAGTTGTGAACCAGATGGGTTTTTAATTACAACCTGACAACTACGTGGTCACTTTACCTGGTGCCAGTCCATAAATTACCTGATTTTGTGAAACTAGTTTCTCAAGTTTCCATGGCAGGGAGTGAATTCACAACCACTGGATTGCTCATTCAGTATCAGATCCCCAAGGCTAGCCAAACCCATTTGATGGCACCTGGATGGGAGGCACGTTGGCTTGTTGCATCTTCATGAGGTGACAGGTGGAAGAAGCAAAAGGGACGGGTGCTCATAATGAAAGCAGGTTTGTGTTTCCTGCTCACCACCCAGTAGCTCCAGGTGCAAAAAACAGGATTGGCCTCGGCTGTGAAGCCGCTCCACAATTAAATGGACACGACCCTCAAAAGGGGAGATTCCAGTGGCCAGGCAGTGTCCAGAGAGCTACGCTTCTCGGAAGACTGAAATTAAACCGCGACACTAAGTGGAAGAGATTCAGTGCATTGCCCATGCACTGGGAGAGGGAGGGGGTTTTTGTGTGGAGAGACAGAGACAACCAACAGTAAGTTGACTTCCACCACTCTTCCGTTCTACACGAAACCGAAACACTGTGTACAAACAGGTAGTTAAGTGGGAGCCGAACAAAATACCTAGCAGTCTTAACTCCCACCCATCCCACACCAGGCTGGAGTGTTTTCAAACAAATTCAAAACAAGTACAAACTCCCATACATCTGAAAAAGAATCACAAAGCAAAGCAGAAACAAAAGTTTAAAATGTGCATAATATTTTTGTAAAGTGTACCCACAGACAGACACATGGAGTGAGTAAACCAGCAGTGTGCAAGGTTACACAACAGCAGAGAGTTTAGACAGTGAATTTTAAAAAAAATAATATTCTCTGGGACGGAGTGAGGGGGTTGTCTGAAACTCTGACACTTTTGTGCTTTTCCATCAAATTTCACTTTTTGCTGCTGTCCCTCTCCCACACCGAATTTCACAGTCTCAGTGAAACACCGTCTGTCGCCACTGTTTGTCCAGGAGGTAAGGCCAGAGACAGCGTTGCACTCCAACTCGGAATGGGGTCCGCTGTCCAATCCCCATCCTCTCCAGGCGCGAACAGTTGAGCTGGACATCCCGGGGTCGAGAAGCACCAGCAGCAGGACAACCTGTGACCTGGACAGGAGAGAGGCTGTCAAGTGACCATTTCACTGCGCAAAGTCATTATTATTTTCCACAATAAAACCTGAATTTAGAAAGCACCTTGAACCGAGGAAAATGTCCAAGGTGCCTCATGGGAGCATAAGATCAGACAAAACAAATGACAGCAAACCAGGGAAGACATTAGAAGAGGTGATCAACACTTGGAGAAGGAGACAGGCTATGGGTGGGCAAGGGACAAGGAGCTTGGGGTTGGTAGGGCAGGCCATTACTTGGGTGACATCAGGAAGCATATCTTCACATGAAGGGTAGTGGAAACCTGGAACTCCTTCCCTTCACCCACAGCCTACCAAAGCTGTCTCAGCTCAACATGCAAGTGGCTCCTGCCTGGGCATGTTCTGGAAGCAATGGGAGAGAGTGGGGAGGCAGCAGCTTCAGGAGCAGTGATGGCATCGTGGCCCAACACAAGAAGAGCTGGTAGTGAGGGAGGTCACCCAATATCTGCAGCAGCGTTGAGAACAGGCAGCTGAGGTCTTCCCCGAGAGTGAGATAAGCGGAGGACTCATCAAGAACTGTTGAGCTTTTAACTTAATTCCTTTATTTTTCAATTCAAAACCAAGACAGACTTTAATGTTACCCATTACCTTATTTCTTTATTTTTCTACTTATTTCTATTGCTTAACTTTTTAACTGTTTCTCTTATTACTTTGGTACAAAGGTACTTAGGTACAAAGATGACGCTGTGTGTGGCGACATTATACATTTTTCACTGTGCTCCTGCATTTCTGTACTGGAGTACACATGACAATAAAATCTAAATCTAAAATCTGTTGAGGACTGCAGGTTAATTAAAAATGTCAAAACAGAGATTGTTAGATTTTATTGGGAGGCAACTTGTTAAACGTAAAGCAAACAAGACAGAGTGGAAAATATGGATCATCCACAACCTTACTAAATGACAGAACAAACAGAGGGGCTGAATGGTCTACTCCTATCCCAAGGAAGTGTTTACTCTATAATTTTTAATCACGCTGGGTGAAAAACACACCCCTCGAATAGAACAGAAGAAATCGGGCACAGTTGGGCCATGCAGCCTTGCTGCACCATTCAATGTGACTGTGCCAGATCCACTTCAAACACAGCCTTCCAGCCCAAGTTCTGATCTGTCAATTCTTCCAGTGCCCAAAATGTGATCAATGTCAACCCTGACTATTTGCAAGTCTAGGATGGTGGTGTGATGGTGATGGTGCAGAAAACTCCAAACATTCAGTGTTCTGAACGAAGGAACTTCAGTATTAAATGACAAAAACTCATCCTGAGACTGTGACCCTCAGCCCCAGACTCTCTGAGGCGGGGGGGTTCTCAGCAACTTTCAACTTGCTACTACGTCATGGCATTTTCCACCAACAGGATACTGCTTACCACAGAATTGAGCAGTGCTGTATGAGAATTTCACTGCTAGTACAATGCCAGACAGCATACATCTCAACTGGCCAAATCAAATTAAACATGTTCCTTTGGCTGCACACAATAAGCAGAGTACAGGCTTTGCTCCAATCAGTTCGTGCAACACAAAACATCTACTGAGAGAGATGGTTCTACGGCTGGGCAACCTTTGTTGAAAAATCCAGAGTTTGCTAACAGATACACTAAAAGCCAATTTAAGATAATCAGTCAAGTTTATTATGTTAAAAACTATAAGAACTGCAGATGCTGTGAATCAAACGCAAAAACAGAAATTGCTGGAAAACCTCTTCGGGTCTGGCAGCATCCGTGAACAGTAATTAGAGCTAACATTTTGGGTTGAGTGACCCTTCCTCAGAATGTTGTTCATTTATGCGGGCTGGAAGTAAAATCATTCCTAAGGTACAATGTCAAGAGGGGTGCAGAGGAGATTTGCCAAAATGGTCCCATGGATGGGGTGTTTTATTTATAACGTTAATGTGGTGAAGCTGGGATTGTTCTCCTTGGACCAAAGGAGATTGAAGAGAGAGTTAACTGAAATGTACAATGTAACAGGCTTTGATAACAGCTTTTGACTGTTGCTTTTACAGGATTGAACAAGGGTGAAGGGACATAGTTTTCAGAGTTTTGGCAAAAGACACAGGGGTATGTCAAGAAATCCTTTACTTGTTAAAAGCAGCAAGTGGCAATGAGCTAGAACTTGCTGCCATGAGGGTAATGGGTGTAGAAAGAATCGATAATTTCAAAACAAAATTGAATGGAAACGCAAAGGAAATAAATCTGCAAAGCAAGTATAGCCAGGTGGGGAAGTACGATTGACCGAATTACTCTATGGGGAGTCAGCATGGACTCAATGGGATCAGTAGCCTCTTTCTGTGCCTAACTATATAAATGGAGGTGCTTGAAATTCAGGAAGGATTTGGTAAATTATTAGAAGACAAGTGGTGTGGTGGAGGCTGGTACAATTACAGCATTTGAAAGGCATCTGGATGGGTATATGAATAGAAAGAGAGTTTAGAGAGATATGGGCCAAATGCTGGCAAATGGGACTAGATTAATTTAGGATATTTGGTCAGCATGGACGAGTTGGACCGAAGGGTCTGTTTTCATGCTGTACAACTCTTATGACAAACCACGTCCAGCGGCAAAGGTATCAGTAACAAGAGGTCACAGATTGGTGGTAATTAGTAACAAAAAGCCACAAGGGAAAATGACCATCTCTTAAAATAAAACACAGCAAGTTGTTGCTATCATCTGGAATATACTGCTTTGAAGAGTGGTATCAGCAGGTGCAACCTAAACTTCCCTAAAGGAATTAGATAAATTGGCAAGGGAAAAAAACTGCAGAAGCAGCAGGGTAATGGGACTAATTAGATAACTTTGTGAACCAGAATGAATATGGTGTTTCAAATGGACTGTTCTTGTGATGTAAAGGTATAAGATAACATCACCATAAACCTACCGGACAATACAGCTGCTCTCCCATTACAGAGAGATGACCGACAGTGGTTTAACCTGGGGGGGTCACCATGCCTCAGGCAACGGGAGGGGGAAAAAAAAAAATAAAAGTCCTTCATGGTAAGCTCAGCCAGTGCAGGAACTGAATCCACATTGTTGGCCTCACTCTGTATTGCGAGCCAGCCAGCCATCCAGCCAACTCAGCTAACCAACCCCCATTCTGTAGGACTGTATCAAAATGACAAGGGAGAATACTGGCAGGTTGACAACAAGTTTACTAATATTAAACAGCCACTTTCAGCTCTGAACATAGAGATAGTCAAAGCCTACAGCACAATAATGCAAAGTCTGCAGTTATGATCTAACATCAGTGAACACTCAGTAATATTTATGAGCCACCCTGGACATATGATGAAGAATTATGTAAAAGGTGGTTTTTAAATGCATCCGACCCCGAGGTTCCATTCAGTTCGTTAGGGAATTCCTCCTCGGTTACTGGACATTTGCACCACATGACTTCCTCCTGAGTGACAACTTGGAAAATCAGAGATTTTCCTGTTGAAACTAGAAGAGTTCACAGTATGGTGGGTGCGAAGTTAAAAGCATAACCATGCATCTCATGCTCAGATGAGCGGTGACCTCAGTATTTCCTACTGACAGACACAGAACCAGATGGTATGATATTTAACAACACAGTCCTAACTGTTGTTGATTAAACTTAAGCTGAGTACATGAATTTCCTGCTTTCACAGAGAATCAACATTTTCAATTTCTTTTTACAACAACTTGCTGGGACATGTAATGACACACCTCTGGGCCAGGTGAGACTTGAACCTGCACTTTCTGGCCCAGAGCTAGGGATAACACCAATGCACCACAAGACCCACATCAGTGTTTTAAGGCTAGAGTCAGACCAGCAGCTAAAAAGGTTTGAAAACCAGAGACTTAATTCCTGTAGACTTCACCTGTCCAGCTGTCTGAGAAATGTACACCAATTAATAACATGCAATTCCATAGGGATTGGAAGGCTGGTGTCAACTGACATAATCTGTTCCAAAACAATGACACTGGAGGAGCCAGGAGCAAGAATGAATAGCTCATAACAGTTGCACAGCAGATATCTTAATTGTATTAAGAGTTCAGGGCCGTATTTTTATTCTACAGTTCAACTGCGCTAAGTCTACCAACAATAGAGATGGGAAAGTGCAATTTTTTAAGATTTATGTCTAGCCAAGTAAAATTCCACTTAATCTCTAAATATTTTCATAGATCAAGCAAAACAGTGGAATGCTGAGGGGAGACGGTGAGACTGCCAAGGACAATTGCTGAAACCACCATTTATGGCTGATAAAATGACTTGTGTAAAGCAAACAGTTGGCAGAATACAAAGATGGGGAAAAAATAATCAGATATCAATTTGTTTCATTTGGAGCATGGTGGAGTTTGTCAAGACCACAAGTGGTGCATCAGACCATCATCCCTGAACCTTCTCATTGCCACATGTCATTAGTAGCCACTGTAACCCATTCAGTTCATGTATCTGGCACCTAATGGAATTATCCAATAGCAGCTCTACATGTATGCCTACACTGCTTCCATTTCAGATTTTAATTTAATTGCCCCTTATTTTATTTACATACATTCAGGTGTGTCAATCAAATGAAAAAAGGGCAACAATGACAGACAGAAGTTGAATGAGGAAGTGAGCTGGTCAGTGAGTTGTCATGTATATGGAGATAAAAAGCACAATGTCGACATTGGGACACACTACCAACTGGAGCAGCTTTCAAACTTATTTCAATGTCCTGCTCGACCTAGCTGCAACAAACCCCCACCTCCAATTTTTTCTCCCGTTAGCAGGCTGCCCTTGGATGCATGACCTCACCCATTCTTCACCTACAAACCTACACTTTTGAGTATTACCAGTAGATCAAGGGAACATCACTGGAAGCCTGATTATGCACAACCCACACTGGCCTCCAGCTAGGATTTCAGCTGTCTGGACACATAAGGAATTAAACATCAATCTGGACCCCACAACAAGCAATTTAGAAGGAAATATATTTCTCAACTTCATTTTCATTGTACTTTTGTGTTTGTCAGTTACGAGAATGTAGTTTGGAGTAGGAGGACTGATAATCATGCAGATAACTAAGGCCAAGCAGACAGGGAAAGAGGGACAGGTGATTCAGATAGTGGAGACAGAGGAAGAGGGATGAGCTTGGGGACCAGCATTTTCTGCAAGCCCAGAGCATGGATAGGAGGGATGCACCAAGAGGACCTTTCTACAGAAAGTAAATACGTGTTTTGCGACAGGGATCCATGAAGTTTTTATAACATGGGAGGTTGGGGGCATCTGAGGAACAAAAAAGGTTGAGATTCCCTGCCACATGCAATTAGTTTCTCATGGTGGTAAATTATTAGCTTTACAGCTGGGGCACACAGTCTGACACTATCTCTAATGCAGACCTGATCCACTAGTGCACCATCCAGGTTCAATTGGGCACAATCTGTCTAGGTTCAAGAACAGTACCTGGGTGCAGTCTGACCAGATTCAATCACAGTTTCCAGTCCAGGCCACTGTACTATGAGGAAATATGGAGCACTGGAGGTAGAGTGAGTATTAACGCAAGCTTAGTACATGGTGTTAAAAAGATAGCAGGAATGACTGTGTAAGTCTGATGGTCAGGGTTGGAGGAACAGAGGAACTGGCTAAGGGAATGAGCTCCATCTGCAGAGAACATCCCTGCAAGGAGACCACTGGAGTGCGCAAGATAGCAACTGGCAAGAGAAAAGTAAATCTTAAAAAGAAATTGCTTTAAACTAACCCATGGGAACGGCACCTAACGAAGTGAAGTCACACAAGAGTACAGTACAGAAATAGACCATCTAGTCCAATTTGCCCACAGTGGTGTTAATACTACACAAGAGCCTCCTCCCATCCTTTAGGATCTAAATCTTCTCCTCTTTCTCCCTCAAGTGCTAAACTGACTTCCCCTTAAATGCAATCTGGTGATCTCCTCAACCATTCCCTGTTGTGAAAGTGTTCCTCATTCTTATCAATTTCTGCATAAAGTAGTCTCTCCTGAATTTATTGGTGATTATCTCATGACAACAAGTGGAAACATCTTGTCAATGTCTACCCAATCAAACACGTCTATCATTGCAAAGATCTCTTTTGGGTAACACTTTAACCTTTGCTTTTCTGGAGAAATGAGCCACAGCCTGTTCAAGCTTTCATGACAAATATAATCCTCTCAGCTCTGGAACATTGTGGTGAATCTTCTATGCATCTTAGCCAGTGTTTCTGTACTCTTTTTATAAGATGGAGATAAGAACTGTTCACAACCAAGGTTCTATACAAGTTTAATGCAACTTCAAAGCTTTCTAATTCTGCCCCTGTACCTGTCCCTGTCCCCACTGCTTAGAATATTTTTGTTTGAGGAACAACTTGCAACTTGTAGCAATCTGTAGGGCTGTATCCCTACAGCCCTCTGCTCATCTTCCCATACTTGTATATTCCAAACAGTATATGGCCTCCTTATCCTTCCAACATAAAACCTTGGACAGCAAGTTTCCTACGCTAAAGGATTTAACTGGAACAGTTAATTTTTCTTCTGTTGCAATCCAATTGCTTCATGGTCACTTTTACTAACAACAGCTTTTTAAAACTCTTAAAACTGCTGTCTGAGCAAGGATCTTATTAATTCCCCATCTCGAGCCATTTTCTTGAACCACTGCAGTCGATGTGATTAAGACAATTCTCACAATGTCATTAGGTAGGGAATTCCAGGACTCTGACCCAATGATAATGAAAGAGTGGTGATAGAGTAACACTGGGATTTGAGCTCAGACTCAACGGATCACTCATCCAGTCACATTACCACTGTTTGTCCACACCTATTCTGTAAGCTACTGGGTGATCAAAAATAATACTTTGTTCTAGTCAAAATAGACAAAACCAGAGGTGTCTGTATACAAGGTGGCAGTACCATCCTTCTTTCTAATCATATGTAACCAATGAATGTATCTGATGGTTAACTGGATTGAAGCAGGTGGTATCTCACTCCTGCCAGAGATTCAAGGGTTCATTTGTCACTATTGTGGAGACCCTGTAATAATACTGTCACCTTGGTGACTCAATAGAGATGGTGGTCACAGAAGAGACAAACCCGGTTTACAGACACTGATGAACCAGCCAAGATTTCCCTACAATGTCGACTCACATACCAGAGTGATAGGACTTTCAGAACAAACAAAGTGATGGAAATCGACACTAGGTCAGCTAGCTGACAATACAAGTACATATCCCAACAGAAATCCCTGAACTCTAACCACTGCTGTCATCCCTTGCACTCAGAGGGACAGGGACCAATCAAAATTTCACTCATTCTTTCAGTCCAGTGGAGATTGAGATCTGGGGAGGGCACAGTTGGAGATGGTTGGCGACGGTTGTGGAACACAAGTGTTGCATAGTCAGACCTGGCACCACTCCTCACCTGTAACCAGGCAGGTCTATACTGGGACAGCAGCCATTGCCACTAACACATTGTGGAACTTGATATTTTCAGTGACATTACAACTGGGCAGAAACCTCCAGTACTTACTGGTCGCAGGTGGTTGCTTGGAAGATGGAAAACATCTGCCATTGTACAAGCCATCTCATATTTAGTCATTCGCTCATTCCCAGACCAATGGAAAACTCCATGGATCGATGGGTCCTATTGAGAGTCAGAA
Source organism: Rhincodon typus (assembly GCF_021869965.1). Lineage (NCBI taxonomy): Eukaryota > Metazoa > Chordata > Chondrichthyes > Orectolobiformes > Rhincodontidae > Rhincodon > Rhincodon typus. The sequence goes on from NC_063343.1 coordinate 61,967,582, forward strand.
AACAGGAAAAAATTGTGAAGATGATAAACGGTAAAAACAAATCAAGAAAAATTCAAACAATTTGAAACAGCTTCATTGAAGATCAGTGATATCAATTTTATATTAAACTGTACTAATGATGGAGCTATAAAAGCGACACAAAGTGATTATCAACTCTTTGAGAGTGATCCCACTGTGTGGTGTGGTGGGGGGGGGGGGTTGGCATGAGCACATGAACTAGAATGTTCATGCAAACACAGTCATACAGTAATAATTTTGCTGAACTAATGACCCACAGACAAGTTCAGATCCCACCAAGGCAGCAGGCAATTTTAAATCCCTTAAACTGGGATTTTAAAAACGACTGTCATTAATGGGACCACAAAAGAACTGGGCTGCCACAAAATCCCACGAGTTTACTAACATCCTTCAGGAGAAGAAATCGACTATCTTTATCTACTCCAGTCCTCAAAACAATGAGGTTGACTCTCAACTGACCAAACAAGCTCCCGATTTTTGTTTTAGATTCATTAAAGGCATAGCAAGTTCAGAATTCCCTCTACAAAGAGAGGGTTGTAGAGTTATACAACACCAAAACAGACCCTTCGGTCCAATCAGTCCATGCCGAACAGAATCCCAAAATAAAATAGTCCCACTTGGCCACTCCTGGCCCATATCCCTCCAAATCTTTCCAATTCACGTACTTATCCAAATGTCTTTTAAATGTTGTAATTGTGCCCACATCCACGACTTCCTCAGGAAGTTCATTCCACATGCGAACCACTGTGTAAAAAGTTTGCCCCTCATGTCTTTTTTAAATCTCTCTCCTCTCACCTTAAATACATGCCCCCTTGAAATCCCCCATGCTAGGGAAATGATACCTACCATTAACCCTATCTATACTGCTCAATTTTATAACCCTCTATAAGCTCAACTCTCAACCTCCTGCGTTCCAGCATATCCAAGCTATGTTTTTATGCATCAAATTGCCCACTAGCAAGAATAGCCAACTGGCCAGGATGAGCTGCCTTTACCAGATCAGTGGTCAACGTGTTAAATATTTTATCAACTTTTACACACGTCTGACATGGTCCAGCCTAAAACCCAAACAATTTATAATATTCCCACAAATTATGAATATGCATTCATTGCGCACCTTCACATCACCTGCTTCACCTTCTCTTAACTTCTTTTGAATTGCAGACAATTGCAGATATTGTAGAAAACAATGATCAGCAAAAGAGCAGTGTGCATTATGCCTACCTGCATTCTGCGTTCTGACAACTGCCTACACACTCTGGCCACATCAGCAACATGTGTGGGATATTGCTGCTGCCAGTGGTCTATGCAGGCAACTGTGCTGTGACACTGGACTTTTCCAAACAAGGAAGTGGCTGAACTTTCCTCCAACTTCTCTACATTGCCATAAAGGAGTGGGACCCGGAGCACTGCAGCACCTGAAATCCAGAGAAGAGAGACACTCAATATCTCCCTGCATTTTAAACAGCGTGAATGCTGGCAAGGACTCCTCCTCAACCAACTCTGTACAGAATGAAGTTTTAGCCTCTTACATGTGCACCACACATATGTGAACACCATTCCACAGACCCTGCTCAGCGAAAGTTAACACCTTTCTGCACGATACACAGGGTGCATGCTCACTGTATATCACACGTCCCCGAGATCATACACTGAAACAGTGATCATGCCCCCACAGGATACAGGGAGACAGTAAGCATGAGCCCCATATCATACAGAGACAGACAAGACAGTGAACACTTCCCTGACCCATAAACAAAGACTGACAGTGAAGATGTAGCTTACTTCATTGAAATAGTAAACAAAGAGAAGATTTAAAGAGGTATAGTAAAGGTCAACACAAATCTGGAACGACCTACAGCTACCTATACCTCGACACTTATCATTTATCACAGCGCTTTCGATCACAGAGCGGACTCTGCTTGTGCTTTGAAAGATTCATTGATTTAGTCCCATGTTCTTATTGACTCTCATTCCCTGTTGGAAACAGAGAAAGGATATAAGAAATACAAGAATACTGTGAAGGAAAATACAGGTAGTTTTTGAAGGAGTGGAGAGGGCAAAGGGAAAGCAAGAGTGCAATAAATGAACGATTCTCTCTACATTAAAGGGGGAGGGAAGAGGAGACAGGAATAAGTATTTTGAGCAAAAGATATAATGGAAATAGGAGATATACAATTGGTCATGTTGGCAGATTTAGGGAAGACTGATCAAATGATTTCCACAGTCCAAGGCAAGAAACTGCCAGGAATCTGGTAAATAGAACCCATGAGTCGAGATGCAGGTTGCAATCTCTCTAGACAACAGTGTCTGTGACAGGTTGTTACAGGAAACAGGTCATAACTTTGTTTTGCTGGAAGTTTTCACGTTATTCCAACTGCTGTATATATTTAATTTTTTAAAAAATATTTCTCCTTTGGTATAATAAGCTTATGTCAATTGTTAAAGGAAACCTGCAGCCTTGTGCGAATGTGTGTGACTAATTACCACATTAATTAATGGAGCAAAAAAGAAAATGAACATGTAACCTCTCAAACCAGGCTTCATTTTGGGGTCTAACTTGCCCAGTAGTACCACCAGCTGGGATCATAAGAGTATATCCTTCTTTAAATATAAAAATCAAAAATTGTACACTATATACCAGCCAAGGTCTCACCAAAACTTTGTAAGCGAAACTTTCTCGCTTTGTACTCATCTCCAGCTATAACCAACATGTCATTTGCTTTTCTAATTGCTTGCTGTACCCACTTGCTAATTTTGTGTTCCTGTGCAAGTACACCCAAGTCTCACTGAACATCAATCTCAATAAATTTCGTAACTTTCAGAGGCATTCTGCTTTTCTGTTCCTAATACCAAATACATCACACTGCCCCACAATACTCCATCAATTACCCTGTTGCCCACTCTTTCAATTTGTCCATGTCCCTTTGCAACCGGTGTCCTCCTCACAGCTCACATGCCAATCTAGCTTTGCATTGTTAGGAAATTAGATACATAATGTAGTATCTCTAAGTTATTAATATGGATTGTAAATAGCTGAGCACCAACACTGATTCTTGCAGCAACTCAAATGGTTGACACACTATGCTATTAAGACTGAACAAAGATCTTTGGATGTTAACAATGTGAGCGAGACAGGACTCAGGCTAAGTACTGGACAACACGCACGAACACTGGTGGGGAGACAACACAAAGGTAATGGATTATTGAAATGTTTTCGATTATAGTTGTGCATATAGAGGTGCATGTTTCAGAGATGGCTTCATCCACATTTAGCCATCTCAGCCCTGCACAGGGGAGTAGTTTTAGAAACAGATAGTATAATTGGGCACAAGAGACAATCTGAGGCACTCCTGAGAAAGTATACAACTGAGAGGCATGCTGAGAAGGTTTTATGTTGGGAGTACACACTACTGAAAATGGAACATACTTACTTGTCTTAAACAACAGGAGTAGTGAATCCCACAAATAACATTCCTTCCAACTGGGTCACTGCTGCATTCCAATTATCACCAACCTTATGATCCCAGAGCCAACCACAAACACAGCAAGGGGGAGTTAGACTCTTGTCTCACCTGGATGATTTTGCAAAACCACTCTCTCTCCTTCTAGCTTGGTTTTCCCATACAGGTTGAGGGGGTTTGGAGTGTCATTTTCTCGATAAGGAGGATGCGATCCGTCAAAGATGTAATTTGTGCTCACATAGATCAGGAAGGCTCCAATTTCAGCTGTAAAGTATGGAGGAGACAATACTTTAAAAAGAAATTCAAGAAGTTTTCAACAGGTCAAATAATGCTCATTTTACTTTAATGCAAATCTCTTTGGGCCAAAGGATAGTCAACACTTCTCCCATTTTCTTATTCATTTCTGTCCTGAAGACAGTCCTGGTTGGGGTATAGCTTCTCCAGCACCGTCCCATGTTATTTGTTGATGATTATTCATTCTTTGGGTGCATGTGTTGCTGGGAAGCAATCATTTCCCATTCATTCACAGCTACCCTGCAAAAGTGGTGATACAATTAAGTAACTCAGTACTTCAGTGAGTAATTAAGAGTCACAGATTGACAAAAGTGGGCAAGAACCAGCAGAGGTGGTGAGTTCAAGCCCCATCACAGCAGTTTCAGAACCAGAGCTCAATTTTTAAAAAAAAAAAAAAAATCAAACAAACAAAAAGCCAGCCTCAGTAGAAGTGACAATATGGTTGTCAGATTATTATAAAAATCTGGCTACTTAACCTTTAGGGAAGGAAATCTGTCACTCTTACCTAGTTCTGGCCCCTATGTGATGTCACCCTAACATGAATGTTAATGACTCTCAACCGCCCCTCAAAGTGGCTTAGCAACACAATTTGTATCAAATATGCTATTGGTGGTTCAAGGGCAGCAAACTCTCTGCCACCAACACTCAGGTTAATTTCAGATGGACAATAAATGCCAACCTTGCCAGCCCAAAGTCCACCACCCAAGTGTGAATTAAAAACTTAGTTGAGAACTTGAAACAAGTCGCATGATGGGCCTACAAACAATCTTTCATCAAGGAATCATTGACGTTTATGTTTTATATATGCAAACCCACAAAGAGTTTTAATACCTGACTCCTTGGCTATGCATCCCGAGGCGCTTACATTCAACTGCCTGGTATATTCAGGCTGAGTCTCCGCAACATCAGGTCTCCGTTCCGCAGCACAGTGTATAACAGCATGAGGCTGTAACAGGATTAACACAAAACAGCAGTTTTCAACCAATTACCAGCAGCATTCATGAAGGTATTCCTATAGATTCTAACAGCATAGCTTGAGGTCATTCAGGGAAGGCAGGGAAAGGAGCTCTTATGCTTACTAAAGCAGGTGATCCAGCAGTTTCAGAGTGAGGAGAATTGATAATAGAATGGGAAATGGAGAAAGCAGGCTTAGCAGGTCCTTCCTCAAAGAAGTGGACAAGTTTTTTTAATCCAGGGCAATAAATCAAAAATGTGCAATCTGTGTAACCTGAGACTATGCACAAATCTAACAGACACACACCCTGTCTTCTTCCTTCAGGGAATAATTTGTTACATTGTACTGGGGTAGGGAATAACTGGAGCACTCCCCCCACTGCAGAGTGTCAGCAAACATTCCCTAGGCAGGTAGAATGTGGGGCAGGATATAGAGTAAATGTTTCAGCTTTGTGCATGTATGATCGAAACGTATTAGCTGTGACCGCACCAATCTGCAGTAGTTGTTTTTAAGGTGACAGCTTTTAATGCTTAGACATTGGTGACAGTTATTTTATTCACTTACGCCTGTTGTCTTGCACCAATTTAAATACTGTTGTGTCTAGGAAATTAATGCCAGTGCATTGTGGCTCCAGGGTTAATAGAAAGTTGATAATTTGATGATGTTGATGAACTATTTCTAATTCTAGTTGTCAGAGAAAGTTGAAATACCACATACGTCAACACAATTACAGAAGGAAGGTATTGTTATTACTTCAGCATGGCCTAATAAATTAATGAGAATAAAAATGCAGGCCCAAGAACCAGAAATTAGCACACGAATAAGAAAAAATATTTTGACCCCTCCTACTGAGGAATGCTCCCTTGATACACTTCAAACACCCCCATAGCAGGTATAGCACAGGGTTAGACAAACATTAAAATCAAACAAAAAGAACTGCAAGTGTTGGAAATCTGAAACAAAAACAGAAATTACTGGAGAAATTCAACAGCTCTGGCAGTATCTGTGGAGGGAAAGGAGAGTCAACATTGCAGGTCCAGTGATGAGGGGCATTGGGTATAACGTTCTGCCAAAGAGTCACCTTTTCCAATACAGTCTTTGTTCCAACAAACAGTACTTGATTTACATTCCACGAGTAATCCATAAGGTCATTGATTAAACAGATACATCGTAGGCCAAAATTAAAACAGTGTAAATAGTGTAAACGTACAAATCATAAAATTGTAAATCCTGGGAGTACCAGGAAGGAGAAACTGTACTTGAAAAAGTGACTGTAAATAAATAGCACTTTTGTTGCCTAAAACCACCATGGCGAGAAGAAAGAATCGAACAATATGCCATGACACAGCACAACAGACATACATGTGACAATAAATAAATCTAATTTAACATGTGCCCAAATCTTCCAATTACAGTCAGGAAAGATTCAACTGACAATAAACCTATTAAAATGTATCCATTCACCAGTCAGTGACTTTTACAGCTAGACTTCAGGAAGTGGTTGATCCCAGATGCCTTCATCGTAGGAAATCAGCTTCGACTTTGTACATATCAGCATATATCCCTTTTTAAAATATTTGAAAGTGCCAAAGCTCACTTTAAAGTAGGAGAGGGAGCAGGGTAGGGTGAATCAAGTGTAAGGGATAGGAGGGCTGTGTTAGTTTAATCCCTCAAATAATTCCTCACTGTCAAGGCAAGGAATTCTCCAAAGACTCCTTCCTCTGACTCAGAGATGGGGATGCTAGGTAATCACCCACTGAAGATTTAAACTTCCTGGTCAGTTACGGCGTAGTCAGTGTGTTTTAACTTCAGACAGCTGCCAACACATCTTTCAGGGTATATCCAGTATCCAACTATCCACAGGCCGGAATACTGGGACCCAGGTGTACTAAAGTCTGATGTATAGCAACAATACCTATAAATTATAGAAACATAGGAACACAAGAAAGCCACTTAGTCCCTCTAGTCTGTCCCACACAATTCAATGATGTGGAGGTGCCAGTGTTGGACTGGGGTGGACAAGGTCAAAAGTCACAGGATACTAGGTTACAGTCCAACAGGTTTATTTGAAATCACATGCTTCCAGAGTGTTGCTCCTTCATCAGGTAAAGTCACTTCATCCGATGAAGGGGCAGTGCTCGGAACGTTTGCGATTTCAAATAAACCTGTTGGACTATAACCTGGTGTCATGTGACTTCTGACCTTGTCCATTTAATGCAAGACCTAATGACAGGTACTAAGCTTTTGCCATATTCCACAATACCTTAGTTCAACAGAAATCTTTAAACTTCAGATTTAACACTTGCATTCAATCTGGCATCAACTCTTGTTTGTGGAAAGAGTTCTAATCTACGATCATAATTTTTTACACTGGTGTGTTTCCAACCCGGACTTCTGAACTCTCCAGCTCTATTGTTTAAGCCACATCCCCTATCCCTAGGCTCCTCAACCAGATGGAACAGTTTCTCTCTATCCAAGATATTGAGATGAGCAATTTGAATAGAAACCCAATCAAGTCATCTCTTGATCTTGTAAATTCTACAGGAATACAATCTCTCCTCACAAAAACTCTGTGACCAGGATGCAAGAATCATTGCGTAAATTTATGCTGCACTTCCTCCCAGACATATCCACACGAGGTACCTAGAACTGAAAGCATAACTCGAGAATTATGATGGGTTTGGGGGCAGGTGGGTTTAGATGTGGCAATAATGGGATTGAATGAAATTATAAAAGCCTGGTATTTGTTCTCCTTGTTGTTTGGATACAGAAGATTGCATGATGATTGGGTAAAAATATTTATATTTATTAAAAACAGGGATAAAGTAGACGGAAACATACTATTACCAGAGTTTGAGGGTCAAGAATAAGATGTCCAAAGATGACACATTTAGGACAGAGCAGAGAAACACATTTTACACCAAGGGTTGGAGGAATGTGCTATTGGGGTTTGTGACTCTGCTAGTTAAGCACAGACCATTTCAACATTAATAATAGATTAAATGAAGCAAGGAATAAAGGTAAACATGGAGTCACACACAATTAGGATGCTGTTTGGAGGGAGAAGAAACAACACTGTTTAGGCTATGGTTTAATTTCTAGGTAATTAGGCATCAGTAGGCAACACTCTCCTTTGCCTCTCAATCAGAATACTGTCAGTTAAATCTCACTCAGAGACTAGAATACAACAAATTCCAGACTGGCAGACAATTACAATAATGAAGGTAAACTCCACTTTCAGAATTGTTGTATTTCATTTGAAATACAATGCTGAGGACTGGTCCACCTTCTCAGCTGGATATAAATGATCCCACAGCATTATGCAAAAAACAGCTGGGGAGTTCTCTAAAATATTCCAGGCAAAATTTATTCACCAAATAACATTAAGACAAATGATCTCATCATCATTTTGTTGATGTTCATGGGATTCTGAGTCCAAAAGTGACCAATGTACTTCCTAAATTATCATAGTGACTACACTTTAATGGCTACAAAGTAATCCGAGAGGTCTTAAAACCATGACAGGCTCAATATAAGCTCAAATTCTTCAATTCCGTGCAGGTCCTTTCATCCACTAATCTGTGGCAACTTCAGTCATGATCCCTATTACTTGCTTGCTCCCAGATGAAGACAACCCAGTCAATGCGCCAGCTAGAACGAGGATGTTTTTGGATATACGTGAAGACAACATGGGCCTTTCCTGTCAACTAAGTCAACGAACAGTCAGTGAACTTTAAACTCAGACATGAAGAGTAACAAAACGTGCAAGAAACTAAGATTAACCAACACTGTAAATGGCAAGTTCCTCAATAGAAGGATCAAGCCTGTGAAGCAATCACCAGCAAGCGCATTCCCTACTGAGAGCCCTGTTCCAGTGACAGCTGGTGCCCCATGCCAGTTAATAACTATTTCATAAGAAAACAAACATTCTGCACAATGCGCTCACATTCAATACCTTAAAATCCTGGATAATTTGTCGCACTGCCCCTGGATCCATCAAGTTCACTTTTTCAAATTTAGGTCGCGCTCTCTTGTAACCACAGCCCACTGTGTTCCAGTCATTTTCCAGAAACTCCTTATATACAGCACGGCCAAGCAGTCCTGTTACCCCGGTGATCAGGACACGTCTGTCTGGCACGCAAGTTTCCACCTGCAACAAAAGATGCAACAACACACTCAATGCCTAACCATATTGCCTTTGAAACACACCCACCCATTCCAGCAAACCTCTAAACTGCTCCCAATGCATTGACATCCTTCCTTAACTAAAAAGAGACCAATACTGTACATAGTACTCCAGATGTGGTCTCACCAGAGCCCTGTATAATTGAAGTATAATCTTTTAGTATTCAACTCCCTTTGCAATAAATGTTAATATTGTATTAACTTTTCTAATTACTTGCTGTACCTGCATTCTAACTTTATGGAATTCATGTACTAGGATACCCAGATTCCTACGCAGCTCAGAACTCTAATCTCTCTCCACTTAGATAAAATGCTTTATTTTTATTCTTCCTGCCAAAGCGGACAATTTCACATTTTCCCACATGATATTCCGTTTGCCAGATCGCTGCCAAATCACTTAACCTACTTGTATCCCTTTGCAAGCTCATCTCCTCCTCACAACTTAATTTTTCTACCTACTGTACCTCCTGTCAACAAATTGGCAACCACACCTTTATCCAATTATAAAACGGTGAGGTCTCAGTACTGATTCCATTGACCGGGCACACACTGCATTTTGCCAACCAGAAGAAGACCCACTTATACCGACCGTTTCCTTCACCACTTTGATCCAGTTGCTTAATGTTGGTTTTGGATAGAAGTACCAGAGCCAGGAGGTTATCAGATCATTAAAACAGATGATCTGATATTTATCCCATTGTTGACTGTGGGATATTGGTGGGTGAAAACTATATATTGCATTTCCCTGTATAACAATAAAGACTGCTTTTCAAAAATACTTCATTTAGCTGTAAAGTGCTTTTGGACATCCTAATTTTATAGAAGGCACTGTAGAAAAGACACTTTTTTCAATTATAAAAGGTAAGTTATAATCTGAGACAGTAATATATGCATCCTCAGGAGCAGAGTGGTAGCAGTGATTGGCACAGACAGTGGCAGTGGGCAGAGTTGGTGAAGGCAATGGTTTAAAAGCTTTAAAAGGGGTCATGTGGCTCAGTTGGTTGGATGGTTAGTTTGTGATGCAGAATGATGTTGACAGGGTGGGTTCAATTCCCATACTGGCTGACGTTACCATGAAGGGCCCTCCTGCTGAACCTCTCCCTTCACCTGAGGTGTGGTGACCCCCAGGTTAAACTACCACTACTTCTCTCTCTCTCTCACACTGATACACACAGGCACACACATGGGAGAGCAGCCCTAAGCCTACGGCAACTTTGCCTTTACCTTTTACAAGCTTTAAGAAACAAATGAAGGATGAATTCATGTCAGTTCAACCAAAAATAGTAATGGAGATAGCAGCCTTAGGAAACTGCACAAACATGCAAACTAACACAATAAAGCATGAGAAATTTACAAAAGGAAGTCCCATATTCAATAAGGATACTGTTGTAGCAAAAACAAAAAAATGCTGGCACAAAAACAAGACAGCGGGAAGCCAACTACATGGACAAGAAAGAGTTTTAAGATGCTCTGTCTGTCTCTCTTTCTTCTCCCCCCGACCCCCACCCTCCCCCACCACCACCACCACCACCACCACCTAACAACACATATCCACTATGAATAGTGCCTTGGGATGCTTTACTGCATTGGAAGGTGCCACTTAAATGGAAGCTGTTGTTTTCCCCACATTACACAGAATTTCTGTTGACAAACTGCTAAGTTTATATGTTGTCCCTCACAATCAAAATAAGAGATAAAAGATCTTAACAGACCAAAACTGGGTGTGTGGCAGGTAGTGAAGGAACCTGGTAAAAATATTCCTGACTTCATCCTCACCAATCTTCGCACAACAGCATCAGTAAGAAAGACAATCACACAGTGCTTGTGGAGACAAAGTCCTACCTGCCCATTGAAAATATCCAATATTGTATTGTGTGATACTACCACCATACTAAATGGCATAGACTTTGAACAGATCTAACAACTTAAGACTGAGGATCCATGAACTCATGCAGGTCTGCAGCAGAATTAAAGGTAGGGCGAAGTTGCCATAGTCTTACCAGACCATAGGGTTGCTCTCTCAGACAGAGATGACTGGTAGTGGTTTAACCGGAGGATCACTACAGCTGAGGTGACGGCAGAGCTTGAGAAAGAGAGTCCTTCATGGTAACCTCAGCTACTGCAGGAATTGTACCCACAGTGTTGGCATCACTCTGCATCACAAACCAGCCATACAGCCAACTGAGCTAAACCTCCAACACAACGTGCAACCTCATGGCCCGGTGTATCGCTGACTCTACCATTATCAATAAGACAGGGGATCAACACTGATTCAATGAACCTTGCTGGAGGCCATGCCTGAAGTGGCACCAGCCATAACGAAAAAAAATGAAGGAGAAAATTGTTGGAATCAGTACTGAAAGCAAAAAAAAAAATGCTGGAGGTCACAGCGGGTCAGGCAGCATCCGTGGAGAGAGAGCAAGCTAATGTTTCGAGTCTAGATGACTCTCCATTAGAACTGAAGTGCTCTGATGAAGAGTCATCTAGACTCGAAACATTAGCTTGCTTTCTCTCCATGGATGCAACCTGAACCACTGATCTCCAGCACTTTTTGCTCTCAGTAATGAAAAATGAGATGTTAACCTGATTCTGCTGTCAAACAGCAAAAGCAGCAAGACATAGAGCTAAGCAATTCCACAACCTACCTGGCCAGATCCAAGTTCTGTAGTCCATAAGACACAGGGGCAGAATTTGGCCATTCAACCCATCAAGTCAACGACATCATGGTCAATCTGATCATTCTCAACTCCACTTTCCTGCCTTTTCCCATGATCCCAATTCCCTGACGGATCAAAAATCTCTTTCAACTTTGAATATACCCAACAACCCAGCCCCGACGGCCCTCTACATTAAACCGTAGTGCAGATCCTCTACTTCTGAGAGAAGAAATTCCTCCTCATCTCTGCATTAAATATGTGACCCCTAACTCTTAAGGTCATGCCCTCTGGTCCCAGACTCTCCCACAAGGGAGACAACCTTTCCTGCACATGCAGGCATGAATGGTGGTGGACAATTAAACAACTCACCGGAGATAGTGATACCACAAATATTCTGATGGGAATCAGAGGAAAATTTTGCTACTACTCAGTGTCATACTGGGTGCAAATGAAGACAGTTGTGGTTGTTGGAGGTCAGTCATTTCAACTTCAGGACATCTCCGTCAGAGTTTTCAGGGTAGTGTCCAAAGCTCAACCATCTTCAGTTGCTTCAATGACCTTTCCTCCGTCATAAGGAGGCGGTGTTAACTGATGACAGCACCATTTGTGACTCCTCAAATACTGAAGAAATCCGTATCCAAATGCAACAAGACTTGAACAATATCCAAGTGCTGGCTGAAAAATGGCAAGTAACATACGCACCACACAAATGCTAGGCAATGAGCATCTCCAAGAAAAGAGAACCTACAATCATCCCTTGGCACTCCATGGCATTACCATCACTAAATCCCTCAATATCAACATTCTGGGGGTTACCATTGGTCAGAAATTGAACTGCTACTAGCCATATAAATAATGTGACTTTAACAGCAAGTCAGAGGTTAGGGGTCCTGCAGTGACTGTTCAATTCCTGACTCCCCAAAGCCTGTCCACCATCAGTGTAATGGAATACTCTCCACTTGGCTGGATGAGTGCTGGACAAAAAGCTTGACACCATCCAAGACAAAGCAGCCCGCTTGATTGGCACTGCATTGAAAAACATTCACTCACCACACCCCACTCCCCCCTTAACATCACCAACATTCAGAAGTAGCAGTGTGTACCATCTACAAGATGCACTACAGAAATGCACCAGGGCAGCACCTTCCAAACCTACGTTCATGACCACCTAGGAGGACAACAGCAGCAAATACATCAGAATGTCACCACTTGCAAGTTCCCCTCCAAGTCAATCACCACAATGACTTGAAAATCTGTTGTTGTTCCTCGAGTGTCACTGGGTCAAAATCCTGGTACTATCTCCCTAATGGCATTATGGGTCTACTTGTATTGGTTTAAGAACAAAGCTCACCGTGACCACGACCTTCTCAAGGATAACTAGGGACAGAAAACTAATACTGGCACTGCCAGCAACCTCCACATTCCATGAATCAATGAGAAAAAAGGTCAGAGTATGACTCCCTCATAGTTGATGATTCGAAAATAGAACCTCAGGCTAAGGGATGGGCCATTTAGATCTGAGCTGAGGAGAGATTTCTTCTCCGAGAGGGTAAAGAAACTTTGGAATTCTCCATTCCAAATGGCTATGGATAGATGCTCAATTGTGGAAAGTGTTCAAGCCCAAGATTAATGCATTTGTGGGATCTGAGGCAATCAAGGAATATCAGGACAGTGAAGTGGCAATAAGAGGTCATCGCGAATGCTGTAGCAGGTCTACTCCTTTTTATTTATGTTCTCTAGTCACTTGTTTTCATTCAAGATTCCTGACACTAGACATTACAATAGATCCTTGTTATCCCAAATGAGATTAATATACCCCACAGATCCTCTCCAAGTGCTCAAGACTTTGACCTGAATGAACTATTTCAGGTCAATCACACTGGCTGATGAAGACAGCTGTACATCTTCTGCACAATGAGCTATTATATCCACTGTGCAGACAGTAATAGTCATCTTCAAATGATTATATTCAAACCATTTTAAGATGTTGTTAAGAGAAACCGGACACTGCTTTATACAGAATTTAAGTCCATTGAACATAGTCTTTACCCAGGATCAGCTTATTACAGACTCTGTAAACTTAATTAAATACTGTTTGAGGGAGGAACATAAGCAGCCAACACGCTCACAGCATTCTCACATGAACAGAGATAAGCATTAGCCAATTATTTGTCACGATGGTTGAGAGATCAGTACAGGCCCAAGAATACATGGGAGAACGCTCAGGTAATGGGGATGGAGAAGAGGCAGCAGCAACTCAGCTGTCCCATATCCAACAGGAAAGCCCAGGGGAGAGGGGAGTCTAATAATTGTCTCCTCCTCACCGTATCTTAGATTGAAGCCAAGTTTTGAGTAAAGGAGTTGGGAGGTCATGTTGAGGCTGTACAGGACATTGTTTAGGCCATTTTTGGAATACCCCATTCCATTCTGGTTTCCCTGCTATAGAAAGGATGTTGTGAAACTTGAAAGGATTCAGAAAAGATTTATAAGGATGTGGCCAGGGTTGGAAAGTTTGAGCTATATGGAGAGAGTGAATAGACTGAGACTACTTTCCCTGGAGTGTCGAGGCTGAGGGGTGACCTTACAGAAGTTTATAAAATCATGAGAGATGTGGACAGGATAAATAGTCAAGGTCTTTTCCCCAGGGTAGGAGAGTCCAAAACTAGAGGGCATAGGTTTAAGGCAAAAAGGGAAAGATTTAAAAGGGGCCCAAGGGGCAATTCTTCATTGCAGAGGGTGGTGTATGTATGGAATGAACTGCTGAAGGAAGTGGTGGAGGCTGGTACAATTACAACATTTAAAAGGCATCTGGATGGGAATATGAATCAGAAGTGTTTAGAGGGATACGGGCCAAATGCTGGCAAATAGAGTGAGATTAATTTAGAATATCTGGTCAGCACGGATCAGTTAGACCAAAGGATCTGCTTCTGCGCTGAACAACTATATGTCTGTATAACTGGTCAATTTGATCTTAAACTTTGCTGATGACAGATTTATCATAACTGACCTACACTGGCTCTCAGTAATGCCTCAATTATAAGATTCTCACTCAACTCTTTCAAACCTTTGCAATTTCCTTCAGAAATTAAATTCTCCATAATCTTAGATTTCCTCTAATGCTGGCATGTCCCCAGTAGTCTTGGCTCCATTATTGGGGCTGTGCCTTCATCGCTTAGGATCAAAGCTCAGAAATTTATCTAAGCCTCTCCATCTCCTCTTCCCCACCACCTCCGACCCCACGCCTCACCAGCTCAAGAACGCTCCTAAAATTTTGACCAAGCCTATTACCAAAGTGTACAGGATAATGCTTCCATGAAACGTCTTGTGGCATTCATGCATGTTAAAATTAGTAGATAAATGAAAGTCATTTAATTGTATGTTCCAGAAAGTTTCAGGTTTTCCTGAGAAACGCCAAAGCACTCATCTTCAGGTCTCTGAGATATCCTGAAGAGACTGGCATTGGTGTGAAAGAAAACAGAATTTTCAGTGTTGAGATTGTTTTGCATGGACTGGTTGGACTGAAGGGTCTGTTTCCATGCTGGAGATGTTTTAAAGGCAATTATTCATTACAATATGGCAAAATGCTGAAGGTTACCACAGGCTACTGAACCAGAGGCAGAGACCCAAGTTTAAAAAAGATAAAAACTGCTCAGATTATATAAATAAAACTTAACACACAGAAGTTGCATGGAATATGTGGAATTGTCCCCAGAGAGTCAGCACAACAAAAAGCATTGCAAAACATATGGCAGGATGAACATGTATTTGAGGGAGCAGGCCAGAACATTCAAACAAATTCCAGAATTCTGAAAGAATGTATGTATTCAGCATACTCCAAGGCCTCAGGTCACTTCAAAGCTCTTAAACAGTCAACGAACAGTCATTGTTCTAATACAAGAAATGATGTGGGAGGTGCCGGAGTTGGACTGGGGTGGACAAGGTCAGAAATCACACGACACCAGGCTATAGTGCAACAGGTTTTATTTGAAATCACAAGCTTTCGGAGCACAGACCCTTAGTCGTGTGATTTTTGACCTAATGCAAGAAACACAGCTGCCAATGCATACCTCAAGTTCCCAAAATCTGCAATTAGTTAAAGAACCACTTAATCTGTGCTAAGACTATAAGACAGAAGATCGTAAGTAGGCCATTCAGCCCACTAAATCTGTTCTGCCATTTAACAAGACCATAGCTGATTTGATGATCCTTTACTTCACTGTCCTGCCTTATCTTCATAACCTTCAATTCACTTACTGATTAAAAATCTTATCTATTTCAGTCTCAAATATGCTCAACAACCCAGTCCCGAAGTCCTCTGCAATAAAGAATGCCACAGGTTCACTACACACTGAAAACAAAATTCCTCCTCATTCATTTTAAATGGACAAACCTTACTGAGTTTGTATCTCTGGTCCTAGTTTTTCCCAGAAGAGTAAACAACCTGTTTGCATTTAAATAAAAGCCAAAAGAACAGCGGATGCTGTAAATCAGAAACAAAAACAGAAGTTGCTGGAAAAGCTCAGTAGGTCTAGCAGCATCTGTAAAGAGAAATCAGAGTTAAGTTTTGGGTCAGAACTGAGGAAGGGCCACCGGACCCAAAACGTTAACTCCAATTTCTCTTCAGATGTTGCCAGACCTGCTGAGCTTTTCCAGCAACTTCTGTTTTTGTTTCAGTTTACATCTAAGTCTCCTAAAAACCTTGTGGGTTTCAGTAATGTCTCGTCTCATTCTTCAAAATTTCATTGAGTTCAAGATTAATCTGTTCAACGTCTCCCAAGAAAATCCATCCATACCCAGGATCAGCAAAGTGAATCTTCTCCGGACTGCCTCCGACAGTCAATTAATCTTTCATGAGATAAGGGGTCCAAAAAGAGTTCACAGTATTCCAGGTGTGGTCCAACTAATGTCATGTATAGTTTTAGCAAGACTTCTCTATTTTTATACTCCATTACCATTGAAATGTAGGCTAATACTCCATTTACCTTTACCCTTACTGCAGAACCTGGAAGTTAGCGTTTCACGACTCATGTACAAAGACACACAAATCACTCTGTGCTGTGATCTCTCTGCATTAAATAATATTCAGAGCTTCTATTCTTCCTGCTAAAGTACATAATCTCTCATTTTCCCACACTATATTCCATCTGTCAAATTTTTGGCAACTTACTAACCCACCTACATGCATCTGTAGACTGTCAGTCATCGGCACCACTTGCCTTCCCACCTACTTTTCTGTCATCTACAAATGTGGCAAAAGTATACTTACTTCCCTCATTCAAGGCATTAATATATATTGTAAATAATAGTGGCGCCAGCACTGATCACTGAGGCACTCCAATAGTTACAAATTGCCATCCTGAAAATGACCCCGCTGTACCAACTCTGTCTTTTATTAGACAGCGAATTCTCTATTCTTCCAATATGGTATTCCCCAATACCATTGGATTTTATCTCAGGTTCACCTCGTATGTGAACTTTATAAAAAATCTTTGAAAAATCCAAGCTTATTACACCTACTGGCTACCCTTTATCAATTCTGCTGTTACCGCCTCAAAAAATTCTAAAAAATTTGTCAGGCATGATTTCCACTTCTTGAAATGAGACTGACTCTGCCTGATTATGTTGTATATTTCTAAATAGTCTGGCATTTTATAGTTTCTAATATCAACTGTTATTTTTCCAACAATAGACATTAAGCTAACTGCCCTAGAGTTATCAGTGTCCTTGTCTTCCTCACTTTTAGTGGTGATGCCACAGTGCTCTTTAAAGGATTAAGCTACTAAATATTAAATAGCAGCACCGGGCGCTCCCTCGGCGCTGACCCTCTGGCAGTGCGGCGCTGACCCTCTGGCAGTGCGGCGCTCCCTCGGCGCTGACCCTCTGGCAGTGCGGCGCTCCCTCGGCGCTGACCCTCTGGCAGTGCGGCGCT
>NC_063343.1:61990083-62015229 GCF_021869965.1 Rhincodon typus
GTATTTGTTGATCTGTGGGTGGAGGGGGACAAAGGTGAGCCCTTTACTGAGGACTGACCGTTCGTCCTCAGTAAGGGGTAGGTCTGGGGGGATGGTGAAGACTCGGCAGGGCTGGGTGCTATTGTCTCCTCTGGAGCTGCTGGCTGTGGAGGTGGTGGGCGGAACGATGTCAGCATCGGCTGTGGGCGGAGTTGCGTCGGCTGTGGGCGGAGTTGCGTCAGCGGTGGGCGGAGTTGCGTCGGCGGTGGTGGGCAGAGTAACGTCGGCATCGGTGGTGGGCGGAGTGCCGTCGGTGGTGGGCGGAGCGGGGTAGGAGGCGGCAGCAGTGGTGACGGTAGGTGCATCCTCAGTATCTATGGTGTTGGCCTCGGAAATGGAGGCGGTGGCTTCAGCAGCGGTGTCGATGGCGTTCGCTGTACCGGAAGTGGTGTATCCGGTGGCGGAGGATGTGACGTCATCCGTGGGTGCTCCGACAGTGGCCACAAGGCCGATGGCGGCAGGAACATTGTGGGGAAGGTCCTGGGTAGGGTTGGGGATTTGGGAGGTGGAGGAATCCCGTTTTGGGTGGTAGGCACCAGTACGTTCACTGTACTTATGGTTTTTAGTGTCCAACAAAGTTGAGTTGAATTGTGAGTTCAGGTTGTGGATGCTACGAAGAATAAAAAACAGGAGAGGTCCTTTGCAGGGCTGGGAGAGGGAGGCTCTGAGCTGATTTTAGGCTTGATTTTAGTGCCAGGAGATGCCGGCGCATTGCTGTGAGTGTGTGTTTCAGGAGTCACAGGGAGAAACGCTTCTGAAGGGTCTCAATGTTCTGAATGTAGACATTGTCACGGTTGGGGCCAAATTAGGAGTCCACTGGGGATGATCTGGTGCACCTCCCAGTCGCGAACCATTTCAACTCCCTCTCCCATTCCGCAGACGACATGTCCATCCTGGGCCTCCTGCAGTGCCACAACGATGCCACCCGAAGGTTGCAGGATCAGCAACTCATATTCCGCTTGGGAACCCTGCAGCCCAATGGTATCAATGTGGACTTCACAAGCTTCAAAATCTCCCCTCCCCCTACCGCATCCCAAAACCAGCCCAGCTCGTCCCCGCCTCCCTAACCTGTCCTTCCTCCCACCTATCCCCTCCTCCCACCTCAAGCCCCACCCGCATCTCCTACCTACTAACCTCATTCTGCCCCCTTGACCTGTCCGTCCTCCCTGGACTGACCTATCTCCTCCCTACCTCCCCACCTTTACTGGCTCCATCCCCGCCTCTTTGACCGGTCTGTCTCCTCTCCACCTATCTTCTCCTCTATCCATCTTCTATCCGCCTCCCACTCTCTCCCTATTTATTTCAGAATCCCCTTCCCCTCCCCCATTTCTGAAGAAGGGTCTAGGCCCGAAACGTCAGCCTTCCTGCTCCTCTGATGCTGCTTTGCCTGCTGTGTTCATCCAGCTCTACACCTTGTTATCTCAAGGAGAACAAAGTTACAGCTGCACAGGTGTACAAAAGCAAGATCAACATCAGATTTGAAATTTGAGAGGTACATTCAGCAATCTAATAACAGCAGAGAAGAGGTTTTCTTGAACTTGTTGGTGCATGTGTTTAAGCTTTTGTATCTTCTGCCTGATGGAAGAGATTACAACTGGGATGCGAGGGGTCTTTGATGATGTTGGCTGCCTTTCAACGGCAATGAGGAATGTAGCTGGAGACAATGGATGGGACGTTGGCCTGAGTGATGGTCTGGGCTGTGTTCACAACTCTCTGTAGTTTCTATCCACAAATGCATGTATGCATGGCTCATGCCCAGCTTCGTGAAGGACAGCAGCCCCTGCCAGTTTTGTGTGCAAGCTCTCTGTGCGAGGGATTGGGTATTTATCCAGCTGCGAGAAGTGGTTTGCCATTTGTTAAAATCAGCACCAAGGCGAACCCACCCGTCAGGCTTCACAATCGGTACGGCCGGTGCTGCCCATTCCACAAACTGGACTGGTTTGATGATTCCTTCGCTTCCTAGCCTTCTGATTTCTACCTCCACTTTTGCCCATAAGGCAAATGCCATCAGATGGGCCTTGCAGAATCATGGAGTTGCGTCCTGGTCAACATGTAAGGTGGTTTTGGCTCCTCTGATAGTCCCTAAACCTTGAAAAACATCCAGGTATTTAATTAGGACTTCACTCAGGCAGTCATTTTCTAATTGAAAAATGTGGAGCCAATCAAAGTGAATCTTTCTCAACCAATTTTGCTTCATCAGGCTGGGACCCTGGTCTTTTCCTACAATCAGCGGTAACTGAACCAGCTGCTTCTCATACAAGACCAGAACCGAAGTCATACCCTTAATCTGTAAAGGTTCTCCAGTATAGGGTCTCGGTCTAACCAAGGTCTTAGGCAAACTTAAAGCTCGGAGTCCAGAGCAGATTTTATTAAAGCCTGGTTCTGCAATCACTGATACAGCCACGCTGGTATCATCGTCATTAGAAATGGCTGATCATTTAACCAGACATATATTTTGATTGGTTCTGATTTGGAGGTTGCTAAGCAATTTGACCGTTTCAAACCAGACGTAGGTGGGTTTTCCAGGGTTTGCACTCTCCTGGATGCTGACCTATGAGTTTTCTTATTTCATTTCGATCTGGTGGGACTCTTTGCTGTCTCAAGTCCACATAGCAGCAACAACAGTGGCTTGCCTGCTGACCTAGAGTCCCTCTGTTCAGGATATGTCCTGAGTCAGGCTATGCAATTGCCTTCACTCTAGTGGTGTCCCCCAAGCTCAGTCGGACTGGCGAGGGTGTCTCCTTCCATTGGCATACCCTGCAACTTATATGCTCCACTTGCTGCATTTTATAGTGACAAAGCCAATTGCAGTGCTTGTTTGCATTCCAGTTGGGCTTCAGCTAGTAGATGCTTTTGTTTGCTTACATCATTAATCACCATACCAAATGATCTATCACCATCTCATTAAGAGTTAAACCAAAGCCTCCTGAGGAAGAAGAGGCATTGTTGTGCCTCTTGAGCCATGGCATGTTTGTGGGTGGTCCAGGACAGATTGTTGGTTGTCGTCATTCCTAGGAACTTGACACCCTTGACCCTAGCCACTTAAGCTCCATTGATGTAGATGGGCAGATAGCAGATCAAACCAAAGTCACATGCCTCTCCCAGTCACCTTAACCTCATCAAAAGTCCCGACACTGATTCCCGTCGTTCTTGAATGGCCATCTCAGAATCAGGGGAGTCTCGGGGTCGTAATATTCCTTAACTAAATCCATCAACTCTTGAAAGGTTTTAGTATCTGGTGTCTCAGGGAACGTTAGGCTCCTAACAACTGAAAAAGCCATGGATCTGCAAGCTGTCAGGAGAATTACTCATTGCTTTTCATCTGCCCCCATGTTATTTACCCGGAAAAAGTAATGCAATCTTTCCACATACTGGGTCCTGTCTTCAACAGTAGGATTGAATGGGTCAAGCTTCCCAAATAATGACATGATGCCAGAAATGCTTATCCCAAGTCAAAGACGACTGTTGCCAGTGAATTTCTTCAGGAGTGTCTTTTTTTTTCTCTCATCACTGCTGAAATAGCTCCACAGAGGCCGGTATCCCATCACCCAGTTACACACATAGGACTTGACACTGGTCTAGCTTCCTCAGAGCCAGCCCTCAGAGTAAACAGAACCTCTGGCACTCTTGTTTTATATCTGTCAGCCAGGGCTCCCTGATTGGATCATATTAACAGCCCCAATTAGGGAACTCACATTCTATGAGGTCCACCTGGCTGACCTCATGTTTCTTACTCTTCTAAACTCCAGTGGGTGTCCTAGCTCATACAGCAAATTTCACCCAACTTACTTGTTAACTCCTCCCCATTGCCTCTAAGCTCAGGGTCTCCCAAACCCGCACAGCTCGCTTCTCCCTCCTTCCCAAAATCCAAAAACAAGACTGCCTGGGCAGGCCCATTGTTTCTTCCTGCTCCTGCCCCACAGAACTCATCTCTTCCTACCTAAACTCAGTTTCTTCTCCCCTTGTCCAGTCCCTTCCCATTTACATGCATGATTCCTCTGCTGCTTTACATCAGTTTCAGAATTTCCAGTTTGCAGGCTCCAGCTGCCTCCTCTTTACCATGGACGTGCAATCCCTCTCCATGTCCATCCCCCATTAGGATGGTCTCAGGGCTCTCTGCTTCTTACTGGAATAAAGACCTGAACTGTCCCCATACACTGCCACCCTCCTCTGCCTGGGTGAACTTGTCCTCACCCTGAAAATCTTCACTTTTAACTCCTCTCACTGTCTTCAGGTCAAAGGTGTGGCCATGGATACCCACATGAGCCCCAGTTATGCCTGTCTTTTTGTGGGTTTGTGGAACCTTCCTTGTTCCAGTCTTATTCCGGTGTCCAGCTACAACTCTTTCTCCGGTATATTGATGAGATCATCAGTGCTGCTTCTCTCTCTCAGCAAAATCGACAAGAGAGCCTCTGAGTTGTCCACCTTCTTCCTCAATCGAAGATTCCTCAGCACCGTAGTTGACAGGGCCCTCAGTTGGGTCCAACCCATCTCCCACACTTCGGCCCTCACTCCCTCTCTTCCCTCCTGCAACAGCAATAGGGTCCCGCTTGTCCTCATTTACATTCCCACCAGCATCCACATCCAAAGGATCAATAGCTGCCATTTCCACCACCTCCAGCATGATTCCACCACATATTCCCCTCCCCTCCTTTGTCCACCTTCTGCAAGGACTGTTCTCTCTAAGAGACCTTGGTCCAGTCTTCCTTCAATCCTAACACCCTCCCAGAGCTCCACGACACCTTTCCCAGCAACCGCAGAAGGTGTAACACCTGCTCGTTACTTCCTGCTTCCTCAGTATCCAAGGGCCCAAACGTACCTTCCAGGTGAAGCAGCACTTTACCTGCACGTCACACAATCTAGTCTACAGTACTCGCTGCCTACAATGTGATCTCCTCTACACTGGGGAAAGAAGCGTAGACTGGGTGACTGCTTTGTAGAACATCAACGTTTTGCCTGCCACTTCAACACACCACCCTGTTCCCTGGCCAACATCTCTGTCTCTGGCTTGCTGCAGTGCTCCAGCAAAGCTCAGCACAAGCTGGAAGAACAGCACCTCATTTTCCACTTGGGGACCCTGTAGCCTTCAGGGCTCATTATCAAGTTCAACAATTTTAGGGCTTGAGGCACTTTCTCCCATGTCCTTATCCCAACCCCACACACCAGGCCTTGTTATTGCATGGTCTGCTATTACACACAACCCATTGTTAGCCATAAATAATCTCCATTAGCAACCATTCATTCCCCTAAGCTAATTGTTGCCCAGTCCCTTGTCCAATTGTTCTTCTCTCTCTTTGGGCTCCATCCCCACCTATTGTTTACTCCTTATCCCCTCTACCCAATCTTCTGATTAAAAAGGAACTTTTTCCGAGCTACCATCAGTTCTGAAGAAGGACCTGACACGTTAACTCTGATTTCTCTCCACAGATGCTGCCAGACCTGTTGTCGTTTTCCAGCAATTTCTGTTTTTGTTACTTGTTAACTCAATTTTCCTGCCTTTTGGAAGTTTACAACTCTGTCACCTGCAGGAAATCCTTTGCAATCTCAAATGCCATTTCTTATTTGCTGAACCTGATGTTTGCTTTCTTTGAGCTACTTACTGAGATCACATCCAAATTCTTGTTATCTCTGTTTCAAACTAATCCCAAGTGCTCCCAGTTGTTCTTACCAGACTTGGTAAAGTCTGCTGAATCTCAGGGTATAATACTTTTGGTTTGTAACAAAAGTTAATGATTTAATCAAAGTGCTCAAAGTCCCTAATTTACTTAAGTGATGGAATCATGCTAACAGCAAACATTGACAAAGTTAGCAAGAACTGCAATTTATTGCAAATAAGTAAAATAAGACCACAAGTAAACAGCTGTGAAAAATCAACATAAGACCCTAGCAGTTAAAGCTCTAAACCCCTTTAAAATCCATACATACAGAAATAGACAGGCACAGACCAAAAAAAAGTGTGTTGTGGGTAGAGAAAAAGTACTGTGAGTCACCTCCTCCAGTGCCACAACGATGCCACCCAAGGCTGCAGGAACAGCACCTCATATTTCGCTTGGGAACCCTGCAGCCCAATGGTCTCAATGTGGACTTCACAAACTTCAAAATCTCCCCAACCCCGACCGCATCCCAAAACCATCCCAGCTCGTCCCCACCTCCTTGACTTGTCTGTCTTCCCTCAACTGATCAACCTCCATCTCAACTCCCCACCTACACTCACCTTTACTGACTTCATCCTCGCCTCCTTGATCTGTCCGTCTTCTCTCCACGTATCTGCTCCTTTATCCAACTTCGATCATTGCCTCCCCCTCTCTCTATTTATTTCAGAGTCCCCTTCCTCTCCCCCATTTCTGAAGAAGGGTCCAGACCCGAAACGTCAGCTTTCCTGCTCCTCTGATGCTGCCTGGCCTGCTGTGTTCATCCAGCTCTACACCTTGTTATCTCAGATTCTCCAGCATTGGCAGTTCCTACAGTCTCTGCTTCATTGAGATATTGTTTCCCTTGCAAAGACTTTCTGTTCTCTAAAGGCCTTCCTTCCAGATTCACAGTTGTTTGCCAAAGGCACAGAAGATTTACACATTACACATTAATTCTTCAGAAACTGAATAACATAGTGAAACATAGTCACTGTTTAGAGGCAACAGCTTACTGCTACGGTAGGGAGAGAGTAACGGATTGTTTTCAGGTTTGAGTTAGTTACTGCAGAGAGCTACAGAGATAGACTCTGCCTCTTCCAATCTGGAAAACTTATGTCACTATATAATAAGACCATAAGATATAGGTGCAGAATTAAGCCATTTGACCCATTAAGTTTGCTTCACCATTCGATCATGTCTAACCTTATTCTCCTGCCTTCTCCCTATAACCCTTGATCCCTTACCAATCAAGAACCTATCTGTCTCTGTCTTAAATACACTCAATGACTTGGCTTCCACAGCCCTCTGCAATTAGTTTCATATATTAACCACCCTCTGGCTGAAGAAATTCCTCCTCTTCTCAGTTTTAAAGGGTTTTCCCTTCACTCTGAGGCTGTGCCCTCAGGTCCCAATCTCTCTGACCAATGGAAACATCTTCTCCATGTCCACTCTATCCAGGCCTCTCAGTATTTTGTATGTTTCAATCAGATCACCCCTCATTCTTCTAAACTCCACTGAGTACAGACCCAGAGTCCTCAACAACTCTTCATATGACAAGCCCTTCATTCCCTGGATCATCTTTGTATCGTTCAGTCTCTCAAGCTATTCAGCTGCCCAGGAAACAATCCGAGGGCAGGGATATCCAAAACTAGAGGCCATTGGTTTAAGGTGAGAGGGGAAAGATTTAAAAGAGACCTAAGAGGTAACAGAGGGTGATGTGTAATTGGAATGAGGTGTCAGAGGAAATGGTAGAGGTGGGTACAATAATAACATTTAAAAGACATTTGGACAGGTACATGGATAGAAAAGGTTTAGAGGAAAATGGATCAAACGCAGGTAAATAAGACTAGTTCAGTTTAGGAAACCTAATCGGCATGGGCAAGTTGGACCGAAGGGCCTGTTTCCGTGCTGTTTGACCCTGTGACTCTATCAAGCAAT
This sequence comes from Rhincodon typus, assembly GCF_021869965.1. Taxonomy (NCBI): domain Eukaryota; kingdom Metazoa; phylum Chordata; class Chondrichthyes; order Orectolobiformes; family Rhincodontidae; genus Rhincodon; species Rhincodon typus. The sequence goes on from NC_063343.1 coordinate 61,997,691, forward strand.
GAACTTTGGCAACAACTGTTCACAACTGCATTCAGCAATTTTTTTGAGGAAGTTAAAAGCAGGGTAGATAAAGGGGAAGCAGTCCTTTCTGCTATAACATGACCGTTGCGTTCTTGTGCAATCTCGCGCAATAAAAATAACAGGGCTTATGGAAAAAATAGGGTCGGGAAAGACCACCAAAAACTATTACTCAAAATCGAAACAAATATAGTAGTTAGTCTAACACAAAGGATAGCACAGTTTAAATAAATGGTAAATTCACGTTTAATAATAAAATAATACAGTAAATTTAACACTTTACCTTGAAAAAAATTTGAAAGTAACTCGATGGGGAAGGAGAGTGGTGTTGTGGTTGCTGATTTGTTAAGACAGAGGCTGAGGGTCTTCATCATCGTCATCTTTAGTTACACTTGTGGGTGCAGGGTTAGGGCGAATAATAGTTCATCCAGAAGTGGATCACTGCAGTTCATTGTCTTCCGACAGTTTCTTGGGAAGTTCTGAGGAAGGGTCACCGGACCCGAAACGTTAACTCTGTTTTCTCCTTCACAGATGCTGCCAGACCTGCTGAGCTTTTCCAGCAACTTCTGTTTTTGTTCCTGATTTACAGCATCCGCAGTTCTTTCGGTTTTTACATGTATGCGAAAGTTTGCGTTTTACAGACAGCCTTCACCTATTCATCAATTGTGTTTCAGCCAATTCGCATTGACGAAAACATGCGTAATAACAGAAAGGGCTGTATTTAAATTTCCAGAAGGTATTTGAGAAGGTATCGCACATCAGATTACTTAATGAGATAAGAGCCAAGAACGTTGGAGGTCGTATTGTAGCATGGATAGAGGATTGGCTGACCAATAGAACGCAGAGAATTCAGAAACTGGTGGCATTTCAGGTGACAGCCTGTAACTAGTAGAGATCAGTGCTGCAGCCATGATTATTTACAATATATATTCATGGCTAGGATGAGGAAATGAATGTACTATAGAGATAGTAGGAACTGCCGATGCTGGAGAATCTGAGACAACAAGGTGTAGAGCTGGATGACCACAGCAGGCCAAGCAGCATCAGAGGAGCAGGAATGTACTATAGCCAGGTTTGCAGATGACACAAAAATAAGTGGGAAGACAAATGGTGAGGATGAAACAAAGTATCTGCTGAAGGAGATCGACAGGTTATGTGAGTAAGTAAAAACTTGCCAGATGGAATATAACATCGGAAAATGACTGAGTGAGTACAGGGTAGCTCCTCCAAAGTGGTCAAGACAGTGGAATACTGGACTCAGCATCTTATCTGCTTGATAATGCGTTTCAGAGCTGCATGGCTGTCATTACTTACACATTGGCCACATGTGGCGGGACTGCAGAGTGGAATCACAAACCAAGCTTAGAGTCGATAGCCCCCAGCAGCTACACTCTGCTTTCACATGGTCTGTGGTACAGTCAACTGGTTAACTGCAGCACATCAATTGCACAGCAAGGATTGTGATATGATGCTTGAGACTGCATGCCTGCAAAGCTACATGGCTTCACTCAATGGCACTCTGGACTATTTTTTATTTTATTTACTCATGGGATGTGGATATCGCTGGCTATGGCAGCATTTATTGCCCATCCCTAGATGCCCTTGAGATGGTGGTGAGCTCCATTCTTGAATCACTGTGGTGCTTTTGCTGTAGGTAAACACTCAGTGCCATTAGGGATGGAATTCCAGGATTATGATCCTACGGCAGTGAAGAAATGGCGATGTATTTCCAAGTCAGGATGGTGAGTGGCTTGGAGGGAAACTTGCAGATGGTGGTGTTCCCATGTATCTGCTGCTCTTGTCCTTCTAGATAGTCAGGGTTAAGGATTTAGAAGATGTTATCTAAGAGCCTTGGTGAATTTCCACAGTGTATTTTGTAGATAGTGCACACGGCTGCTACTGAGCATCGGAGGTGGAGGGATAGAATGTTTGAGAATGTGGGGTAGCGATCACCTTGTGGTATTATTGCTGGACTATTAATCCAGAAACTCAGCTAATGATCTAGGGACCTGGGTTCGAAACCCACGATAGCAGATGGTGGAATTTGAATTCAATAAAAAAAATCTGGAATTAAGGATCTAATGGTGTCCATGAAATCATTACCAATTGTTGGGGAAAAACCCATCTGGTTCAGTCATGGCCTTTAGGGAAGGAAACTGCCATCCTTACCTGGTCTGGCCTACATGTGACTCCAGACCGACAGCAATGTGGTTGACTCTTAAGTACCCCATGGGCAATTAAGGATGGATAATAAATGCTGGCCTAGCCAGTGATGCCCTCATCCTGTGAGTGAGTAAATCAAGTGGGCTGCTTTGTCTGGATAGTGTCAAGCTTCTTGAGTGTTTGTGGAGATTCACCCTTCCAGACAAGTGCGAGGTATTTCACCATGGCCCTGACTTGTGACTTGTAGATGATGAACAGACTTTGGGGAGTCAGGAGGTGAGTTACTTGTTGTGAGATTTCTCGCCACTATCCTGCTCTTGTACCCACATAATTTGTAAGAATGCACCAGTTCAGTTTCTGATTAATGGTAACCCCCAGAATGTATTTACTCCAGATAGTCAACTGGTGAATGAAGAAATAGAGCCAATACAGAATAGATTTATTCACAGAGTAAACCATTACAGGTATATATCTCCTGGCTCCAGTCTATTCCCTGTAAGTGTCTCTTTATAGTTTATTTGTTTACTGAAAATAGTAATTATTAAAAAAAAGTAATTAAATTAAAGAACTATCCATTAAAGAAGTTTTGAAAAATAAAACAAAATCAAATTGAAGTTTCATTTTATGTGTGCTCAAGTAGCTAGCTAATGCAGACTTGTTCAACAGTCTGCCTATAGGCAACAGTGTCGCACATTGAGTTAATGTTCAAAATACAGTGAAGTGTATTTTGCAGGGAGCCGCTGCTCCAATCAAAGGCCATTTCTCTCCAATTCTCTCCACTCACAGTGAGATGATCAAATGAAAGAGGGAAGCAGCCTGATTGGAGGAGCAACACAAAGTGGGTGGTTTAGCTCACCATGAGACAGAGAGGCTATGCTAGAGCTGCACAGGACTTTGGTTAGAGTACTGTGTGCTGTTCTGGTCACCACCCTATAGACATGGTGTGATTGTACTGGAGGGAGTGCAGAGGAGATTCACCAGGATGTTGCCTGGGATGGAGCATTTCACTATGAAGAAAGACTGGATAAGCTCAGGTTGTTCTCTTTGGAGCAGAGAAGGCTGAGAGGAATCTGATAGGAGTGTATAAAATTTTGAGGGGCATGGACAGGGTGAGTAGAAAGCAGCTGTTCCCCTTAGTCAAAGGGTCAGTAACAATGGAGCATATTTTTAAAGTGAAATGCAGTAGGTTTAGAGGGAACTTGAGGAAAATCTTCTCACTCAGAAATTGGAGGCAGTTTGGAATACACTGTCTGGGAGGATAGTTGAGACAGGTAACCTCACAACCTTTAAAAAGTACTTGGTTGAGGACTTGAAATGCCATAACATTCAAGGCTGTGCACAGGAAAGTGGGTCTAGTGTAGGTAGGAGTACAATTTTGGCAGTACAGACTCAACGGGCTGATTCAATGAGGCAGTCAGTCCACAGGACAGAGACTGGGGCAGGGTTTCAGGGAAACACTGGCTTGGGATGAGGAGAATGAGAGTCCGGGTAATGTTTGTGAGGGGGCATCTGATACAGACTGACATCACCTGGGTGGGTGTTGCTAGGTGGTTACAGGGCAGTCAGCTGTAGGATTAAATGTGCATGTTGATATCCTACTGCTGCCCAGTGACATTAATCACCAAACCTCCTGGGCCTGTGCGAATGAGTGACTGAACAGATGCACTTGTAGGATGTGGACATTGCTCCCTGACCAGCATTTATTACCCATCCCTAGCTGCCCTTGAGAAGCTGTTGGTGGTGAGCTGCCTTCTTGAACCACTGCTGTCCATGTGATGTAGGTTGATCTACAATTCCCCTAAAGAGGCAATTCCAGGATTTTGACCCAGCAACAGTGAAGGAACAGTGATATATTTCCAAGTCAGGACAGTGAGTGGCTTGGAGGAGAAACTGCAGGTGGTGGTATTCCACCTATCTTGTCCTTCTAGGTGGAAGTGGCCACGGTGTTCCCATGCATCAGCTGCCCTTGTCCTTACAAATGAAAATAGTAAGGGGTTTGGAAGGTGCTGACTGAGGATCTAAATGATTAGGTGGTTGAGTGAGTGAATGGGAGGGTAGATTGATGTGTGAGATTTTGGGTGGATCTGGGTGTGAGAGTGAATGGATGACTGGGAATGAATGGGGGAAGATTAGTGAGTGAGAGGATACGTTTGAGAGAATGGGTATGAGAGGTTAGGTACGAGAGAATCTATAGGATTGTGGGTGGTTGTGAGTGAACTGGTGCACGTGCAACTGAAAGGGTGTGATGTGTTGGCAGATGGACAGTTGTGAGTAGATAAGAAGGTGCGGATGAAAGGGTGAACATGTGGGGAGGTTGTTGAGAATAAATAGCTGGATGTGTGGTTGTATTGTTGGCTCTATGGGAATAGGTGAACATGTGGATGCATGGGTGAGTGAGTGTATGTGAGTGGGCGGGACTAAGCTAGACACAAACCCAATCTTCCTCTCTTCTTGCTCCTCCTCCTGTCTTCACAAGCCAGGTCAGAAGAAAAGGATAACGTCAGGCTGAGAGGCAACCCATAATGAATTCCATAATACCAGGTCAGAGGTGGAACAAGGTCCAGTATTCAATAATTCAACTCCTTAGCTCAGCCCTGATCTAAATTTCCTTCCCTGGTGCTTAGGACTTGAAACCTAGTATTTTTCTCTCTTTAGCTCTGCTGCTTGACACATTAAATAGTAATTTTATGAAATATACATTTCAATGATCAGTTTATTCCCTTGGAATTGTTTCTTCCTTTTATTGAAATCCATGTTGAATGCTGTGTCAAACACTTTCTTTCTGAAATTTGCTCATTGCCACCCACATTCCCCTCAAACCAAGTCACAGAAAAATTCAAATGGTGGCTCATTTGCAACACAGTTAGACTTTATCAATGCCTTCCATCTATATATGGTTTACCTCAATTAATAAAATGAATTCTAAGATTTACTGGTACTGGTGGTTAATATTTGAAAAAAGTCACAAGTGATTTGGTAGTGGAAGCAAGTACATTCAATTTTGTGTTGGAGCACTTCTGGATATAAAATTAATCCTTCGAGGGTACTGGAGGCAGGTACTCTCACATTTAAGAAACATCTGGATGAACACTTATAATGTCAGAGCATAGTAGGCTATGGACCAAGTGCAGATAAATGAAATTAATATAGTTTGTTGGTTGAGCATAGACATGGTGGGCCGAAGGGTCAATTCTACGCTGTATGACTCTATGACTGTGCCTTCTTTTCTTTCTCTCTCTTTATTCTTTTCATGGGATGAGGGTGTCATTTGCTAGACAGCATTTATTACCCATCCTTAATTGCCCAGAGGACAGTTAAGAGTCAACCACATTGCTGTGAGTCTGGAGTCACATGTCGGCCAGACTAGGTAAGGATGGCAGTTTCCTTCCCTAAAGGACATTAGAATTTATGAGCAGGAAGGTCTAAATTCAAATCACACCTGTAGCAGATGCATCATAGCATGTCTGAACACGTTAATGAAAAATATAATAATTCTGTGGGGATGTTCTTGTGGCACAGTAGTAATGTCCCTATCTCTGAGCTAGGATACCCATATTCAAGTCCCACTTGTTCCAGAGATGTGTCTTAACATGCCTGAACAAGTTTCATTCAACAGCAACCACGACTTTATTACAAACATATTCCCCACGCCACCATTACCATCAATCTGGGGCAATTAACCCTGGTTCGATAGTGAGCGCAGGAAGCAGCACCAGGCACACCTAAAAATAAGGTGTTGGCCTAGTGAAAATACATGACATTACGTGCATGTGAAACAGCGGAAACAGAATGCCAAAGATACAGTTAAGTGATGTCACTGAAAACTGATCAGTTCTAAGCTCTTCAGGCCTGCCCCATCCAATAGTGGTGGACAATTAAGGCAAAGCCGCAAAAAAGTCAGATTCTAAGTGAAGAAGACAAGCGAATCAGTGTGAAAAAACAAGTCTGAAGTATTTACAAACATCTTCAGCCAGAGAGGCCAAGTGGATGATCCATCACGACCTCCTCCTGAGGTCTCCAGCATATCAGACACTTTGATTCTCCCTGTCTGATATCAAGAGACAACTGAAGGCACTGAACAGTGTAAAGACCGTATCTTCTTATTATTTTTCTTTATTTTTGACTGTGGACTGAAATAGGAAAAGGATATTTGAAGGATTGCTGAACTTTCTTTAAAAGCAAGAAACCTGACCCTCCTTAGAAGAGCTGTTTACATTTGTTGTAGCAGTACTGGAGGCACAGTTCGTAGATGAAGTGGAGCAGTGGCTGTGTATAAATGGAGTTTGGCTGGCAGTAAGTAACTTAGTGGTCTGTGGACTAGTGACCGATTAAAGATGAAAAGGCTTCTACCTGACAAAAACTATGCGATTCGCTCCCAGGTAACTGAACAGCTTAAGAATGAGATAAGCAGAAGCCACAGGATCTCCTCGAGGAGATCTCTGTGGTAAGAAATAAGGACCTTGAGTCTGAAGAAAGCCAGTTTATTTTTCCCTTAGCAGTTGCTGTAGGTGTGACTGGTAACCAATAAACCAGAGGCTTTATGTGTCAAACCAGCCATCCTATACCTCTGGAGAAGGAGAATGAAGGAGCAGCATGACCTTACAAGCCAAAAGCACCAAGTCAGTAAAACCTGTTAACAGGGCTCATAGATCTGCCTTCCTAGGCTTTCTCTCTGCCCATCACACCCATGTCTTTTTTTTCCTATCTGTATCTTTCTATATGTGTGTGCAAGAGGAATTTTAGATGGGGCTTAGAGTTTCAACTCACAGGGATATACATCGATAGTTCACAATTACTTACCTATTTATTTGTAACAAATACTAATTCTTGTTGAATACAGAAGTCTGGTCCGTGATTTGTGGTCTAAGACACAGGTAAAATGGGGAATTTTGTGTACTTAAAAAAAATCTTTAAATTTTGTGATGAGACCAGGAGTGGCAGGGCTCAATTTCCAATGTGCTACCCCCGAGAAGCATGAAAAGCATACTATAAAACGAAGAGTACTATTCTAAAGGGTGTGCAGGAGCAGAGAGAGCTGGGTATATATGTGGAGATAGTAAGAACTGCAGATGCTGAAGTCAGAGATAACACAGTGTGGAGCTGGAGGAACACACCAGACCAGGCAGCATCAGAGGAGCAGGAAAGTTGACGTTTCCGGTCGGGACTCTTCTTCAGAAATGGGTCTTCGGGAATCTTAATTTCTGAAGAAGGGTCCCGACCGGAAACGTCAGTTTTCCTGCTCCTCTGATGCTGCCTGGCCTGCTGCGTTCCTCCAGCTCCACACTATGTTATCTCTGGGTATATATGTACATGTCATTAAAAGTTGCAGGGCAGAGAGAGCTGTTGATAAAGCGTACAGTATTCTAGGCTTTATTCTGAGAAGTATGGAGCAGGGGGATTATTGATGAACTTGTATGAGTCACTTATTAGATCTCAGCTGGTGTATCATGTACAATTCTGGGAACCACATCACAAAAAAGGATGTGAATGCATTGGAGAAGGTGCTGAATATGTTGACAAGAATGGTTCCAGGAATAATCCATTTATGAGGATAGATTTGGAGAATTTGGATTGTTTTCCTTGGAGAGGAGAAGGCTAAGAGAAAATTTGACAGGTTTCAAAATCACAAGGGGTCTAGACAGAGTATATAACGAAAATGTGCTCCACCTCATAAAAAGATCAAGAACCAGAAGGCACAGTCATAGAGAAAGATGTTCAGCCCTTCATGTCCGTACTGGCCAACAAACACCAAATGACATTAATCCCATTTACCTGTATTTGGTCCATAGCTTGGCATTATAAATGCTCTTCTAGATGGTTCTAAAATGCCTCTATCATGCTCTCAGGCAGCACAATCCATATTTCTACCGTCCTCTGGGTGAAAAAGATTTTCTTCCGATCCCTTCTAAACCATTTATTCCTCTGGTTTTAGACATGTATGCCATGGGGGTAAAGATTCTCATGATCGGTGCTGTCTATGCCTCTCATCATTTTGCATATCTCAATCAGATCTCCCCCCTCCATCAGCCTCCTCTGCTTCAGGGAAAACAAACCCAGCCTATCTAGTCTCTCCTCATAACTGAGACTTTCAATCCCAGAAATAAAGTTACAATTTGCAAAGGTAGCAACCACGAGGTGAGGAAAAAATACTTTCACTCAGAATGCTGGTGCTAAATCCCTCACCAGGGTGGAATTTGGCACAGGTCACAGTGCAAATGTGAGCAAAGGCAATGCAGACAGGTTGGGCACTATATGGCCAAATAGTCCACAGTCTACCTCGCATGAGATAACCCCACACTGTCACCCCACACTGTCACCCCACACTGTCACCCCACTGGTTCATCTTCCCCTCCCAACACACCCATATCCCCAGATTCCCACCCAGCCCACACCACTATCCCCAACTGCACCTTGTTCCATGAATGTGTGCCTACCTGAATGTCTGGTTTTGAGCAGGTATGAGCTGGAATTGTCATGCTGATTGTAATAGATCATAGAATCCCTACAGTGTGGAAGTAGGCCCTTTGGCCCAACAAGCCCACACTGACCCTCAGGGCATCCCACCCAGACCCATCCCCTTATAACCCACCTAATCTGCACATCCCTGAACACTACAGGTAATTTAGCATGGCCAATCCACCTAGCCTGCACATCTTTGGACTGTGGGAGGAAACCCACACAGACACGGGGAGAATGTGCAAACTCCACACAGACAGTCGCCCGAGGGTGGAATCGAACACGGGTCCCTGGTGTTGTGAGGCAGCCATGCTAACCACTGAGCCACTGTGTCGCCCCAATCTGGGAGGTTAGACTCTACTGTGTTTCATTGCTCTCCCGGGATGCTGACAGAGGGAGTTTGGGCAGTCAGATGTTAAGTCTATCTTTATAACTTGTCTCAGTGGGAAACTTTAATTTCAGTTGGATTCTCCTCATTCCCAGGCTGCCTGTCACTTTACACTGATAGGCTATTGGCCATCCTTCCTTCTAACTCTCTCCCTAACCCATCCACAACTTCTATCCCCTTCACCTTCTGGTCTCACCTCCTAGAAAAACCACTCTCCCTAAATGTTATGCCGAGAGCCCTCTCACACTCAACCCTTCCCACACCCCACATGCCCCCACCCTCACAAATGAGTTGCTCTCAACTACATTCCTGCTGGGATCCACTACTAAAATCTACACAGTCACAAGTATCTTCCAGATCTAGGGATCTCCACAACCTGATCTGATGGTGAGAATTTCTGGATTGAGGAGGTCATGAGAAAGATTTCCAATAATTTCTCCAATCAGAAAGTTGGAATTGGCTCTAATTTGCATACAGAAATTGTTAGGAACCTTTAAAGGAAAGAAAAAGGGTTTTGGAAAAAATTCTAGTTTCAAAAAAAGCCATTTGCGAGGAATGCGAGACAGGTCAAAAGAAAATCCAAAAGCCAACAATGCCAAGTCTGGGTTTCAAAAGCCTTATGGATTCTACTTTAGCTGTTCAGAGCTCAGGATTATTAATTTGTTCAATAACCTTCTGATGTTGCCCCATTTTCCCATCCTCCCAATTATTTGCAATGGCTGGGAAACCATTCATTGTCCAATGCTGAATTAACACTCCATTCAACATCCACAGCTACCAATGTGAAATGGCTGTGGGGCCACCAGCAGTAGATCTCTCATGGTCAGGGGGTTCAGTCTGTGTCTAATGGACTGGCTCAATTGATCACAGACACAAATTGAGCTGTTTCCCAAGACCGTCCCCTGCTCCCACTGGTCTTGGTCTCTACCCCATGGTTCCTTGTATTTTTCCCACCATTCTAGTGTATCCCAGGCTCTCACCCTCCCTCATCCCCATCCTGTGGACACAAGTCTTTCCCCACTGCACCCTAGTCTCTCCTCTCCCTGTGGACCTCAGTGTCTCCTGCCCATTCATGGACACTAGTTACATAAGAACTAGGAATAGGAGTAAGTTATTCAGCCCCTTGAGCCTGCTCCACCATTTAATACGACCATGGCTGATCTCATCTTGGCCTGAACTACAGGTTTCTTCTGAAGAAGGGTCTAGGCCCGAAACATCAGCTTTCCTGTTCCTCTGATGCTCCTTGGCCTGCTGTGTTCATCCAGCTCTACACCTTGTTATCTCAGGTTTCCTGCCCACCTTCCTTACCCCTTTAACTCATCACTATCCAAAAATCTGTCAACTCCTCTTTAAATTTATTCGATGTCCTGGCATCCACCACACTCTGAGGTAGTAAATTCCACAGATTCACAGCCCTTTCAGAGACAATCATAGACTATAAATATAGGAGCAGAATTAGACCATTCGGCCCATCACGAGTATTTCCTCCTCATCTCAGTTTTAAATCTGCCAGCCCTTAACCTAAAGGTATGACCTCTTGTTCTAGATTGCCCCACAAAGGGAAACATCTGCTTTAGGGAATCTCCTTTAGCATCTTATATGCCCCAATTACATTGCCTCTCATACTCCTAAATTCCAGTGAGTATAGGCTTAAACTATTCAAGAGATTAATCTAGTTTTCCCTTTCACTCTGACCGCAATCTTGCTCCCTCTACCCTGCACCCTGTGAATCTGTTTTCCTGCCCCTTGTAGACACCAATCTTCATCCCCCACCAACCCCAGGCTCTGCAAATCCCAGTCTTTTCCAGCACCCACCTCCCACCTCCCCACCCTGTGCATCTGAACTGTTCCTCTTGACCTTTCCATCTCTCTCTCTCGCCACCTTGTGGACCCAGTCTCCCCTCTCTTTGCAAACCTTGGTATCTGTTCCTCAGCCTTTGGATCCTACTCTCTCTCCTCTCCTCCCCCCATCCCCAACTTTCAACACATACCACTGTGGACCCTAATCTCTCTCTCCACCATCAGACCACTGCAGACCCCAGGCCCATTGCCCCAACAAACCTCAGCAGACCCTAGTCTCTTTCCTCCCCACTTTTATGGATTTCAGTCTCCACTCTCCCAGTGAATCTCAGTATTTTCCAAATCCTTTGTACCACAAATCTTTTTCCATCCTCACACCTCTGTGGACCCTAGACTCCTTTGCCCTCCCCAAAACCTCTGTAGACCATCATCTCTTCCTCCTCCCTTCCCCCATAACCTCTGTCGACCCCAGTCTCTCTCCCCACTCAAACCCCTGCAGACCCAATCTACCTTCTAACGGTAGACCCTTCTTCCCCTCCATCTCTCTGATATCTCACCATTCCATTTGATGGGGTCACAGCGTTTGAGGGTTGAAAAAGGTGATGTATTTGATTTTCTAGAGCTCAAAATTGAGTGGAGAAATTATTTTTTAAAAAAATAGGTTGCTGTGCTCGATATAAGCTTCTGGAGACTGCAGACTGATCAGCCGGAAAGACCAGTCTTACAGCAAGGAAAGCTGTTGAATGATGAGATTGTCTGCCTACCTGCTTCATTTCCAGCTGACTCCGGAGACACAGGGAGGTGAGACTGAATTGAATCTTTCTTAAGCCGGAATCAAACAAGATTCTCCAGAACCGCCAGGGTTTAGCTCGCAAACATTAAAGGGAAGGGCTTTAAAAGGGGCCAGTCACCAAAATCCACATTTTAGTCCCAGCCCACCCTTCATTTCGACGTCATTAAAAACAGATTCAGCGAACTGCCCCCATTCCCCGAGTCAAAGCGAACCTGAGCAGCAGATCAGATTGACGGAGTTGGGTAGTGAATGAATGGGGAACAGAGAGAATGAGTAACTGAGTGAGTCGGGAACCTAGTGAGTGAGTAAATGAATGAATGATGAATCGAGTGAGTTGGGAACCCAGTTACTGGGGAACGGAGAGAATGAGTGGGTAACGGGGTGCGTGAATGAGGAACCGAGGGAGTGGGATATATAGTGAATGAATGAGGAACCGAGTGAATGAGTGGGAAACAGAGAGAATAGTGAGGAACTGAGTGAGTAGATGCATGATGAAGATGAGTGGGGAACTGAGTGAGGAAGAGTGAGCCATGTCACCTATTTAGAAATTGAAATGTGTGGTTAGGTTTTGAGAACCTTGCTCTTGGCCTCTTCCTTTTCCTTAAGAGCTTGCAAAGACCCATTAAACCTGCTCCTCCCAGAAGCTGTGTACACTGCCCTATTATGGACTTTGCCCTCCATTTAATTTCATAACCATTGTATACTTTGTTGTACCATGGACTTTGCACCACCCATTTCATTCTCTACAGTAATGCCAAAAGCAAATCGGCAGACTGACTGTCCCAGTATCGTCAAGTTCTTGAAGTTGAGTAAACAAATGAATCCGACATTTAGAATCTTAAAGGCTTTTAAAATCCCAAATTATGGAAAAACCGTTTAGCATGGCCTTAACAACAAGAGACAGAGAGGGTAATTGGACAAGTCAGATAACGTTACAGAACAAATTGGAAGAGAACAGATCAACAAAGACTGTAGGATACATGGAAATAAACTGATCTGAGAAATCTACTGTAGAGAGTGAGAGGGGAATGGACAATCAGTGAATCCTCGAGACAAATGGAAAATATTTGGAATGGGATGTGCAAGATGCACAAACAATCAGTAACAAGAGGTTATTTGGACATTTAAAGAGGAAAATGAGATCAGAGAAAACTGATGGCACAGAAAGAAGCTATTCAGCCCATCATGTCTGCTCTAGCTGCCCAGTCAAAACCCAACTTTCTGCACCTGTCCCACAGTTTTGCAGATCATGGATGCAGATCCACCAACCACCAAACTGAACAATGACATTCCAGACACCAAGGTGAAAGGCAGGAGGTTTAGGAGGGATTTGAGGAACACCTTCATGCATAGAGTGCTGGCAATCTGGAATGCACTGTCTGGGAGTGTAGTTGAGGCTGGAAACATTTAAAAAACATTTGGATAAGCATTTGAAATGCCATAATATTTAAGGCTGGAAAACAGGTCTAATGTAGATTTAAAGTCATTTACTTTTCAGTGTGTACTGTACAATTCTATGACTTTGGGAATGTGCAGAGTGATGTTGGAAGGAATGCAAAGACCTACAAACAGCCCATTTACCCAATGCCTCAAGTTTCACCTTCCCAGCATGTGGTACAGTCTGCAGATGACATGTTCAACTTACTAACTAGCTCAGACCCCATCAAACTGGAATGGAAGCTAGCTAACCCCTTGCTCCAGAGGGTCTGATCCAAAAGGAGAAGAGTTTGAAAATTGGAACTCTTCTGAAGTACAGGTCAAACTTATGACCTCCTCATTTGCTACCAGTTAAGCCAAACCTCAGTTTGCATACTTGTTAAATAAATGAAGTCACCAGTACCCATTCAAGTGTATTGATTGAAAGGTCAAGATGACAACTCTACTGGAGGATACCATTCCAGCTTTGACATGTTGGAACATTAAACTTTGTCCAATGACTTTAGATGTAGAGAGTGCCATTTGGACAAATTATGTAGATGATACCAAATTCAGGGACAGTGGAATTGAAAAGTGATAATGCACTGCTTTGCAAGAACAGATTCACTGCAGATGAAGTTTGATAAAATGAGCTGTGGAATACTGAAAAAGGGGAAAAGGAGGGATTATACATAAGAACACACAATGGTGTAAAAATAACTAAAGAAGTCAAGGAGGATCTAGCAAGGATATGACCGATCAGTTACGTGCTACAATTAACAAAGTCAATATACTTTTGAACCACAAAACCAAAGTATCAGAAAGATACAATCAAACAATATGGTGCACTGATTAGCTTGCAATGTTGGAAGTGACAAATTTCTTTTTAATGAAGCACTGGGCATGTTGGGGCAGAGGGGGCCACAGTTCTGATCAATAGTAGTTATAAAGGAAGACTTGATGATAAATTTGTAGATTGACAGAATAGAAATGATAAAATGGAAATATTGTTTCAAAGCTGAACCCACGTTCAACTAATTAAAGAAACAGCATTGTAGCAACAGGCAGATATATTGTCTCTCTGGGTGGAAGCAAATAAAAGGAATGAATGGATTTTTTTTTATCTGAAAGGATCTTGGGCATGTGCAGGAGGGAGAAGATCATTCAAACCATTTTCCTGGCCCTAGAGTTCAACAACAGGTCAAGCAGCTTATGACTGAAAAGCCTCCATTCATTTCAATCATAAAAGGGTGACCCCTTATTCTGGACTCACCCACAATCCACATCTATAATGTCAACAGTTCAGGATTTTACGCACTTCAAGTTACCCTCACCCTGTTAAAACACTAATGAAAACAAATCCAATCTATCTAACCTTTCCTGACAGGACAACCTGCTCATTCTTGGTATAATCTAGTAAACTTTCATTGAATCACCTCCAACGTGTTTATATCCTTCCTTAAATAAGGACACTAAAACTGCATGCACTATTAAAGATACACCATTGCCCTATTTAACAGAAACATAACATTCTCATAACAAAATATAGTACAGCATTCCATTAGCCTTAATTAATTGTTCTTGCATAGTGACTTTTAATGACTCATACACTGGTGCACCTAGGAATTCCACATGCAAGTAAAACTCTGAAATATTTTTATTCTTCCTGACAAAGTAAACAACTTCATATTTTCCCCACATTGTGCTGCATCAGCCAGATTTTTAAACAACTTAATTAACCTATCTATATCCTCCTTGTACTCTTCATAACACCTTCCTACCAACCCTTGTGTCATCTGTGAATTTAGCTATCACGCCTTTGCTTCTCATCTAAGTTATTGATGTAAATTGTAAAATGTTGAGACCTCAGCACAGACCCCTGCGGGACACCACTTGTCACATCTCACCAATCAGAAAAAGACCAACTTATACATACTGCTTTCTGCCAGCCAAGCTTCCACCCACGCTAATACATTACCCCATACTCCACAAGGTCCTGCATTGTACAATAACCTTTTATTAAGCACAGTATTGCCTTCTGGAAATCCCTCATATCCACAGTGCAATTTACCCAATCAATAAATTGGTTAAATATGATTTCCTTCTCACAAAATCATGCTGACTTTTCCCAGTTATCTTGAGTTTTTCCAAGTGTCCTTCATGATAGGTTCAAACAACGTCCCAATGACAGATATTGAGCCAACAGGCCTGTAGTTTCTGCTTGCTGCCTCCTTCCTTCTTTATAAGGAAACATTTGCTACTTTCTGATTTTGTGCAACCTTTCCAAAATCTACAAATTTTGGAAAATTACTGCCAGTGCATACCTCATTAGCATAACCCAAGGGTGGAGTCCACTGGGACTCGAGGGCTTGGCAGTCTGCAGATGTTCAACTTTTTCATTAAATTTAAAAAAAAAGGCCAAAGTACAATCTGCTGAGGTTCCAGCATAAACCACAATAAGATCAACATCACTAGTCAACCACTTGGAAAATTAAGGAGGAACATTTAAGATTGAGACAAATACAACTTGGCATAGTTTATACTCGAAAGTCAATTTACCTTAGCAAGTTGAAAGATATTCAGGTCTGGGTGACACATCAGTCATTGCTGGAATGTACATAGGAGTGATTTTTGAATGAACAGGCAAAGAAACGTAGCCTTTTCACTTGTAAGGGGTTTCACTTGTAATTATGTAGGGTAACCAAAGTAAAATCCCTCAGGATATATGAAATAAACATCATGATGGGAAATACTGCAAAGGTTTGCGAGGATGCTACCAGCATTGGAAAATGCAGCTACAAGGGAAAGATTGGGTCAGCTGTGATTGTTCTTTAAACAGAGGAGGCCAATGGAGATTTGATCAAGATATACAAAATTGAGAGGGGCCTGGCTGGAGTGAATGGGACATCTCTATTTACCTTAGCACACAAATTGGTGACGTGGGGGCAGAGGTTTAAAGATTAGTGGAAAAATTAGCGTGTGGATGAGGAAAATCTTTTCACACAGAGTGGGTGGGGCCTGACAGGCCAACAGACAGAAACCCTCAACTCATTGAAAAGGTGTCTGCATTCGCACTCCTAATGCTGTAAATTGCAGGGCGTTGAATGTAACAAAGTTGGGTTAGGCCATGTGGCTTGTTTTTAAGCCAACACAGACACGCTGGCCCAAATGCCATCTTTCTGCACTGAGGATTCCAACAGTAGCAATGAATCCTACTTGTATCGAGGACACCTTATGGTATATTCCTGTGTAGTAACTTCTGTGTGACCAGATCACCACTATCAAGGCAGATTATGCAGCATTTAATTGGAGGGCCATGCCCATCCCTTTAACGCTACAAAATTGATCCGGGAAGAAGCTAAATCTGCCTTCAGTCTCCCAATAGATAAGAGATAAGCACGCCGTGATCGTTTGAAGTTGTTGATGTCCTGACTCTGTGGAAATTATCCTGGAACTGAAACTTTTGATGGGAAATTCGCCAACTTTCTGAAACCTTTGATTCTTGAGTTGGAGTAAGAAACTTGGGAGAGATCAGACTTACTTAAAAGGATAGTCACTGTCAAAATAAGTCAGACTAAAACCATGTCTAACTAAACACGGTAATAAAAAATATAAAATTGATCCATCCTGCCCCAAAGATTTCGACACTAACTGGAATGTTTGTGTACCAGTATATTTGTTCTTTAGTTAGAGGACATAACCCTATAGTGTTCTCCACAGGAGATGAGTGACTCCAATGTTGTGTAGATCTGTCTGAAATAAACTGTATGAGGTTTTACAGAAATTGTAGGAGGAAAAATATGACAGCCAAGAAATACAAAAATGTACCATTCTTGTCGTAGAGATAAGATGGGAAGGTTATTTAGTTTCTTTTCAAAACACATATTGCATTTGGTAAAATCTTACATTTTTACACTGAGAAATACTGCAGCCATGGAAGGCAAAAAAAAATTAGTTTTGATAAGTGTAGTCACAGCTTTGTATAAAGAAAATGCTCGACTCAGAAAAGGAGTAATTAATAAATTAATCTGTTCACGTGGTCTTGCTGGCAAGTGCATGAATGCTGACTCGGACACTTAATGTGAGGCAGCTGCCCAAAACACAATTCAAATATTCGCATCTACTTGAGTGAGCAGACCATAACAATGTAACTAAATTTCAGGAACTCAACATGACAATGAAGTGAAACCCCAGTATGTTCCATCCCTACAACAGCATGACAGACTGGAGAGCATCAACAGAGCCATGCTAACACTATTAGCCAATGATCAAAAGTGGAACATCCCTTTAGGGTTAGTACCCTACATCAAAAAGATGTTAACGGTTCATAGATAAATGACCAATTTTGTTGATTATGACACATTTATTACACTGGTTTTGCAAGAACAGAGATGCTGACCCCTTCACTAGAACTCAAGGACAATGGCTAGTCATCCAACTTTCCTGCATGCATGTACTACGAATGTCCAAGAGATGGAGGTAAAGAGAAATTGCTAGATATGAAA
>NC_063343.1:62015729-62040729 GCF_021869965.1 Rhincodon typus
CATCTGAATGTAAGCCTCCAATAACTAATGGAGAGAGTAACTTGATTCTTATGACAAGATTACCTTGAACAAAGGTTTTATTCAAAGATGTTAGAATTCTATAACTCTTATTTCAGTTGTGCCAATATGATTAACAGCTGTAACTTTTGAAGTGCTGTGATATAACATTTGTTCCATTTTTCCATCACTTGCATTTACCCATAACAAGCTTCATGTTGTGTCTTTTTAAACCTTTTGTTTTGCTTAGGGCTGTAATGGAGCAGGATAAAGAGAAGTTGGAGAAAGATAAATTTGAAATTGAAATGAAGCTGTCCCAGTCTTTGAAAGAACTCAGGTATTTCTTAGACTGCTAACGCATAATTAGCAAATTACTTTGTCACTTAAAATCAGAGAATTTTTCATATCTTTTAAAACTGCGATTTGAAATTAAAAGTAAATATAATTTGTCAGTACTGGGTTTGGTCTACTAAAGAAGAAGAGGTTTTAATGAATGCAGAGAAGTGATTTGGTTATGTGTATTCAAAACTTTCTAATTTTGCACAAGTTTTAAGACCAAAGGAAGAAGGATTATTGGATTGTATTGGAAAAGGTTCGGCTGAAAACACTGTGTCAAATGGCTCTATCTCTATACCCGAGTTTATCCTTCTAAGGAATAAGAAAAACGACCTAAATTTGCTAAGAATTTGCCTAAATGCAAAAAAAACACTGATTTTTGTGACTGAGTTTCTCACTCACTCTTGAACTTTCTGCATTCTGTTCCTCTACATGTTTACTTGAGGTGTGAAATGAATTAATTTGCTAGTTTTAGCTGATTTATATTTGCATTTTTCTCTGTTTAATTGTATGCTGCGTACATTGGTTCCATTGATGTCAATATCCATCTGGTACAAACCCAATTGAGTCGTAAAATGGCGTCAGCAACTGTACCTCAAGCAGGTGTTACTGGACAGTGATCTAGATGAAATTCTTGCTGGATTCCAAATTTTTGCAACCTTTGTTTTCTCTTTCATCCTTGCACTTAATCTCTCTTTCCATTTAATCAAATTGACAAGAAAGGAAAAATTGGCAACTATGCTCCTGCCACAAATAGGCTCAGTATTCCGAACAAGTGCCAAAAATGTGCCTAACCTTGCTTCTGTACAGACTGGGAATCAGTCTTGCCTATGTACCTTCAGAGCTCCCACTCTTTTAACTAAAAGTCGATAACCTATGAATTGTCTCATCTATGTAAAATATTAATATCTAAGCCAATATTAAATGTCTTTAAAATTTGGTAACAATTTGTATTTAACCAAATTCTATCAAGTGAGGTTCAGTCAAAAATAAATTATTTTCTCATTGTCTTACCAACATGTTAGAACATGTAAATTAAGTATTGAATTTTTATAAAAATGTTAATGCGCATTCAGTGAGATTGTTATAGAATGGACTGGAAATATTATAGTTTTGTCTTCTATGTGGAATTACTTGTATAAAAGAAAAATTGTTGCTGTATTGGAATGTCTTTTTTTTATTCAGTGAGATAAAAGTGCAACTTGAAAGCTCTAAAGAAGAAATCGGTCAATCAGAGGATCAGCTTGTTCAGAAAGAAAAGGAAATACTAAATCTCAAAAACTGTCTGAAACAGAATGAGGAGTCTTATTGTGAACAGATAAAAGAAATTAATGGAAAATATCAGCTACTTGAACAGGAGAAAGGTAATGTTACTAAAGAATGACCAATGCCTGAAATATTGAAGGTAATCTGTCTTCACATCTACATTTCTTCTTTCTCTGGGCACGTCATGAACTCTGACTAAATTACATTCTAATTGTTCATTTGGTTAAAATTACTGTAGAAACCTTCCCAAATTGATAAACCAGGTGCTACCAAAAAATTAGTAATTTTTTAGTTGATCTGTGGCAATTGCATTTTATCTGCCTTTTTGGATATTTTGAGCATGTAATGGAGATTGAGCCACATTGTATCCAAGTATGAGAATTGCAAGGAGTTGCAAGAAGAATTGGGTTGTGTTTCTGATTTCTGAAAAAGTTTGTATAGACACTGCACATTGCCACTTGTCGATGCTCGGAGTATCCTTTTAATTTGGTTAAATGCAAGTGTTTTTTTTGTTCTCTGCCCTCAATGAACTGGTGCTGCTCTACTCCATGATTTCAACTGGAATTTAGTTTATGGGTTTACACAAGGTGAAGTATTAAAACTATGTGCCATTGAGAGTTGTTGGCTGAAGAGTGAGAGGGGAGTTTTAAAAAAAAATAGTCTCATATATTGCAGGTCAGTCTAAATACCTGGAACATGCTTTGTTGTTCAGTGTTAACAAAGAATAGTACATGAGCTCCATTTTACTGTGGGGATTGCCATTTGTTTCTCATCACAAGGACAGTATTTACGTTTCTGTAACTATTATTTGGCAATACGTATTTTATAAATAAGTAATTACCATGGCATTTTGTTTCCTGCTATTAATACTTTTTTCTTTCTATAGAAAAAGCAGAGGCAGAATGTAACAGGTTGGAGCAAAATTCAACTAGGGAGTTGGCGATAATGAAAGAAAAATTGAATGAGATGGAACAAGATCTGCAGCAGAAACAAGATGAGCTTTCCTCTGTCAAACAGGAAAAGGTAATAGTTTTCGAAAATTAGTCTGGCTGCACTTGCTTTCTAATATACCTTATGATATATCACGCTGAAGTCCTGCATCGATAATCATTCACATTGGTACACTCTCGTCTTGCTTAGGTTTATATTCAGTTCATTTTTACTTTCTATAGAATGAAGTCAGTGTGGTGCCACTTGGGTGAGAGTGAAGGAACTTTAAGTCATTATGTGATATTGATTCTCATTCTTGTGAAGGTAGGAGAGGTGCAGGTATCAAACTGGTAAAGGTGAGTAGAATTGGCTTTCTCTGTTATATGAGAAGGGATGCACTGGCTTGGTGGTGATATCCCTAGACTGTTAATCCAGAAACTCAGGTAACCTGCGTTGGAATCGTGATGTGGCAGATGGTGGAATTTTAATTGAATAAAAATCTGGAATTAAGAGTTAATGACCAATTGACCCATTGTCGGGAAAAAAAGTCTGGTTCACTTGTGCCCTTTTAGGGAAGGAAGCTGTCATCCTTACCTGGTCTGGCCTACATGTGACTCCAAATCCACAACAATGTGGTTGACTCTAAACATGCCCTTTAAAATATCTGAGTGAACCATTAAGTTGTAAGAATTGCTGCAAAGTCTTAAAAGAAGAAATAAAACTGGACACACTATTTGGCATCAACCTAGGCACTGGAAATGACAACGGCAAAAAGAGTCCTGTTGACTCAGCAAAGCCTTTTCAGACTTTGAACATATCTGAGAAGTACCAAAATTGGGAGAGCTGTTTCACAGACTAGTCAAACGACAGATTGTCTGTAATCTGTAAGGTATTTTTTCTGAGTATGACAATGTTCCAGACACTGCCATCACCATCCATAGATCTGTCTTGTCCCACTGGCAGGACAGTACCAGCAGATATGAGAGCACAGTGACGTACAGTGGAGATGGTGTTGCTCTGGGTGTCCTCAACATTGAGGTCAGACACCATGAAATTGGTTTTATTCACTCGTGGAATTTGGTTGTCACTGGCTGGGCCAGTCTCCTGGCACTAAGTCAAAGGTGGGCAAGGAAATCTAATTACAATGAAATGTCCTCCCTCAGCTAATGGATCAGTGCTTCTCTATGTTTAACCACACTTGGAGGAAGAGTTAAGAATATACTTGACCTCATCCTCACCAATTTGCCTGCTGCAGATGCATCTGTCCATCTTAGTATTGTAAGAATGACTAAATCCCGCCTTTGTTTTGGGAATATCTTCCGTCATGTTTTGTGCCACCATCACCAGGCTAAATGGGACAGATTTTGAACATATCTAACTACTGAAGTTTGGACATCCATGAAGCTATCAGCAGCAGAATCATTCTCCTACAGAATCTGATATATCCTCTGCTCTACCATTACCATCAAACCAGGGTATTAACACTAGTTCAGTGAAGAGTGACAGGGGCATGCCAGGACCAGCTCCAGGCATACCTACAAATGAGCAATCGACCTGGTGAAGATTTCAGTACTGGTCAACTTGTGTGCCAAACAGCATAAGCAGCAAGTGATGGACAGAACTAAAAAAACCAGCAGATCAGATCTAAACTCTGCAGTCCTGCTGTATCCAGTCATGAATGGTGGTGGGCAATTAAGCAACCTACTAGAGGAGGAGACTTCAGAAGTATCTCCGTGCTCAACGAATCAGGAGCTCAGCACATCAGTGCAAAATGTAATGCTGAGAGTGATTCTGCTGCTGAAAGCTTCATGGATGCTCAAACGTGAGTAGCTAGATATGTTCAAAGTCTGTCTCATTAGCCTGGTAACTGTGGCACACAACATGATGGAAGGTATTACCGATGCAGAGGCAGGATTTAGTCATTCTTACGATACAATCATGGATAGATGCATCTGCAGCAGGCAATTTTCAGCCTGAACAAAAAAAATAATGCAAAGAGGGAGAGGTTGTTTACACATGGAGCTTGTGGAATGAGGCCTGTTCATGTGTTTGTTTGATGGCTCTGGCGAGAGTTATTTTTAATGTTTATTCGGAGATTTGAAAAATGACTGATTAGAGGACTTGAGAAAGGAGGTTTTTTTAGGCTGATGAGAGTTTCAGCTATGTGCTTGATTCTTTTAAGATTTTGAATGTTTTAGCTTTTTTATCTTTTGCACGCTTAAGATTAAAATCTGTGGGTAAGGAAGGGTCACTTATTTATAAAGTGCTTTTAAGAACTGCTCCTTATTGGGCTCAATGTCACTGAAGACATTCAAGAGATAGAGTGTGAAGTGGTTAGATTTAGAGAGGTGGTTACACAGCAGGATCAGTCGGATAGACGGGTGGCTGTCAGGAAAGGTAAGAAGGTAGTTCAACTTGATCCGTGTGATATCGAGGAACAGTTGGAGGCATTGGATACTGCAAAGGCTATGGGTCCTGACAACTTGCCAGCAATGGTACTGAAAACTTGTGCTCCATATTTGCTGCACCCCTAACCAAACTGTGGCAGTACATACTGGCAACTACTATACTGGCATCTACCAACAGTGTGGAAAATTGCCCAGGCATATTCTGTACGCACATAGCAGGACAAATCCAACCTGGCCAATTACTGCCCCAACAGTTTACTCGCGATCGTCAGTAAAGTGATGGAAGACATCATCAATGCTGCTAGCAAACAGCACTTACTCAGAATAACATGCTCACTGACAATCAGTTTTGGTTCTGCTGGGGCCACTCAGCTCCTGACCTCATTACAGCCTCAGCGCAAACAAGGACAAAAGAGTTGAATTCCAGAGGTGAGAGTGACAGCCCTTGGCATCAAGGCCACATTCAACTGAGTGTGGCACCATGTGTCCTAACAAAACTAATGCCAAAAGGAATTGGGGAAAGCCCTCTAATAGTTGGAATGATACCTGGCATTGAAGAAAATGGTTGTGGTTGCTGGTCATTAGTCATTTCTGTTCTATCTCTGCTGGAGTTCCTCATCGTAGTGTCCAAGGCCCAACCGTTTTCAGGTGATTCATCAATGAACACCCCCACCCCGCCACCCTAAAATAAGGTCGAAAAGTGGAGATGTTTGCTGATTGTACAAAGTTCAGCACCATATGCGTCTCAGTTACTGAAGCAGTCTATGCTCAAGTGTTGCATCTGGACAATATCCAGATTTGGGGTAAGACGTGCTGAGTAGAGTTGTACAGCATGGAAGTAGACCCTTCAGTCCAACTCGTCCATGCCGAGCAGATATCCTAAATTAATCTAGTCCCATTTGCCAGCATTTGGCCCATGTCCCTCAAAACCCTTCCTATTCATGTACCCATCCAGATACCTTTCAAGTGGTGCAATTGTACCAGCCTCCTCCACTTCCTGTATCAACTTATTCCATACATGCACCACCCTCTACATGAAAAAGTTGCCTTTTAGGTCCCTTTTATATTTTTTCCCTCTCACCTTAAACCTATTCCCTCTAGTTTTATATACACACACAGAAACACACACACAATCCCCCACCTCCACCCCACCCACCCTTGGCTATTCATCTATCCACGCCCCTCATTCCTGGTAACTCCCAGTGTGGAAGTAACACCACACAAATGCCAAGCAATTATAATCTCCAGCATGAGAGATTTTAATCAATGCCCCTTGACATTCAATGGCATTGCTATCACTGAATCTCCCAGGTCAACATCTGGTGGTCACCATTTAACAGCAACTGAACTGGACTTGCCATATAAATACAGTGGTTACAAGAGCAGGTCGGAGGCTAGAAATCAAGTGTGTTGCTTTGTCCTACAAGATGCCAAGTTTCTTCAGTGTTGTTGAAGCTGCACTTGTCAGGCATACAGGTGATGTGACACATCCCCAGGTGCTCAAAGAGCAGGGATTCCTCCACAGTATTCTGTTGACTATTTGTTAAAGTGTTTGGTGTGATCATTATCTCATTGTTATTTTGAGATCTGCTGTGTCAACCTCATTTCCTAATACAACAGTAACACATTACAGCCACTTCATTGGCTGTAAAACACATTTTAGGTCATCCTGAGGTTGTGAAAAATGCAGTAGAAACTCAAGTCCTTTTATTGTCACTGTTCTGACCAATGAACTTAATTGTTTTTGTTATTGGATTACTTGTTTCACAATTCATTGGGAATGAGACTTGCAATGGGAAAAATATATTTTGAGAAAGTGACTGCTGTAGTGGTGTACCCCAGACTCTAATTTGATGTGTGCTGGCTGTAACCTATGACATCTGCTTGGTAGCTTAGACGCTCCTAACCTAGATGCTATCAGAGATGAATCCACAGCACAAAGCAGTTATTAGCCTTGCAGCCCACAGTATTGATTGATTTATTGTTGTCAAAAGTACCAACAGACAGTAAAAATGTTGTTTTGCGCGCTGTGCAGGTAGATTATACCATACAAAGTGCATCAGGGTTGCAGAAGAGTGCAAAATACATATTACAGCCACAGAATGTGCAGAAAGAGAGAAAGAAAGATCAGAATTAACATTTGAGAGATCCATTCAAAAGTTTGATAACAGCAGGGATGAAGCTGTGCTTGAATCTGTTCATATGTGTATTCAAGCTTTTATACCTTCCGACAAAGGAGAGCTGGACGAGTCTTTGATTATGTTAGTTGCTTTACCGGGGCAGCGAGAAAGATAGATCGAGTCAATGGATGGGAGGCTGGTTTGGTGACGAACTGGGCTGTGTTCATGACTCTCTGTGGTTTCTTGTGGTCATGGGAAGAGCAGTTGCTATACCATGCCATGATACATCCAGATAGGATGTTTTCTGTGCCACACCTATAAAAATTTGTAAGAGCCTTTGTTTACATCCCAAATTTCCTTAGCTTCCGGACGAAGCAGAGACATTGTTGTGCCTTCTCTTTTAAACAGAATAGAGAGAAGCATCCACTCACTGGGACCATATGATATCTATTCTTCAGAAGAGCCTTCTGACTGTTTGATGCTGACTTTTGTAATATAATGTGCTTAGTGGTACAGATTCCTCAAATGTTAGTTTCTTAGGTGGCTGCTGTGACTTGGGTGGCAAAGCATGACTGAAGTAACTTGAAATTTTGAATAGGTGCCTTACCAAAAGTGGTTCCCGTACCACAGTGCCTCCAAGTATAAAATTTATATCTGGCAGACTATGCCTGCATAATCTTCCATACATCTTTTAAATTTGGATCCTAAAAGCACTGGGTGACCCCAGAGCCCAAGGAATGCAGTGGTTCAAGAAGGCAGCTCACCATTACAATCTCCAGAATATTTGGGGATAGGCAATAAATAGCTGGCTAGTGACACTGCCATCTCTGAACAAAGTTTGAAAAGGCAATTGCTAGAAACTGCGGGGAAATTTTCTATAACTCTTTCACTTAAAGTAGTTAATTATCAATGGATTGATAAATCAATGTTTCATAAATATTTTTGCTCCGATATGCTTAATGCTTAAAAACTGATCTGTCCCTTTCTCTAGGAACTGTCTGACTCTTTGCAGCAGAGGTTCGATATCTTCCGGGAAGAAATGACCAAAGAGAAGCTTTTGCTGGAGGAAGAGCTGGAGGCTGCATTAGATGAGCTTGAACAATTGCAGCTGAAGGAGGTGGAGGCTGAGGAGTTGGCCAAACGTCTAGAGGATGAGAATGAACTGAGAGCAAGAAAGTTTGCTGGACTACAGGAAGAGCTTGCGGAGTCAGTTTACTTGTTATCTCATTCCCCACTGATTTAAAGGGAAATTTGGGTTTAGGGTGAAACTTGGAAATTAGCAGTACTTCAAAGGACCTAGATCCCTTGACCATTTTATAAGAGAGAAATTTGGTGACCAATATATTCTTGGATTGGCTATATGCCCCTCATAGTGTTCTTTTATGCCCATACCTGAGGTTTGTCTAATTCTTGAACTTGCCAACTGAATGCGATTTCAGTTCACTTTCTGTTCATTTAGGCTTCCTTGTTCAATACCATCCTATTCCATTAAGATGGAATTTTCCTGATCAGGTGATCTGTTACATTGGTAGTCTGCAAGGTGATGCTGCCATTGTAGGGTTTCAGTGCTTGGGACATCACAATTAAATTGGGGTATTCAATGTCCTGTTACAGCTGCTAATGTTTTAAGAGGTGTGGGGTTGGGTAGAGTTATTAGTAGCACAAAGGTACCCAACATACTAGTGAAGTTGAGTTGTCAGCTCTAGTTGGAGATATTCCTGGATGTTTGCTGAGATGTTCTAACCGCATGATACTTAATCATGTGGCATCCTATCTTGTGACCTTTACAAATGTTTGATTTTATATTCTGCTTCTCTTACCCTGTAATTAAGAATCTATTCATAGTTTTACACCAGCAAAAGTGAGAAGTTCCAACAACCATGGAATCAGTCATGAATGGGATAAAAAAGAAGTTATTCTCATAATCTATTTGCACCATACACCATCTCCTCGTTTATCTTTGTTACTCCGCCCCATCTGTAGCTCTCTCTAGTGCTCTGTTTTGCTTGTCTGTGAAAAACCTATGATAGTGTAGGGGAAGTATTCAGTCTCAGAAACAGAGAGCAGTATTTAACACTCTGCATGTTGGAAAGTGTGATGTTCATAGCATAAGGTCTTGTTTTCACCTTCTGCCATGCACTCAACTGCATGTATTGTGTATTGAACGGTAAACGGATGGTGTACTAAAAGCTATCTGTAATTTGTGGATGTTTGTACATTAAAGGTGAGTTTATCTTGTATAATGTGAATCATTTGGACTTTTTTGGGGTGGTCGTTGCTCAGGTTATGATTTGCGGCTTGAGTTTCTTCCCTTCTATCAAAGATTATGCAAAGTAAATGCTTCCACTGATTTTGTTGGCATGGTTGTCTTGATGCTATAAATAGCCTTTTATTTAAAAGTTAAAATCACTACAGTGAACACCTTTTCATGTAATGACTAGAAACTTGCCCCTTTACCTATTAGTATCCAAACAACCTTTCAACCATAACAAAAATCGAAATTGTTGGAGGAACTCAGCAGGTCTGGCAGCATCTGTGGAGAGAAAGCAGAGTCATTGTTTCAGGTCCAGTGACCCTTGTTCAGAACTGGTTTCCCCATGTTTGACAGCAGTAAAGACTTGCTAGCTGCAATATGAAGTTAATTTTGGGTGAAAAAGTTTTTCGTCAAATCCCCTCTAAACCTTTTGCCTTTCACTTCAAAATTATGCTCCCTTGTTATTGACCCTTTGACTAAGGGGACCAGCTACTTCTGCTCATCCTGCCCGTGCCCCTCTTAATCTTTTACATCTCTATCAGGTTTCTTCCCCCACCCGTCCTTTTATGCTTCAAAGAAAACAACTCAAGCTTATCCATTCTGTCTTCGTAGCTCCATTCCAGGCAGCATCCTGGTGAATCTCCTTTGCACCCTCTCCAGTATATTCACATCCTTCCTATAATGTGGTGACCAGAACCAGCATAAACGATCCAATATTTAGAGCTGTGTCTAGTTTGACGTTTCTTTTTCTCTCTTTAAAGGAAAAATGCTGAACTGGAGAAGGTTAATGAAAATCACAGCAAAATTGTCAGTCAGTTACATGAGGACCAGAGTAAATCACTAAGAAAGCTGGGAGATATTGAAGCAGAATTTGAAAGGTAAGAGAGTATATGAACATGTATTATGTACACCAAGCAGATGTTCATTCTTGATTGGTACTTGATTGCATCCTGCAATTTATTCAGCAACTTTTCTGTGCTGTCATGGTATTTGAATGTGACATTGATTCCTTGCATAAAAGTTTTTTTTTAAGCAGCCACAGCAGGATCTTGTTCATTTAAAACTTTTTTCTTCTCTCCATGTGATGAAGATCCCAATGAGTTTTATTTTGTGGTTTGTTGGGAAGTGTAGAATCATACAGTACAAAAGAGACCCTTTGAACTATCAAGTTTGTACTGCTGGTAATACACTGCTGTCCACCTAGTCCCACTTTCCAGGAGTAATCTGTTAGCCTTGAATGTTATGACAGAATGTTTTCGGCCTTAACTACCTTCCCAGGCAGTACATTGCAGACACTCACCACCCTCCAAGTGAAAACGATTTTCCTCAAATGCCATCTTAAAACCCTGCTTTTCAGTTCAAATTTATGTGTTTGTTTCTTTGACTAAGGGGAACAGCTGCCCAAGCCTCTCATAATCTTCAACATCTCTGCCTGGCATACTCACCACCTCCCCCCTCCTCCCCAAAAAAAACCTCGCCCGTCTCCCTTGACCTTCTCTACTCTAAAGAAAACAACCTGAGCCAATCCAGCCTCTCTTCATTGCTGACATTCTCCATCCCGGGCAACATCCTGGTGAATCTCCCTTGCACCTCTTCCAGTGAAATCACGTCCTTCCTATAATATGACGGGAACTACACACAGTACTCCAGCTATGGATGTAAAGTTGCAACATGACCTCCCTGCTCTTACAATCTATGCCATGACTGATCAAGGCAAGTGTCCTATCTGCTGCCATAATGACCTTTATTAACTTGACCTGCCACGTGCAGAGATTTGTGCACAAGCACCCCAAGATCCCTCTGTTCCTCTGAGCTTCTTATTGTCCTGTTATTCATTCAGCACTCCCTTGTCTTGTTCCTTCTTCCAAAGTGAATTATAGTGTGTTGAGATGCATTGTACAGTTTGCAACTGGTGAAGTTTTCTATTGAGGAATACTAATTTTCTGTAACATTTGTTCAGCTACAAATCGTCTGTAACGAAAGAGGTGGGGTGCCTCCAGGAGAACAACACTGCACTGACAAAGCAAGTTGCACAGTTACTCTATGAAATCAAGGACAAGCAGCAGCAGTTAGCAGAAGTTCAGCTTTCTAAAGAAAAAGCAAAAGAAGAATATGCAAGGTATACAGTTCAATATTGCCATCACAATATTAATTTAGGCCCCATTGGTGAAACGCTTAAATTTTAACCTGCCATGTATACTCTGGTATTTGTGCAATGGGCCCATTGATACCTACAAATCCCAACTGAGCTTGTGTAACTTTTACACAGCATAATTTAGTTGGATATTATTTAATAAATATTGCCATGCATTGCGCTTCTTAATGTTATGGGCATGCTTGATCTGAAAATGTGGCTTATCCCTCTCTTCATGCACCCATACTTCAGAAAACCAAAATAGCTTCTTAACAAATCAGATTGCTAGGCATTCTTTTCTGTGTTGCTACGCTTTATGTAGCAAGTGTAAGTGAGCTTTTGTTTTTTTGTGTAAGCTCTTACTTATTGACTTGTGACTTTAATTGTTCATTTGCACCATTTAACAGAAGTTATCATGTAAATCTGGAGTTGGGCCCTGACTTTACTTCACAACAAAGGTATATTTGTTTGGTAGGTATGGGGAGTACAGTTAGCTGTTTGAGTAGTGAACTCCAGATGGTGAATAGTTTGGGTGATGTATGCACGATATTGAAGAATTAATTTAGAAAACAGTTTTTAAAGTGTCTAATCTATTGCAATGCAAAGAGTTTCCATTTTATCTGCTTTATAGAACAGAATGTCCAGCTACCAGCTTTCAATGGTCCTTCTCAGTCACTGCAAAACTAAATTAATGAAAGTGGAATTCCTTTTTCTGTTCCCCTTCTCCAAAGAATGCTACTGGAAGCACAAACAAAGCTAGCTCAGAAGGAAGTTGAAGTTAGAAAGTTGGAAGAAACTTGTAACCTGAGAGTAAATGAACTTCAAGCACAATTGGAACAAAGCAAGATGTGTCAGGAGGTGGAGAAACAGAGGTACAAATAGAATGTTCAATTAATTTTGCAATGTGTGGCTGATCCTCTTGGTTTTGAAAGTATCTAGTGGTTGGGTTGTATCTCCGATCAGTTCTGTGATTCCAGTATTGTTTATTTGGTCTTCAAATTGAGCATTGTAATTGGGAGAAGGGGGTGGTCAATTAATGTGCTTGTTCATCTTCTGATTTTCTTTACAAATTGGGCAAGCTTAATGAAGAGCGAAGTTGTATAGTGCAAGATTCCAAGGTTAAAAAGAATACGCTGAGACTATTCTGGGGTGCCCGTGTGTTAGAAAGGTTGAGAGGATGAACATTTATACGAAATGAGATGTAAAAATGATTTGCCAGATAGTTGGCTAGCTTGAATAAAATGATTTGTGGCCTGAACATATTCCCAACACTTTAGGAATGTTGGAAGTAGTACCTGCTAATGACCTGGTATTCCAAGACAGACATTCAGAAATTATTATTGTGGACAATAAAATCACCCAGCGAATGGATAGATGTTAATTTGGTACTGTAACTTGTGGGACCACACTACCAACATTGAATTGTACCTCACTTGGCTCTGGTCTATACTACTCGTTAAGCATAAATGATTCTGACCATAAAGAATTTCCATATTTCTGACGTAATAATTGAGATGGTGGCTTTTTACAACGGAGGAAATTGAATTTCACTCCTTTGCATGATTTTACTTATGTTGCCTACAGAATTTTCAATTGTTTAAAGTATGTGAATATCAAGTCTAAATTAAATATTTGAAAGTGAGAGCTTATACTTTCCTCCTAAACTTTAACTGGTGTCCATTGCTGTTGAATCCAGTCTTTGTGCAGGGCTTGAGAATTTTTTCTACTTGGCACGGCTGGTAAAAATGTAGGTGCTGTATTCCTCAGAGGTGTATTTGGTGGAAGCCTGGTTTATTATTGTGTTACCTCGAAGTAATTGGTTTCTTTTTATACAACTGAGAGGGTTAGCTGAACATGCAAGTTGTTCACCAAATGAATTTCTTGTTTCTGTCACAGCACTGATACTGTGGGTGAGGATGTGGTTACAGAACTTAAAGCTGAAATACAAAAATGGCAAGTGCTTTATGAAGAATTGCACAACAAGGTTAAACCTTTCCAGGTACATTCTCTCTAACTTTTGTTTTTGTGTTACGCATTTAGTGTTAATTTTTCCTTCTTCTAATTCAAAAGATACTATGCTATTGGGAAATACGTTTAATGTTGTTATTTAAATGACGCTATATAAATAAATGTCCCTATTAATTAGTAGAGTAGCTCATTTGTTCAACTGAAGTGTCTAGTGTTCAATCTATTCAGGAGTGCGCCACTTTTAGCAACTTCTCAGCTTTGGGTGATGGGCATCAGTGCCTGCTTGCTCATGTTGTGAAAGTTGCAAAGTTCCAAATTGTCATTTTGTTTTGACGTTGAGTGTAGAAATATGGCTTCTGCTTTAATTTGGTAAGTATGTAAATCTGCCCACTGTCTTGTGCTGTTGACTTGCAATGGGTTCCAAATTAGAGTCTGTTTGGACATCGGAACACAGTACAGGACAACTTAAGCAGCCATTCATCAGTACAGGAAATGTTTGTATGTTGGGACTTTAAAATTACACTCTGAATGAGATTGCATTTGTAAGTACTTGCATTCGTAAATCAGATGTTCATAATCTGAAACATCCCAGGAAGCTGTTGTGGGTTTGTTTTGTCTCTCGTTGTTTTGCACATCTTGTGGTTTGTTACATGGAAAACATATTCCTTTACTTAGATCTTAAATTCTCAACTCGCTTGATGTAAAATTGCTGGTGGACCTGATTAGTTTTTAAAACTATTTCATATGAATAGGAGCAACTTGACTCATTTGAAAAGGAAAAGAATTCCCTCCTCAATGAACATGGAGCTACGCAGGAAGAGCTGAATAAACTGAGTGAAGCTTACATCAAATTGCTTGGTCATCAAAACCAGAAACAGAAAATTAAGCATGTAATGAAGCTGAAGCAAGAAAATGTGGAGCTGAAGCAGGTATGCAGTTTTACCAGGTTGGTGGCAATGAATGATCGATGTAACCGGCGCTAAAATATTACTAATTTTATAGACTAATATTTCAAATTGGGACTGTCTCCATTCCTTCAACACCTACATGCAAAGGGGAGTGCATGTGCTGGTTTTAAATACCTTGAATTTTTCAGAACATACAGGATTTGGTCTGGCTTCTATCTGTGAATTTAAAGGAAATACTGTTCTGTAGCGTTGTGTTAACTGTGACCTCGTGATAGATACAGTTGGTATGGAAATATATGGGTGGTTTTATTTTGCAACAGATTACCACAGCAGTAAGTTAGGACCTCAAATGTATTTATTGCACAAGTTAGGAACTCACGGGATGCAGATAATGTGTTGGCATAGGATGATAATTGATTAACACAGAGAAGACAGAATCATGATTAATGAGTCTTTTTCAGGTTGGAAAATAACTTTTGGAATACCAAAATAATCAGCCCTTTAGCCTCAATTATGTATATTAATGGCTTAGAGGATTTCTGATCACCAATAGTGTACAGGTTTAGTGGTGATAAAACGCATTGAAGTGCTCGATCAGTCACCATCATACTGAATGGTTTCCTGCTGCTCCTATGTTCGAAGGAGGGGGCAGAGTGTAATGCATTAAAATTTGCTTACAGTGCAAAAATAGGTGACAGGGCATGTTGAGATGAAGAATCTGCGAAGGAATATAGATGAATTAAGTGAGTAGGCACACATTGATGAGTGAGTTTAGGAAGGAAGAGGTCGAAGAATTGGGGGGGAAAAGGTGAAGTTCAGAGGCTGTACATGTGCATGAAATACAAAATTAGCATGCAGGTACGGCAAATAGTTAAAAGACAAGTGATCTTTATTTCTAGGGGGACTGGAGTTTAAAAATAGGGAAATCTTATTATAGCTACAGAGGGTGTTGGTCCTGCCTGAAGTGCTGTGAACAGTTTTGCTCCTTGTAAGAGAGGATATGTTGGCGTTGGAGGCAGTTCAAAAGAGATGCTCTATGCTGATTCCTGGGATAAAAGGGTTTGTAGTGATTGTAATGTGGTTAGCCAGGTGGACCTCCTAGAATGAGTTCAGTCATTGGGACCATTGATCCGGTCCAATCAGGGAGTCCTGGCTGACAGATAAGAACAGGAATGTTAGACACCCTGTTCACGCTGATGGCTGGCTCTGAGGGAGCTGAATCAGTGTCAAGGACTCTCCAAGTGTAAAATGACTTGGTGATGGGATATCAGCCTCTGTGGAGTTATTTCAGGGTTAACTTCTTGAGAACAGCCAAAATGTTTAGGTTTTTATTCATTAGAATTTAGAAGAATGAGGGGTGATCTTATTGAAACATTCAAGATTCTAAGGGGAATTGACAGGGGAGAGGTTGAGAAAATGCTTCCATAAGAGCCCTTTATCGAGGAGACAATTTTTTAAAAAAAATATTTAACCTGTTTTTCTAATCCATTCATTCAGAGATGTTAGTACATACCTCTGGAGCAGGTAGCACTGCTGGTCCAGGGGACAATTATGGTGAAGAGATTTAATTGTCCTCAGCTGAGATCATCTCACTAGACACAAACCGGAAGATTCTCACTAGCTTGACCCTATGAGCAACAGTAGAGTGACTTGTTTGATAGCGTTCTTATAGTGCAGTGGCAGTGTCACCTGCCTCTGATCCAGGAGACGTAGATTCAAGTCCCAACTGCTCTAGAGGTGTGTCACAATATCTCTAAGCAGGTTGATTAGAAAATATAGAGTGACTTTTTCAAGATAAAATAATTATAGGGGCATTTGTATACAGCTTTAAAGTTTGCTCCGCAGTGTGAATTTGTTGTGGAAGACGCAGATTGTTGTGTTGTGAGTTGTCTATGTCTGTTTGAAACTTGTGTTGAATGCCTGAATGTAAAACGTATCTGGTGAGTAAATTCCTGAATGCTTAATTCCCCGATTCTGCTTTCAGTTTCCTGTTTCTGAACTGTCACAGTATAAAGTTAATTTCAAGACTCAAGATCTACTGAGCTACAAAGAACAAAATACATCATAGAATCCCTACAGTGTGGAAGCCATGCGGCCCAACAAATCCACATTAACTCTCCGAAGAGCATTCCAGCCAGACACTCGCCCCTTCCCTATCTCTCTAACCCTGTATTTCCCTTGGCTAACCCACCCAGCCTGCACACCCCTGAACACTATACAGGCAATTTAGCATGGCCAATCCACCTAACCTGCACATCTTTTGGACTGTGGGAGGAAACTGGAGCACCCAGAGGAAACCCAAGCAGACACAGGGAGAATAAACAAACTTGACACGGACTGTTGCCCGAAGCTGGAACTAAACCTGGTCCCTGGCATTGTGAGACAGCAATGCTAAACACTGAGCCACCATGCCACCATTTGGAAAATGTTTTCAATTCTCAGGAGTGGGTACCTCTTTATTCCACCTCAGTCCTTGTTTCATCATAATTCTGCAATAAATGCTAGTAGTCTGGCCAATTGGCAGCCTTTAGAGGTCAGCCATGCACCAACTACCTTTTTCCTACTGTTGATGAAGTAGCTTCTTTACCTTCTCCCAAGTTTCATCTGCTTAGTTGATTTTGACATTTCAAATTCGAGCTTTGATGCTGCATATGTATTCAATAAGTAGATTAAATTCCTTTCAATACACAGAAGCAGTGTATGTGCACTGGGTTAAAACCATTGCTACCCTTGTTTTGCTTAAAATAAGATCAGTTACAATATTAAACCACTACCACTTGAAAAACCATTTGAGTTGTATACTAATTTTAGTAAAATACCCTCTGCTCCCCCTTGTGAATTACATTTACCTTCACTGCCCAAGTGCATATTAAATGTAAATTTCTTAACTACTCTTACGAAAAAAAAATACACTCGACTTTTGGTGTTGCCATTTGATCATCAAACTCCACCCTAGATTAATGTTCATGTACATGTACTATATTGAGATTACATGGCTAACAAAAGTGTCTATGACTTTTAAAACTGATTAATGCAATTAGCCATGTGCCCAGGACACTAACTACAATATTACGAGTGGGAAGAGCTTTGGTATCCCCATAGTTTTGCCATTGAAGGCTTTTGCTGACAGTTTCTTCCCTTCTCTTGGCAATTTTTCACATCTGTTGGCTTCTAAAATAATATTGATATTTTGGATTTTGACTTGCATTTCATATGAAATGCATCTCTTTTCAATTGGAAAGTGGAGAGATTTCACTTTGTGGCAATTAGGTGTTTGATCTGGATGTTCTCCCTGGCAGGAGCTGACAAAACTTCGAGCGCAGCTGTCCAAGGAGAAACTAACTGATCAGAAGTATCAAGAACAACGTTGCAAGGCACAAGGCATCAAACGCTTTGATCCTGCCAAAGCTTTCAAACATTCGGCGAAGGAGAATATTGCTCCGACAACACCACTGAGAGAAGGTAAACAATTTGTTTGTGGGACTTTGTTCAATTGAACTGCTTTCCTGGATTTTGGGATATTCAAATAGCAGGGCGTTTTAAATACATAATTAGGCTTGAGGTTTGTACATTGCATTGGCATACAATGCTGGGTTTATTTGTCAATGTAGGAGGGGGGCATTGGCCATCAGGTTTTCATATCGTTGGACAAGGATGGGATGAGGCATAATGTAACCTTTTTATGGTGTTGAGACCAATCTCACTCCCACCTACTGCCTTCAACAGAAGAGGGACACAGTTGTGACAGAACAATACCCAAATAAAAGTGGAAATTTTAATCGCATGCGGCTTTCAGCAGGCTCTGATGATGGCCAGAGCCTATGCTGACCAATATGTTTCCCTGTTGCCTGAATGATCTTCCTTGGAGTATAAAACGTCTTTTGCCTCTTCCTATTGTGGTGATGGATATTTGCTGGGCTGCACAGGGTGTGGTAATACTGGTTAACAATTATCCACTCAATGTACTAGCAGGTTGGGTGTAAGCTGTCAAGTCAGTATGTTTAATAAGCAGTCTTCAACTGGTATTAAGGCAGAACTCATTCAGCTATGTTCACTAGTCCTTGCGTAAGTTATGTGTGCAGGAGAGAATGTTTTAGTAAGCTACCTAATATCTGGAAAAACTGCTTGAAATCAGTTGAGCTTGAGCTTCAAACTAATGCAATCAAAGAGGACCGACCGATTGACTGGGCCCAATCACTCGGGTAATTTACCCCTAGGATCAAGGATGTCTTGGAGAGGATGCAAAAAAAGGGGAGAAGAACCAGCAGGAGGTCGTTGTACACATTGAAACTAATGACATAAGAAAAGGATGAGATTCTGACGAGAGAATATAGGAAGTTAGGCAGGAATTTTAAAAAGTAGGTCCTTGATAGTAATAATATCTGGATTACTCCCAGTGCCACGAGCTAGTGAGGGTAGGAATAGATCAGATGAATGCGTGGCTGAGGAGCTAGTACAGGAAATAAGGATTCACATTTTTGGGGATCATTGGAATTTCTTCTGGGGTAGAAGTGACCTGTATAAGAAGGATGGATTGCACTTAAATTGGAAGGGGACTAATATACTGGAAGGGAGATTTGCTAGAGCTGCTTGGGAGGATTTAAACTAGTAAGGTTTAGGGGGTGCGGGGAGGGTGATAGAGCGCAGGGAGCTCATGAGGAAAGAGATCAGTCTGAAACTGATACAGTTGGGAAAAGCAGCAAGTGAAACTGTCAGGGCAGGCAGGAACAAACCAGAAAATGAGGTAGTACTGATAAATAAACTGCATTTATTTCAATGGAAGCGGCCAAACAGGTAAGGAAGATGAACTCGGCATTGTTGGGAACACGGGACTGGGATATCATAGCAATTACAGAGACATGTCTCAGGGATGGACAGGACTGGCAGCTTAATGTTCCAGGGTATAGATTCTATGGGAAGGATAGAGAGGGAACAAGAGAGGAGGGGGAGCAGTGTTTTTGATTACGGACAACATTATAGCTGCATTTAGGGAGGATGTTCCTGGGAACATGTCCAGTGACGTTATTTGGGTAGAACTAAGACATAAGAAACGGATGATCACCTTATTGGGATTGTACTATAGATTTCCTAATAGTCAATGGGAAATTGGGAATCAAATTTGTAAGAAGATCTCAGTTATCTGTAAAAATATTAGGGGATTTTAACTTTCCAAACATAGACTGGGAGTGCCAAAGTGGTAAGGGCTTGGATGAAGAGGAATTTAAGTGTGTATAAGAAAATTTTCTGAATCACTATGTGGATGTACCTACTCGAGAAGGTGCAAAACGTGACCTACAATTGGGAAATAAGGCAGGGCAAGTAACTGAGGTGTCAGTGGGGGGAGCACTTTGGGACAAGTGCCCATAATTCTATTAGTTTTAAAATAGTGATGGAAAAGGATAGACTGGATCTAAAAGTTAAAGTTCTAAATTGGAGAAAGGCCAATTTTGATCGTATTTGGCAAGAGCTTTCAAAAGTTGATTGGGGGCGGATGTTCACAGGCAAAGGGAATGGCTGGAAAATGGGAAGCTTTCAAAAATGAGACAACGAAGAGTCCAAAGACAGTATGTTCCTGTTCGGGTGAAGGGCAAGGCTGGTAGGTGTAGGGAATGCTAGATTACTAGAGAAATTGAGGTTTTGCTTAAGAATAAAAAGGAAGCATATGTCAGGGAAAGACAGCAGAGATTGACTGAATCCCTAGAACAGTATAAAGACAGTAGTAGTATACTTGAGAGGGAAATCAGGAGGGCAAAAAGGAGACATGAGATAGCTTTGGCAAATAGGGTTAAGTGAAATTCAAAGGGATTCCACAAATACATTAAAGACAAAAAGGTAACTAGGGAGAGAATAAGGCCCCTTAAAAATCAGCAAGGCTGCCTGTGTGTGGAGCCGCAGGAGATGGGTAAGATACTAAATGAGTATTTTGCATCAGTGTTTACTGTGGAGAAAGATATGGAAGATAGAGTTGGGGAAATAAGTAGCGATACCTTGAAAAATGACCATATTACAAAGGAGGAGGTTCTGGCTGGTTTAAGATGCATAAAGGTGGATAAATCCCTGGACCTGATCAGGTGTACCCTAGAACTCTGTGGGAGGCTAGGGAAATAATTGCTTGGCCCCTTGCTGAGGTATTTATATCATCAATAGGCATAAGTGAGTTGCCAGAAGGCTGGAGGTTGGCTAACGTGGTGCCACTATTTAGGAAACGTGGTAAGGAAAAGCCAGGGAATTATAGACTGGTGAGCCTGACATCTGTGGTGGGTAAATTATTGGCGGGAGTCTTGAGGGACAGGATTTACATTTATTTGGAAAGGTAAGGACTGATTAGGGATAGTCAGCATGGCTTAGTGCATGGGAAATCATGTCTCACTAACTTGATTGAGTTTTTTGAAGAAGTAACAAAGAGGATTGATCAGGGCAGAGCGGTGGAGGTGATCTATTTGGCCTTCAGTAAGGCTTTTGACAAGGTTCCTCATTCTAGACTGGTTAGCAAGGTTAGATCACGTGGAACAGAGGGATAACTAACTATTTGGATATTGAACTGGCTCGAAGATAGAAAGTAGAGGGTGGTGGTGGAGCGCTGCTTTTCAGACCGGAAGCCTGCGACCAGCAGTGTGCCAGAAGGATCGGTTTTGGGTCCACTGCTTTTCGTCCTTTATATAAATGATTTGGATGTGAACATAAGAGGTACGGTTAGTAAGTTTGCAGATGACACCAAAATTTGAGGTGAAGTGGATAGCAATGGAGGTTACCTCAGAGTACAATGGGATCTTGATCAGATGGGCCAATGGGCTGAGGAGTGGCAGTTGGAGTTTAATTTAGGTAAATGTGAGGCACTGCATTTTGGAAAGGCAAATCGGGGCAGGACTTATACATTTAATGGTAAGGTCCTGGGGAGTGTTGTTGAACAAAGAGACCTTGGAATGTAGGTTCATAGTTCCTTGAAAGTGGAGTCGCAGGTCGATAGCATGGTGAAGAAGGTATGTGGCGTGCTTGCCTTTATTAGCCAGTGCATTGAGTATAGGAGTTGGGAGATCATGTTGCAGCTGTACAGGACATTGGTTAGGCCACTATTGGAATACTGCGTGCAATTCTGGTCTCCCTGCTATAGGAAAGATGTTGTGAAACTTGAAAGCATTCAGAAAAGATTTACAAGGATGTTGCCAGGGTTGGAAGGTTTGAGCTACAGGGAGATGCTGAATAGACTGGGGCTATTTTCCCTGGAGCGTCAGAGGCTGAGGGGTGACCTTATAGTGTTTTATAAAATCATGAGGACATGGATAGGATCAATGGACAAGGTCTTTTCCATGAGGTGGGGCAGAGGGTAAAGGTTTTAAGATGAGAAGGGAAAGATTTAAAAGGGACCTGAGGCGCAACTTTTTCATGCAGAGGGTTGTGCGTGTATGGAATGAGCTGCCAGAAGAAGTAGTGGAGGCTGGTACAATTACAACATTTAAAAGGCATCTGGATGGGTATATGAATAGGAAGGGTTTCGAGGGATATAAGCCAAATGCTGGCAAATGGGACTATATTCATTTAGGATATATAGGCACGGATGAGTTGGACCAAAGGGTCTATTTCCATGCTCTATATCTCTCTTTGAAATATTGCGAAAGGCCATTTGATTGTTTTCTCGTCCATTCGGTCCCTTAAACCCTTCTCTACCCTGGTTCTTGACTCCCAAACAGGGAGACATCTTTTCTGCAACTACCTTGTCCAACCTTTAGGAATTTTGAATTTTGTAAGTTTCAATGAAATTTCTCTTTCTCCTTTAAAACTGTAGAGAATAGTCTCCTTGATCTCTCCTTGTAGGACAGTTCTGCCATCCCATGGATTAGATTTGTGAACCTCTACTTCATTGTCTGTCTGGCAAATGTATTTTCCTTAGGCAAATGGACCAACTTTGCGCACACTACTCCAAGTGTAGTGTCACTAAGGTGTGGTGCAATGCAATCTACACAAGACATCTTTATTCCTGTACTCAAAGCCTCTTGCAATAAAAGCTAACACATTTGCCTTACTAGTAGCTTGCTGCATCTGCATGCCAGCTTTTAATGATTCATAAACATGTGCATCCAGATCCTCTTAGCCATCAACATTTCCCAACCTCTTGTCATTTTAATAAATACTCAGCACCTCCATTCCTCCTACCAAAGTAGTTCACACTTATGCACATTGTATTCCATCTGCCATGTTCTTGCCCACTCAACCTGTCCCAATCCCCTTGAAACTTAACGGGAACTACAAAAAAGTTGTTCTGCATTTTCTTAGCAAAAACAGTTTTATTTACTGGTGCGTGTGCTGATTAACCACGTTCAGCTTTCTGATGTTAGCATAAGACTTGTTCTCATGTGCAGATAATTTCTTCCTTGTAGACTAAGGTCAGAGTGATAAGATTCAGCCAGGAGCACAGAAACATGTTTATAATCACTCTTGGGATATTGGTCTGAAGGACTGTAAGATTTGTACACAAATTATGAAATAATTGGTCACATAAATCTGCAGGACTTTTGATAATTAATATTTCTAGGATAAGAAAGAGTTGGATGAATTAAATGAGCAAATGATGGCAGAAACAAACCAGCTTTCTAATTAGTTACATACTCTAACCCTGCCTAATTATCTTCTGCCCCATTATAACTATCTGATTCTATGATATTCCAAACTGCTTATTCCACAGTTAATTCTATAAGTGGTATCTGAAAGTCTCTTCCATGTTGCGCAGTGCTGGTATTTGGGTTTCTCAGTGAGGATAAGCTAACTCGCTACGTGAGTCAATGCACGCAGGGTGGTAATTGGTCAGGTCATGTGCTAGGTCACTTGTCTTTGAGCAGGTAAGCATTAAGATGCTTGTTTCTCCTATAAACATTTGAATAAGCATTAATTTAATTTTCTAACCACATGATGGATTGCAATGCATTTTGAGTAAGTCTAAATTTCAGTTTAATTTCATTTCTAACCAAGTGATGGAGAAATTGAAGTTTGGTATAATGTCACCAATACATGTATTAATCTGAACTGTTTGTTATAATACTTCATAGTTCAATATTTGCTGTGACATTTCTGTATGACTCATATATTTGTTTTTTGTTTTGCAGGGAGCACAAATGTACTTTAAGCTATGCAGCTTTGATTTCAAGTCTCCATACATTGTGAGTGTGATGAGATTCTGGTAATGGTACCCTGGATCAAATGGCTTACATTCAACAAGAATGAGTTGAAGAGATTACTGACATTGTAAATCAGAAAGTAGATCATCGTAAACCAATGAAACAGTCTTGCTCCAGTGATTTTATGTTATTCTCCCCTGCCCCTTGAATTTTAATCTTGAATTTTAAAATATGGATTTATAAATAAATTCTTTAGATTAGGTAAATTATTTTTTATGGATGTTTATTTATCCTCATGAATCTATTCATTGGCATTGACTTGTAAATAATTCTGTTGGATTTTCTGGTGAGCTGGTAGTTGATATCTGGGAGAATCAACAGTTCAGGTTTCACAAACAATTTATGAAGAAAAAAATAACTTGCAAGCAGCTGGGCTGTTAACAAAAATAGCAGCTGATAAAGAAATCTATTATTGTAATTCTATACTGTTACTGTGGTGCAGCAACCACCCCCCGACCCCTCCCCCCCACCCCCAATGCCCTTTCCAGATTCAGGTAAAGTAAGAATTTTTTTTGCAATGGATAACATTCTTGCTAAGTAACACGAGTTCTATAGTTAAGTGAGAGACTAGTCATAATGTGAATTTTCGGATCATGCACATTGGATGGACATTCAACTTCATGTGAGGGAAATAAAGATTTGAAACTTCATCAGAATGAAGGCCCTTACCTTAACAGACTGCATTAAAGCAAGGACCATCAACTGAACCCATTGAATAACTGAATTTCCAAAGATTTGGGTAGCACTTTAAGTGACTGAACACTAAACTTCAAGCCATCTAGCTCAACGTCAAGCTTAGCTTATTGATAAAATATTTAGCTGTAGCAAATAATTAACATTAAGTATGAAGATACTGGTCCATGGTTTTAATTATTTTGCAAGATCTTTATTCTGGTGACATTCAATATTGCAATAAATTGTCAGCTTATTTTGTGGTGCATGTAGTGAGGTTGAGAGACTTGATGTGGTTCCCCAGCACTTAGTCTGAATTGTAATTCTGAGTCATTCCAAAGGCTTCCCAATTGTTTGGAAAGCAAAGTTGTCAATGGGTGCAGTTGATGATCCTCTTTTCAATGTAACTATTTTAATAGCAGTTAGAAGCTGACCTTGAGACATTGTACAATCTGACAAGAATAAGAAACTGGAGCCTTGTTGCCTAATACGGTTTTTCCTGCAGAACTTGCAGTTGATTATTTGAAATGATTGTATCTTTTGGTGTTTAACATTGTAAATATGTAACATTTTAAGTTACGTCCTTGGATAGTGAATTGTCAAAATGGCACTGATGTACAAAAAACATTGGAAATAAGAATAAAGCTGGACTCGTTCCACTTTGAGGGATCTCTGCTCTGTCCTGCTCTACCCTGGAGAGGATCAACATTAGTTTTTTTACCTAGATGAAATTCCTTCATGTAATAAACTCACAGTACTAAGCAGTAACTTGCTAATAATGACTATCTAAAGTTTTTAAAATTTACAAAAGCACTGAGTTTTAACATTATTTGTTTA
>NC_063343.1:62041229-62051389 GCF_021869965.1 Rhincodon typus
GGGGGGGCAGCGGCCCGGTGTGGGAGTCGGGTGGACAGTCTGGTGTGGGAGTGGGGTGACGGCCTGGTGTGGGAGTGGCGGTACAGGGGCCCAGTGTGGGAGTGACAGTTTGATTTGAAAGGTTTATTAACTCTATTTTTAACGTGTCAAAACCACTGTATTCTGTGATGGATCAGGATGCATGAGAAATAACAGGAACATAATTAAATATTTTAAAGTTTGTAGAATTGTAGAAGGATTGTATGTAAGAAGAAACCATTCAGCCCTCTTTCCCTGAGCTCAGAAAATCTTTCCTTTGCCAAGATATTTGGCATATTATTATTGAAGCTGCCTCCAGCAACCTTTTAGTCATCACATTCAAAATGAAAACAACTCACCCAATAATCTTTTTAACTGCCTCTTTTTTTTTGTAGTTATTTTAAATTTGTGTCCTCTGATTTCCAACACCCTCCCACTGAAAGAAATTTCTCCTTAATCACTTTTGGAACACCATCCAGGACAAAGCAGCCCGCTTGACTGGCACTACATCCACAAGCATCCACTCCCTCCACCACCGACGCTCAGTAGCAGCAGTGTGTACTATCTACAAGATGCACTGCAGAAATTCGCCAAAGATCCTTACACAGCACCTTCCAAATCTATAACCATTTCCATCTAGAAGGGCAAGACCAGCAGATACATGGGAACACTGCCGCCTGCAGGCGACTCACCATCCTGACTTGGAAATATATCGCTACTTCTTCACTGTTGCTGGGTCAAAATCCTGGAATTTCCTCCCTAAGTGCATTGTGGGTCAACCTACAGCAGGTGGACTGCAGCGGTTCAAGAAGGCACCTCACCACCACCTTCTCAAGGTCGACTAGGGAGGGGCCAGTGATGCCCATGTGATGCAAGTGAATAAGAACAAATAACTTTTTAAGAAGTTGCTAGGTTTCAATTCCAGATTCTCTCTAATTCAAATCATGGTGGGACTTAAATCCATGTCCCCAGACCATTAGCTGGGGTCTCTAGATTATTAGCTCACCACCTCCCCTTATATTTGACCAAGTCATAATTGATTTTGTCATGGACTAATGACTCCTAACATATCAGCACCACTGACATTAGGCCAACTGAACTGTAGTCACTGGGCTTATTGTGGCCTTGGTGAGGCCACACCTGGAATATTGTGTTCAGTTTTGGTCTCCTTTCCTGAGGAAGGATGCTCTTGCTCTCGAGGGAGAGCAGCAAAGATTTACCAGGCTGATTCCAGGGATGGTGGGACTGATGTATGAGGAGAGATTGACTAGGTTGGGATTGTTTTTGCTAGAGTTCAAACAAATGAAGGGGATCTCATAGAGACTTATAAAATTCTAACAGGACTGGACAGGCTAGATATAGGTAGGATGTTCCCAAAGATGGGTGTGTCCAGAACCAGGGGTCACAGTATGAGGATTCGGGGTAGACAATTTAGGATGGAGATGAGGAGACATTTCTTCACCCAAAGAGTGGTGAGCCTGTGAAGTTCATTACCACAGGAGATAGTTGATGCCAAA
Source organism: Rhincodon typus (assembly GCF_021869965.1). Lineage (NCBI taxonomy): Eukaryota > Metazoa > Chordata > Chondrichthyes > Orectolobiformes > Rhincodontidae > Rhincodon > Rhincodon typus. The sequence continues at coordinate 62,042,765 of NC_063343.1, forward strand.
ACATTGAATGTATTCAAGAGGCGACTAGATATAGCACTTGGGGCGAATGGGTTCAAAGGTTGTGGAGAGAAAGCAGGATGATGCTATTGAGTTGGACGATCATCCATGATCGTGAAGAATGGTGGAGCAGGCTCGAAGGGCTGAATGGTCTCCTCCTGCTCCTATCTTCGATGTTTCTATGTTTCCCCTAAATTTTTTAAAGAAGTTTGTAACATTTGTAACATGTTTGTAACATCCAGTCCTGTGGCACCATATGTAAGGGGGATTGGGAGATTGTAGCCAGAACCTCTGCAATTAACACTCTGGTATTTCCCTCAGTAACTTGGGATGTAGCCCATCTGGCTATTGTATTTTTATGTCTGCACTGTCAATGTTCTAAGCATATCCTCTCTAATCTGTTTTTGTTCTGTATAATTTTACTACTAACTCCTCCATTGCTGTGATGTTTTCCCTTTTGAAGAAAATGACTCATTTAGTACATTAACCTGGACGTGCAGAAAGATCTCTTTTTCCTGGTCCGTACTTGTCTATATCTTACCTTTAACTATCCCTCTGTCATTGAAAACCCATGCTGTTGGCATCACTCTGAGCTCACCATGAGGATTCCACATCCTCAACTTCATCCCTCTCCTGAGGTATGGTGACCCCTCGGGTTAAACCAACACCACTTCTCTCTCTCTCCCTCTCTCACTCTATAATGAGACAACAGCCCTATGGTCCTCTGGACTATGGAGACTAAGATATTGAAATTTTGGTTCTCATTTATGTTAGACTGTAGCCTAATCCCACAGACTCTCCTTGCTCCTTTGGTGCCCTTTCTCTGATGTCCTCTGATCTTTCTGCTAGTTCTCTGTTACATTATGGATCTAAAATTTACCAGAACTTTTTTCTCTTGCTTTGTTTTGCCTTCAATTTCTTTAGTAGTCCAGGGAGCTTGAAGAAATTGAACTACTTAAATTGTGAATCATATTACAAGCCATCCGATGCTTCAGAAAGTAACCCATTCATGCCTCTCATTATGTTACCAAGCATCGATTTGTCCTCTCTTGTTTATCGTGAACTCAAAATCAAAACTATTGCCTTATTAAAAAATAAAATCAAGCATGCAAGGTAAGCACAGAATTTATTTTCTGTCCCTGTACAGTTTAGGAGTTTGCTTCATCATTTATTTAATTGTAAACCATGTGGAAGTAGGGCTCGGATCCCCTTAGAGAATCAGACAAGATAAGATTGTCAGGTTCCTTTGAGGGAAGGATGTTACTGAACCAAAAGCACCTCCAACATTTCCCCAAAGTTTTAATTTCAGTTTGTGGTACCTTTAATTTTGTTTGTCCTTGACCTAATAGGAGTGGAATCTTAAAGGGGCCAGTTCATGACCTGATGTGCACCATACTTGCCTTTGCCAGTTAGTTTAACAATGTACATTTACATTTCATGTCAAACATTTCCTGGTGCATGCAGCCTAAGAGGCATTACATGATTTTCAGCTCCAATGGCAGCGTTCTTAGTCAGGAATCCTTTTCCAATTAGCCTTTCTGCTGACTGCCCCAAGCTTTGGTGCATTGTTTTGGATCCTCCAAATGCTTGGGTGTGCAGTGCTTGGTTGTTGACAGTTCTTTGCATTGGAACACTGAAAAAAATTCATAGTGTCACAGAGCCGTACAGCATGGAAACAGACGCTTCAGTTCAACTCATCCACGCCGACCAGATATCCTATATTAATCTATTCCAGATATCCTGGGCCAAAGGAAAGAGCAGTGCTTCAGATGATGGCACATAGAATGGATTACACGATGAAAGGAGTTGACTTTGTTGGAATAATGACCTTTCCTCTTTGATCACTCATTGAGTTCTTGATTGAGTCCAGACTGTTGCACCAGTGAGCTGACCATCCTGTTAAAGGCGAGTATACTAGAATCACATCATGGAATTCCTACAGCATGGCCATTCGGCCCAACGCATCCACTCTGATCCTCCAAAGATCATCCCACCCAGACCCACTCTAAACCTGCATTTCCCATGGCTAACCCACCTACTCTACACATCCCTGAACACTATGGGCAATTTAGCATGGCCAGTCCACCTCACCTGCACATCTTTGGACTGTGGGAGGAAACCGGAGCACCTAGAGGAAACCTACGCAGATGCGGGGAGAATGTGCAAGTTCCACGCAGAATTCTAATAACAGCAGGGAAGGAGCTGTTCTTGAACCTGTTGGTGCATGTGTTTAAGCTTTTCTATCTTTTGCCTGACAGAAGAGGTTGGAAGAGATTATAACCGGGGTGGGAGGGGTCTTTGATAATGTTGGCTGCCATTCTGAGGCAGCAAGATGTATAAATGGAGTCAATGGATGGAAAGTTGGCTCGCTTGATGGATTGTGCTGTGTTCACAACTCTCTGTGGTTCTTATTTTCAAAAATAACATGCTGATAGGCATTATCAGGTCTGGCACCGGATAAATTATTGATACTAGTTCAATGGCCATTGTGACCTCTTGTGTTTTTCATAATTCTTCCCCTTGTTTTCATTTGCTGGGATTCTGGAAAGTTAAGTACTGCTGTAATAACAGTTAAATGAAATCTCATGCTTCATGGTAAAGACCAGGGATGTTTAGTTTTCAAGGGACCCCAATACTCAACACACTTGAAATGTTAAATTTATTTTTTCTCTCCACAGATACTGCCAGACCAGCCGAGTTTCTCTGGTATTTTCTGTTTTTATTTTGGAGTTCCAGCATCCAGAATATTTTGTTTTTAACAAGCCTTCTAAATTTTGGTGCAAAATTTTCAAAAGCAACAGATATTCTCAATGTGATAGTTTGTGGGAATGAATGCAGGAATTGAAATTGCACTTATGTGGTCGCTTTCATGGCCTCAGGGCATCTTTCATGAGGTGCACTGACTATGCTATAGGCTATTGTGGCAGCTAATATGTACATAGGAAAATCCCAACGGTGATGGAAATGGCCAGATAAGTGTTAGATTGCTGAAAAAGGTCAATAATGGTTGGCACATTGTGAAAACTGCTTTGTCCTCAAATGCAATTACTCCAATCAGATATTTTAAGATTGGATATTCAAAGGCGCAAACAACAAGGCAGGGTATGATATAGCAAGTTGTTTCTGTTTGTGAAATTCATTCTATTTTGAAAGATAATGGAGAATGAATCTCTGTATTTTATTCACCAAAAGGATTTTAGAGAACTGCTTTTTCTTTGTTTTGACATCGAGCACATTGTTGCCATAGTTTTTCAGATCTGTGACTTTCAGAGGTGCTTGTGAATGACTCCACTGTCTTCCTAAATCATTGTCTCCATTCAGACCCGAATCAGAGTAAAGGGAACCTTACAGCTCAGTGCTCAAATTTAACACACATTGATAGGCCACTGACCCAACTAAAGAGGTACATTGCAGCTTCCGTGTGTTTTGTCTCTGAGACCATAATTCAAATGGTTGCGTTTTGTATTGCCACAACAACAGATGGAGTACTTTACGCCCAACGCATTTCCCAATGCCGGCATTAATGATGTCACGGAATCGCAGAACTGTTATGGCACAGAAGGAGGCCACTTGGCCCATTATGCTTGCACTGGCTTGTTAAATGAGCAACGTTACTGATCCAATCTCTCGCTTTCTCCCCACATCCTTGTATGTTGTTTACATTCAACTAATCATGAATGCCTCAGTTGAGCCTGCCTCTGCCATACCTTCCAGTCTGTGGGTTCCAACCTCTAACATCTCACTGAGTTAAAAGGTTTTCCCTCACTTCATCCTCGTTTATTTTGCAAATCACTTTAAATCTATGCCCTCTTGTTCTTGCTCCTCTTACAAGCGGGAACAATTTCATCCCATGTATTCTATCCAACTGGCTCATAATTTGGAAGAGCTCTATCAGATCTCCTCTTGACCCTCTTCTTCTTCAAGGAAAACAGTTTTAACTTCTCCAATCATTCCTCATTACTGGAGTTTCTCTCTCCTGGAACCATCTTTGTAAATCACTTCTGCACTATCTCCGACACGTTTACGTCCTTCACACAATGTGGCATCTAGAACTGTGTGCATCACATTGCAAAATCCATCGATTAACCTCAACAGTAGGAGACCAGCTGAATTTTTTAAACACCTTCTTAACCCGACCTAATTTTGGAGACCTTGACCATTTATGTAGTATATGTTACATGGTCACAGGGTATCCCAAAAGTGCTCTACAGCAATGAAGTACTTTTTGAAGTGTAGTCACTGTTACAATGTAGAAAACATAGCAGCCAATTTACAGACAAAAACATACCAAAATGAGCAATGTGATAACAAGCAGAGATCTTGTTTTTTGATATTAATTGAGGAATGAATATTAACAGGGCAACAACATAATTTCCTTCTTCTACTCAAGATCTCCATGAGATCTTTACCACACACCTGAGAAAGCTGTCAGAGATTTCTTTTTAATGGGTCTGTCTGTAACAGTTATTGCGACGCTATCTGGTACTTTCTCTTTGTTAAGTTTTTCCTGAGACTATGACAGGTTTTGATGGGTGAAAGCCTGCCTGTTGGCTCACAACAAGGACAATCCATTTTTTGAAAGGGTATGATGATCCACTGTCAGAGTTCCCTTTTATCCATTGATATAGATTGGGGATTTCACTCTGCCTCTTTGCAAAACACATTTTGGATTTAAGTCTCTGTTCTAGCAATGCCTATAGTTAGAAAATCTTATCCCCAGAGACATTTGAAGGTTTCATTGTGAGCTCTTCATTCCAGATGATGATTTGCAATAGATGCAGTTATCCATTAGATATCCTTTTTAAGGTGTGATTGTCAGTCCCAGCCAATTACAAGATGATCAGAGGATTAGATAGGGTGGACAGTGGGAGCCTTTTTCCTCGGATGGTGATGGCTAGCACGAGGGGACATAGCTTTAAATTGAGGGGTGATAGATATAGTACATATGTCAGAGATAGGTTCTTTACTCAGAGAGTAGTAAGGGCGTGGAATGCCCTGCCTGCAAAAATAGTAGACTCGTCCACTTTAAGGGCATTTAAATGGTCATTGGATAAACATATGGATGATAATGGAATAGTTTAGGTTAGATGGGCTTCAGATTGGTTTCACAGGTCGGCGCAACATCGAGGGCCGAAGGGCCTGTACTGCGCTGTAATGTTCTATGTTCTATGTTCTATGTAATTCACATGCCTTTGTAAATTCATGTGGGTATTGTTATGACTATGATGTTGGCAATGCACTGATAAACAAGCCCCATTCCTCCTACAATCATACCATCAGTGTAAATGTTATTCACACCAGTTGTGAAAATGTTCAGTAGCTTCTTTTTCATACTACTAAAAGAAATGTCACCAAGTTTCTATAATTAATATTATTTATTTATTTATTCATTTAATTAGTACAATGTTTATTATGCACGAAACATATTCTCAAAGTAAGTGTCAACTATTGATTAACACCTCAACCATGATCTGGAATTAATACTGCATCTCCTTAATTCTACATACTGATACACCCACACAACACAAAAAGGCTGGGATCATAGTCTCTTTTAAAAATAGTGCAAAAGGGGAAAATACAACTCCTGTGGACCACCCTCTGGAAACAAAGGCAATAAAAATTTCTGATAGCAAAAGATTAATGATAAATTTCAAATTCTGATTTCATGGGCTTAGTTGCTGAGAATTGGCGTCACCAGGTAGGTAAAGTCATTATAGTCTTACTAAGACCATAGGGCTGCTCACTCATTAGAGATAAGGTGACTGTTGATGGCTTAACCTTGGGATCATTATGCCTCAGGCAAGGAGAAAGATTGAGAAAGAGAATCCTTCATGATTATCTGAGCCAGTGCTGAATTGAACCCACACTGTTGGTATCACTCTGTATCACAAGCTAATGTTCCAGCAAACTGCACTAACAGAGCCCCACTGGAGAGCAAATCTGTTTTTTTGGAAATTCTATTAAGTTCCCAGGAACTTCTAACAAATAGAATTTTAGGAGAGACAGCTACTTTTAGAGTGACTTCTCCGACTGATTTATGGGTCTATAAAACAGAATTCTAAGGTGAAAGAGGATTGCTAGGCAACCATTAGCACAGATTCCCAGCTCCATGGTGCTAGACCTTTTCCCCCAAGTAATTAAAGCAATAGATCTCATTTCTTATCTCTGTAATTAGCTTTACTGATTTTCCTAAGCCACTTGAATTCTAGAAACTGGCAGTCACTTACACATATCAAGCTATTAGTTAATTCCCAAGAAATCACACGATACAACCCCCGCTCACTCCAGAGAACATCCAAATTGCCCAGAATCTTCCAGCATTTCCCAGATAGTCTTGAAAATGTATAGGTGTGTGAATATTTTTAAAAATATTTATTCATGGGTTGAGGGCATTGCTGGCTAGACCAGCATTTATTCCCCATCCCTAATTGTCCAGAGGGCAGTTAAGAGTCAACCACATTGCTGTGGGTCTGGAGTCACATGTAGGCCAGACCAAGTAAGGATGGTAGTTTCCTTCCCTAAAGGGACATTAATGACTAAATGAGTTTTTCCCCAACAATGGATTCATGGTCACCAATAGACTCCTACTTTCAGATGTTTATTGAATTCAAATTCCACCATCTGCCATGGTGGGATTCAAACCCGGGTCCCTAGAACATTTCTTGGGGCCGGGGCTCTGGATTAACAGTCCAGTGATAATACCACTAGGCCATCACCTCCCATCAATGCGTATGTGTGCCCATGTGTGTGTGTATGTGTGTGTGTGTATGTGTGTGCATGCGTGTGTGTGTGCATGCGTGTGTGTGTGTGCGCGTGTGTGTGCGTGTGTCTGCGTGCGTGTGTGTGTGTGTATACCACATGCATACATATATAGTGTGTGTGTGCGCGTGGGCGTGTGTGTGGGCGTGTGTGCGTGCGTGTGTGCGTGTGTGTGTGGGCGTGTGTGTGTGCGTGTGTGTGTGGGCATGTGTGTGCGTGTGCATGTGTGTGCGTGTCTGTGTGTGTGCGCGTGCGTGTGTGCATGTGCGTGTGTGTGCATGTGCACGTGTGTGTGTGTGTGTGTGTGTGTGTGTGTGTGTATACCACATGCATACATATATAGTGTCTGTGTATTCCCAATAGTTTGGCTGTTTTCATATCAGGTGATCTTGGTGGCTGATTAAGAAGTGCCCAGTCTATTTTTATTAATTTTTCTCTCAACCCTATTCCTCGCTTTTAAATGAGTTGAATAGATTTTAAAGATTAAATAGTCTGTGTTTATATCATCATGACAAACCAATGACTTTCTTAAGTCAGAGGCAAGAACACTGACTACTCAGTCACAGCTGACGCCTAGGATGAAGGCAGCACAAAGGTATTAAACACATTGCACTGATTATTGGAAACCAGAGTTGAAGCAAAAACCTGAGTAAGCAAAATGAGTCTGGCGAAGGATTGATGGAAATAACTGGAGACACAGTCAGTGAAAATAACAAGTACCCAATTCTTTGAACGAACTGAATGCAGGGAGCTGAAGCCATAAACATTGCAATAAAATTGCACGTTTGAGAAACATGGGTGGAATGGATATTATCAAATAAATCATAAATTGATGTTAAATTATGCAAAAACAAAATAATACCAGTAATGACTATCTGAAATGAAAGAAAACATGGAGATGCTCACAGGTCAGGCAATACCTGTGGGAGAGAAGCCATTGCATTTTACAATGGATGTAGGGCTCCCGATCGAGTGTGTGATTTTAGGATGAATGTCGGCAAACTAACTTTTCAAGATGTGGCCTCCAAATTGGCCACCTCCTTGTTTGCTGTCCTAGTAAGAATATTGGATGTGTTCTCCAGATGGGAGTTCGAATCTGAGGAACAGTAAATGCTTGGAGCCCCATCAGGGGACTGTTGGGTTCTGAGGCAGAAATAGCAATGTGAGGGTGCTTTGACATGGAGATACTGTCTGATGACAGATAGAATCCCTTCAGCCCAACAAGTCCACACTGACCCTTGGAGCAGCCCACCCTCCTATAACCCACCTAAGCTACACATCCCTGAACACCACAGACAATTTAGCATGGCCAATCAACTTAACCTGCATATGTTTGGACTGTGGGAGGAAACCGGAGTAACTGGAGGAAACCCACACAGACCATCATCCAAGGGTGGAATTGAACCTGGGTCCCTGGCACTGTGAGGCAGCAGTGCTAACCACTGAGCTACTATGCTGTCCTCGCCACTATGATGCTCCCTACAAATTGAGAACAATGAGGTACACAGATAGTAGGGTTCTTGGTGTTAAGGGGATCACAACTCTAATATTGGTTTTGACCGTGAGTGAGCCTTTTACCTTGGCATCTCCTTTGTTGAGACATGGAGCTCTGTTGGATGCCTAGCTGCTGCCAAGAGGCTTCTCCCAGGAAATTAGAATTAGAATTAGAGTTTGTTGACGAGTGTACTCAAGTGTAGAAATTACTGGTTTTCCCACTGACGGGGGTGGGGGGTCATGTGGCTGTGCATATGGCAGGAAACTGCCATCGTTCTTCAAATAGCCCCCCAACCCCACCAAATGGGGTCTTAATTCACACCTTTATTCAGGAATAAAAGAATGACTAGAGTAAGATTGGGGCCGGTCAAGGAC
>NC_063343.1:62051889-62073378 GCF_021869965.1 Rhincodon typus
GTGTATTTCTGATTGTGAAGTCACCTCAAGGCATTTGAATATTGCAAACATACAAACTAGGAGGGGTGAGCCAGTCAACACCTCGAACAATCAATATGATAACAGTGTTTCAAGGACATATGTCCGTTTTGAAAAAGAATTTTCATCTATACCTTAGATCGACAACCCCTTACTTTCTAAACAGTAGTCCAAGTTCTACATTCTCCCACTCCAATCAAGTCACCCCTTGCTCATCTAAACTCCAACAGATGTGAGCTTAGTTTGTCCACATTTCTTCCTCAGACAACTCACCCATTCCAGGTATTAGTTAACGGTTTGCTGAACTGTCTTCATGCATTTACACCCTTCCTTAAATAACAAGATCAACACTGTGCACAGAATTCAAGATGTGGCCTCCCAATGCTGGATATAACTGAAGCATAACCTCTTTCCTTCTGCATGCTCTTTCATTCAGTTCTATCAAAAATTACAAAATCTAAGAAAGGGAATGAAACTGGATCAAACACCCAATATCAATCAGAAACAACAATGGTAAACCAAACCTATCCTGGAAGCTGAATCAAAGATGAGACACATGGCAGCCAGACATTGCCTGTAAAGTCTGTTCCCATGATTAAGACTATGTCCCAGACATCGCCACCACAATGCCAGAGCACGCCTGAATGGATAAAAATCCTGGAAACACCCTTCTTAACAGGACTGTGGGTACACCTATACCCCAAAGACTACAGTGGTTCAAGAAAGCTCATTGCCACCTTTTCAAGAGAAATTTGGGATGGGCAAATGATGCCCATCCAATGAACGATTACAAAAAATTCTACCAAATGCATTACAGGACTTCCCGATCCTGTCTCCATATGTGCATTTTCAATAGATATTGAACTGTATGGATTGCAAATCGTAGCTGATTACTCATCCACTCCAAGTTGCTGAAACAAACTGAAATACCAGTTAATTCAGGACAAACTGATCAATGAACCTGGAATTTTTTGTACGGTTATGACAGCAAGCCGTCACCTAAAGTGTGGCCATGTTCCTGAAAATTGTGACTTTAAGTAAACTGTTTTAAGTGAATCATAGGTTGCCATAGAAATCACTGTTCAAACTGGAGTCAAATTCCTTCAGACAATTTTAAAACAAAAAAATGCACAGCTTGAAATACTGCACATGTGCATTATCCTTATTCCTGGTTCAAATAATTAGCAAAATAAAATAAATCACTAAATATAAACACTGTGCAATCAAGTATAGTTGGAGATTTCACAGCCGTAAATAATTTTCAAACATTAAGTTGAAATGGCACCGTCCTAAATGCCTACATTAACTAAAATAACCTATAAAATAAACTTGAAATAAAATCTAAAGATAAATAGTGCTGATAATTCTAATTACACTCCCAAGGATATATCTGACCCAGTTCCATTTACTAGCAGCTGAAGCCAAAGCCCAGAACTACCTTCACCCACCAAACCTTGCCACTAGATGGAGCCCACAAATTCAGTGCAAGTTCAGAATGAAAGCAGAAAAGAGACTTTAAAAGGGAAGAGAGGGCAGAAATGGGAACAGGGGTGCGTGCATGATGTTGGTGGCAGAGTCAGAGGTTAGTGTGTAAACCAGTGGAAGGCCTGGGGTCTTCTACGTTAGGTGTGGGAGTGGAAGCCGGGGGAGACGGTCCAGTGAGCAGGCAGGCCACAGACCAGGAAATCCGTGGAAAACAACAATAAAGTGTGCAGCTCTCAAATGTCAAACATGCATTACCAATTTCTTTTTAATATCGTTAAAGCAAAACAACATGAACGGAGTCAATGGTAAGTGAGGACTTACTGAACCACACATCAAGCCAACAAATTACCATACAGATTATCCAAAACCATTCTAAAATAGATTAGAATTAAATGTAATCAGATCATTGCTATGTGAATCAGGCAGCTTAGTCAAAAACAATATTTGATCTGTTAAATACATACCATTTTCCCTGAAGCTCAGCAACCTCTTCACTCGATTCTTTCAGAAGACACTGTACGACTAGTAGATTTCTTTCTGCCTCTTGTTGTTTAACTGTTGAGACCTGAAACAGAATTAAATTTACAAGTCCAGCTGACAGACAATTGACACGACACAAAAACATGCAACATGCCGGGTTTTAAAAAAAAAAAAAAAAAAAAAAATCAGGGTTTTCTCACTAGACTGCACCTTGAACAGAACGAGGCTCCTACCTTCCCCTGAAAGCTTCCCCACTTAGCAGTGATGCACAAACAAAGACAGCTGGAGTATATTCACAGTAATCACTTTCAGGCTGCCCTGTTGTCTTCAAAGTGCTCAAAAGGGCATACAGGATAGGAGCGTATAACATAAAAGAAGATGATATAACACTGATTCGGCCTCAACTGGAATGGCATGCGCGATTCTTCACATTGTATATTAGGAAAGATGAAAACTTTAGAAGGTTCAGAAAAGATTTCAGAATAGTTGCAGGGAGGAGAGTGTTACGAGCTTAGATTGGAGAAGCTGCGCTCACCTTTAGAAGGAAAAGGTTACAGTGAGATTTGATAGAGGAACCCAAAATCATGAGGTGTCTGACCACAGGTGTCTGTTTTCATCAGCAGAAACATTCAAAAGCAAAGTACAAACTCAAAGCTAATCGGAAAAATGAACCAAAGAAACAAGAGGAGAAAAAGGTTATATAGAAACGAAAGCAAGTGACTTGGTTTTGAATTGCACTACCCATGGGGGTGATGGCAGTATATAATTGTGCCTTTTGAAAGGATATTGATTAAGCTTGTACAGAGAACTACATGGCCATGTTCTGCATCATAACAATTTTATGATTGCAAATGTAAGGCTGAAGCAAAACCCATAAAACCATGCAGCTGATAACGGACCCCATCAGTACAGATAGGGGAATATATTGCACTGACAAAATCCTCATCCATAATTTTTAAAGCTATACTTCAAACTTGACAGCATTCTGATTGGCAAAATGAATGAGGTCCAAATATCCAGCTACCCAAAGTAGTTATTTGGTTGCTGAAAGCTTCTTAAAAAGAAGTTATGCCAGTGGACAACTGAAGGGTCTATATTTTGATATGCAACAGTTTCTAAACAAGGATCTTTCATTTCATGGGCTGCCTAGCCATCTTCCTTGAATCACAAGCCAGTTAGGCACTTAATATTTCAGTTCCCAAACCTATACAAAAACCTGATCAAACAGCATTTCCAAATTATTTTGGTTTCAAAACTGGTTACAAAATAACTTAAGCAGATATCAAAATTAAAGTGCAAATTCTTCTTTAAAAACCAACTGGTGTATTTAATAGCATGCCTATAAAAAATCTTGTGCAATAATTTCAAAGTGCACTGGAATTACAATACATGACAAATTTTGCACTAATTCGGACACACATCACCCACACAGAGCAAGCAAGTTCTCCGTTGTGCCTGCATTAGCAGAGGAAGAACTGTAGGCCAATTCCCTGCTCATTTACAAATGGCATTTTAATAACTAGGATAACTGGTCCTCAACATAAGTGTTCCATTGAGACCATGAGATCCTAGGTAATGCAATACTGCATAGAAACATCATAGATTATGTGCTCAAACCTTGAATCCAAAACCAGAGTGCTCAAATCAGACAGAAACTCATACAGATGAAAGTGTTAGTTGATTCCATTTCACCAGCTCACAGTAACATGGCTGCAATAAGACCATAACTAGTTGTCAATGGAACTTGAAATTATGATTTTTGCAGTCTGGTTTTAATAGATGAAGTAATTCTGCACCTTTCCAGATCTGATAAACTCAAGTTTTATGATGGCACACTGTTGAACAACACAGCCAATTATTACCAAATCTTACCTTGCACTTTTCCTCCATGTCTCTGGAAAGCTGCTCCAATTTGCTCTCATAGCCACTCACTTTGGAACTTAACTGCATTCGAAGATCCTATAAATTAAAGCAAATGATATAACTCCTGTCACATTTCCGTGGTTGAAGATAATCCTAGTTTAAGCTAAAGATAAAAAAAACTAAAGCATTTGCAATCATCTTCAACCAGAGTGCCAACTTGGTGATCCATCTTGGTTTCATCCAGAGACTCCCAGCAACACAGATGCCAGTCTTCAGCCAATCTAAATCTCTCCACAGGATATTAAGAAGCATCTGAAGGTACTGGAGCCAGTTTTATGGACATGTCAGCTCACTACGCTGCGTGAACTACTCCTAATGAAGAAGTATGCTGTCCCTATCCTCTAAGGGTAGGACGTACAGGGCCTGCTTAGTGCAATGTGGGAGAGGAAAACCACTTACTGATCTAACTGAAAGAAGTATTGGTAAAGTATTAATTGCACATTAGCATCTAATTACATGTTCTGCTGAAACGCCTAGATGTTTATTACAGAGAATTTGAAAAGGAGCAAATGTTAAGTCTTGCTGCTTCGAGATCCTAAACTGCTCTGCGTACAAGTAGGACAACATCATAGTGGGTGATGCTTAACGGCATGCTTCAGTACTAACTCTTTCAGACCAATATTTAACAGAAACTATATAAAAAAAAAAAAAATCAGCCCAGACATTTTCACCAACAGTCCTGAAGACCTGTGCTCCAGAACTGGCCACACCTCTAGCCAAGCAGTTCCAGTACAACTACAAAACTGGTATCTACCCAGCAATATGGAAAATATTCCAGGTTCATCCTGCCCACAAAATACAGGATAACCTATTCAGGTATACACCCAAAATAACTTGTACTGAAATTAATGGAAGGAATCAGTGTTATCAGGCAGGATTTGTTCAGCAATAATCCACTCACTAACACACCGTTTGGACTCCGCAGGGAACCCCTGAACTTACTATAAGCTTGGTCCAAACGTCGACAAAACTAAAAGACTCCAGGTGAGAAAAGTGTGACTGCCCTTGACTTCAAGGCTTGACAGGATATGGTATCAGGAAAAAAAAATGCTCCACAGTTTACAGTCATACCTAGCCCAAAAGGATGACGGTTGTGGTTGCTAGAGGTCAATCACCTCAATCCCAGAATAGGACTGCAGAGTTCCTCAGGGTAGTGTCCTGGCCCAATCACTTTCAGGCGATTCATTGATATTTCAACTAGAAAGTCAGAAATGTGGATATTCACGGACGATTGCACAATGGTCAACACCATTCACAACTTCTCAGATACTGAAGCACTTTACATACCTATACAGAAAGACGTGGACAACATCTAGGCTTGACTGATAAGTGGCAAGTAACATTCACACCACACAAATACCAGGCAATGACCATATTCAACAAGAGAAAAATCAAACCACCTTCTCTTGACATTTAATGGCATTACTAGCGCTGATTCCTCGCTGGAGGATCAACATCCTGGAGTTTACCACTAACCAGAGGCAGAAATGGATCAGTAGTACTTGTATACAAATGCCATAGCTACAACAACAGGTCAGAGACTTTAAATTCTGCCAATAGTAACTCACTTCCTAATTCCACAAAACCTACCCACCATCTACAAAAGCGTAAATCAGGAGTAAGATGCAATAATCTTCACTTGCTTGGATTAGTGCAGTTACGCCAACACTCCAGAAATTTAATAGCATCCAGAAGAAAGTGGCCAGTTTGACTAGCAACCTTCAACATTCACACCCTTCCCCTCCAACAGTGGCTGTAGCAACATGTACCAATTACAAGATGCACTGCACTAGGTTCAATAGCATTTTCCAAATTCGTAACTTCTACCATTTGAAAAAACTTCTAGAATATTTCCTTACAGCATTGTGGTTGTTCTTGCACCAGACAGACTGCAACCATTCAAGAAGGCAGCTTAGCACCACCGTCTCAATTAGGGATGGGCTTTAAATGCTGGCCTGGCCACCCACACCCATGAAACAACAGAAATGGAAAGCAACAAGTAGATATTGAATAGTTATCCTTTGTAGACTTTTAAAAACAAATAGGTGACTCCATTACAGCTTAACAAATACGGAGAACAAATATTTGAACCATACAGCACACTTAAGACCCAGATTCAATCCCTTGGTGATTTTTTACACAAACTAGGCAAGTCAACAAAGGGTTCACACAGAATTGCTACCCAGTGACCCCTGCCAGAAGCACAATATTACAAATTGCATACAGGATCATGCTTAATGTCATGGATGGTTGAATAATCTAACCCAATCAAACTGACATAAAGAGGTCACATATGGATAATATCAGCAACCAGACCATCTGTCAACACAATCAGGATGCAAAGGAGAATGAAAAAAGTACAGTAAAAAGAATTTGCTTGATTCTATGCAAACAATTACCTGAACTTGTTCATTGGCATTATCCAAATAACCTTGCAAGGCTTTATTCTCTCCACGCAGATCCTCGATTAGAGCTGGTCAATAAAAAAAATCCTGTTAATATAATCTTTTATGGAATAGGAAGAAACAATTTCATAGTGGCATATACCCACTTATGCCCTGAATGAAGACAAAGCGATTACTCTCTCCTTGATAAACATTAAAAGAACTAGTTTCTTTTTCTGACCCACAACTTGACTAACACAAATTTTACTAAATCCCAAGTAGAAATAAGACTTACTGTGTGTTTTGCTGGGCGTTGGGGTGGGGGGATGGGGAGAGTATGGAGAAAAGCAGTGAAGGAGAGGAAGCAACTTTCAGGCAAGTTAGTGCATATGAATTTCATTGGTCAAAATATTTATTACGGCAAAGTAATTGCAAGGAGACAAAGTAAAAAGTATCCAGCACCCCCAAATGGGAGATCTCCACCAGTTCAATTCACTGCATGTGATAAGAGGCACAGCTGAAGGCACTGGATACTACAAAGAATATGGGCCCTGACAAATTTTCAGCAAAAGTACAGGAAATCTGCCTTCCAGAACTTCCTGTACCTCAGACAAGCTGTTTTGGTACAACCAAAAGACTGATATTTACCCAATGTGAAAAATTGCCCATTTTGTCCTGTACACAAAATGCAGGACAAATCCAACACGGCCAATTACTGCCCCATCTGTCTGCTCTCATTCGTCACAAAAGTGATGGAAACGATCATCAGCAGTGATATCAAGCAATACTTGCTTAGCAATAACCTGCTAATTGATGCCCAGTTTGAGTTCACGCAACTGCAAAAGGGCTGAATGCCAGAGAAAGGGAGTGATTGCCCTGAAGGCAGCATTCAACCGAGTTTGGCAAGAAGAAGCCGCAGCAAAACTACAGTGAATGGGAATCTGAGGAATAGGTAGAGACGAGGCAGAGAGAGAGAGAAATGAGAAGCAGAATGATTGTTTTTAAGTTGGGAGAGAGTTAAATGCTGAAAGCATGTTAATGTGAAGTGTGAATAGATAAAAATAGGTTGACTGCACTGGGAGCAACCCATGTAGAACAGGACTGGAGGATGCAGGAGTAGCTAATGAACAACAGGGAAGCAGTTCATGCATTGAAATTGTTAACCTCAATGTTGAGTCCCAAGGGCTGCAAGTTACCTACTTGAAAGATGAGATGTACCTTAGCTGCTTCATCAATTCCCTCCCATCTATCATTAAGTCAGAAAGGGGGTTGTTCACTGACAATTGCACAATGTCCAGCATCATTCGCGACTCCTCAAATACTGAAGCAGTCCATTTTCAAATGTATCAAGACCTGGGCAATATTGAGGCTTGGGCTGATATTTGTGTCACTCAATTGCCAGACAAAGACAACCTCCAACAAGAGAGAATCTAATCATCACTGCAAGACATCAATGATATTACATTGCCAAATCTTCCACTATCAATATCCTGGAGGTTACCATTGACCCAAGAACTGAACTGGATCAGCCATGTAAATACTATGACCACAAGGCAGCTGAGAGGCTAGGGATGTTGTAGCACATTATCAATTCTTGACATGGGGAGGAGGTGGTGTAATGCTAATGTCACTGGACTAGTGATCCAAAATTCTTGGCTAATTTTCCAGGGTTATGGATTCAAATAACATAATAGTACAGTGAAATTCATTTAAAAGAAAAGAGGGTCTGGAATTAAAAATAAAGTTAGCCTAATGGCAACAATATAACAATTGTCGGTTGTCATAAAAACATATATAGTTCATTAATGTCTTTTAGGGAAGGACTTCTGGGCTCTTATCTAGTGTGGCCTACATTTGCCTCCAGCCTCACAGCAATAAGTGCGCATAAATTCTGGACCAGCTAGCCATGCCAACATTCCACAGACGAATGAAAGAACTCCCCAAAGCTGTCCACGATGCCCATGTCTAGAGTGTGATGGAAGGAAGATCCAACAACACTCAAGAACCTTGACACCATCCAGGTCAAAGCAGCTGATTTGATTGGCACCACAATCATTCAGCTCTCTCACAGCTGACACTCAATAGCAGCAGTGTACACCATCTATAAAATGCTGTGCAGAAATTCATCGAGGCTCCCTAAACAACAAACACATGACTACTACTATCTGGAAGGAAAAGGACAGAAGATATATGGAAACAACACATCCTACAAGTTTTCATCTAAGCCACTCACCAACCTGATTTGGAAATATATTGATGTTCCTTCAGAGTCATTGGGTCAAAATTCTGGAACTCCCTCCCTAACAGCACCATGGGTTTACCTACTCCAAATGGATGGCAGTAGTTCACCACCACCTTTTCCAGGGCAAAAAGGGAGAGGCGATAAATGCTAGCCCAGTCAGTGACACCCACAACCCTCTGAATGAATAAATGAAATTCTCTGTAAACAAGGATGGTTGAATCAGTGAATTGTCTTGAGCATTACCATGGAATCTATCCATTTCAACTTCCAGGCTCTCGTTATGGGCTTTAGCTTCCTGATGCATCTCCTCTGTTGGAAGAATGAAGACAATGCAACTTATTCCAGCCTCAGGTAGACATGATGCGCAATTGAGAATACAATGCTGTAAAATTGCCAGAGTTCCAGGGTTAACGGTTTGAAACCCAAACTGCTGTAAAATGTGCATGCTGCAAAATACCTGTATGTCCAAAAAGTATATCATGTTTTATCATCTTAAAGGAAAAAAAAAATCAACAAAATTTAACTAGCTGCTTCAATTTAAGCGTTTCATGATTGAGAACATACCTAGTGATCCATTTCTTTCTTGCAATGCTGCAACTGTAGCCTTTGAAGCTTCCAGGTCAGCTTGCAGAAGTTTCACCTGACCTTCCAAACTAATCTGAAGATAGCTGATCTCCTGTAATATAGGACTTAGTCAGATATAAAACATTCACAGGGATCTCAGATAAAACATAGCCATGGATAGTATTGAAATAGGAGAGGAATAGCATGCAAATGTGCTCTGCAACTGTGTGATGTTTGGCAAGAGGGACCAGATACCCAAAAAGAGCAGCAAATATATGGGAACAGCATCAAATGTACATTTCTCTCCAAGTCACCCACCATCCTAACTTGGAACTATATTGATGCTCTTTATTGGTTGCTGGGTCAAAATCCTGAAAGGCCCTCCTGAAAATATTGTGGCTGTTTCTACACTTAAAAGAACCGCACAAGTCGAAGAAAGCAACACAACATCAACTTCTCAGAGGCAATTAGGAATGCTTGAATTCTAATTAATTATTCAATAATTGCTAGCTTAGCCAGTGATATTTCTATTCCCTGAATAAATAAAAGGGAAATCTGACATTGAGCACCATCACTTAACCGACTCCAAATTTTAGTTACCTTGGCCCAAATTCAGATGAAAAATACATACATTTTTATGCAGTTCTCAAAGAAATATTCAGATTTGGGGCAATACATGGCAAGCAACATCCACACCACACAAGTGCCAGGCAATAACCATTTCCAGCTAGAAAAAAATCTAACTATCACCCCTTGCAATTACTCGATTCCCCTACTATTAACCTCCCAGCGATTTTCATTGACAATAAATTGAACTGCAGTCGTATAAATATTGTGAAGACAAGAGCAGGTGCAAGCTGGGAATTCTACACTGGGCAGCTCATCTCTCAACTCCGGAAAATATTTCTATTCAGAAAGATGTGAATGACACATCCCAAAAAGGTTTACTACTGTTTTTATAATTATTCTAAATTCTCGCTCTAATTCTTAGATTGAGTTACTGAAATACCAGGATATTTTACATGTCCCATCACAGTCATGCAAAAAGACAATGACATGCCATTAATCCATGAAACAAAAGATATTACAGGCAGTTTGATTGTCTATTAGATTGTGAGAAATAGAAAACAATGAAAGGTATGGGAATTGAAGACAAATAAAGTGTCTGAATATTTTACATATGAGCTTTAAGGACAAGTGAAATAAATGCTCCATAATACATGTGAAGTTAGCATTGTATGCTCAGATAAATCATACCTTCAGGATTTCCTGCCCCTGGGAAATTAGAAAATAAAATTTACTAAGATTGATTACAACTTTGAGAAGATTTGTAGCTCAAGTTGTGGATGAGGTCGTAGGCATGCTCGCTGAGCCGGTGGGTTTGGTTGCAAATGTTTCATCACCCTGCTAGGTAACATTGTCAGTGCCTCCGGCGAATCGTTGGTGTTCTGTTCAACTTGTTATTTATATGCCTCAATTTGTTGGGGTGTTTGGTACCACTTCCGGTTCTGTTTTTCAGTGGCTTGTACACAGGGTCTAATTCAATGCATTTGTTGATGGAGTTCTGGTTAAAACACCAGGCCTCCAGGAATTTCCTGGTGTGTCTCTGTTTGGCTTATGTAATTATGGATGTGTTGCCCCAGTCAAATTTGTATCCCTCTTTGTCAGTGTGTAGTGAGAATTGGTGGTGTCTAGTTGCTGCTTGTGTATCCGTATTGTCAGTTTTCTTCCGGTTTGGCCTAGGTAGTGTTTCTCACAGTCCTTGCATGCTATTTTGTATATTACATCGGTTTTGCTGGTTTTGGGTATGGGATCCTTTATGTTCATTAGTAACTGTTGTAGCATGGTGTTTGGTTTGTGGGCTACCCTGATACCTGGGGGTCTGAGTAGTCTTGTGGTCATCTCTTAAATGCCTTTGATGTACGGTAGGGTGATTAATGAGTCTGGTCGTGTTGTGTCTTCCTGTTGTGGTCTGTTCTCAGAGGTAACGGCGGATTGTGCTTTTCGGGGATCCATTCCTTTTTGAAGACTCTGTATAGGTGCTCCTGTTCTGCTTTGCATAATTCTGGGGTGCTGCAATGTGTTGTAGCTTGTTTAAATAGTGCCCTGATGCAGCTCCGTTTGCAGGTGTTGGGGTGGTTGCTAGTGTAGTTGAGTATCTGGTCCATATGTGTCGTCTTCCTATATATGCTAATCTGGAGTTCCTCGTTGTTTTTGCGTTCTACCATTATGTCCAGGAAGGGTAGTCAGTTTTGTTCTCCTCTTCTTTTGAGAATTTTATCCTGGTGAGCATGTTGTTTGTGTGTTGATGGATTTCTTCTAGTTTTGTGCATTTGATAATCATGAAAGTATCATCTACATATCGAACCCAAAAGTTTGGGTTGTATAGTGGGGAGCGCTGTCCATTCTAACTTTTGCATTACTGCTTCTGCAATCAGTCCTGATACTGGGGACCCCACTGGTTTTCCGTTGATTTGTTCGTTTATGCCGTCGTTGAAGGTGAAGTGGGTTGCGAGGGACAGGTCTAGTGGTTTCATGGTGGTGTCCTTATGTTGTTGTTGTTGTCCTGGGGTGCCTGCCTATTTGATTCATCCAGCAGCGTGGTAATTGTCTCTTCGGTTAGGTCGATGTTTATGGGTGTAAATAATGCTGTTACATTGAAGGATATCATTATCTCGTCCTCTTCTATCCTGGTGTCCTTGATGATCTTGAGGAATTCTTGGGAGGAGTGGATGGAGCGGGTAGTGTTGTCAACTAAGTATTCCAATTCCTATTCTTTGGCAACCCCGTTGTATGTTGGTAAGCCTGGTAGTGAGATGATGGGTCTAAGGGTGACTTCCGGTTTGTGTGCCTTGAGGAGTCAGTAGAAGCGGGGTGTGTTGGATCCCTCTGGCTTCACTTTTTTTGGTAGTCTGTCTTGCTGATGTCTCCTGAATTGTGAAATTTCTTCAAAGGTCTAGTAATCCAGTTCCCTAACTGTGCTGTCGGGTCTATCGCCATCTGTTGGACCAGATACTCACTTACACTAGCAACCACCCCAACGCCCATAAATGGAGCTGCATCAGGACACTATTTAAACCAACCGCAACACATTGCAGCAACCTGGAACTACACAGAGCAGAACAGGAGCACGTATGCGGAGTCTTCAAAAGGAATGGATACCCGAAAAGCACAATCCACTGTTACCTCCGAGAACAGACCACAACAGGAAGACACAGCATGACCAGACTCATTAATCACCCTACCGTACATCAAGGACATTTCAGAGATGACCACAAAACTACTCAGACCTCTAGGTATCACGGTAGCCAACAAACCAAACACCACCCTCCGACAGCTACTAACAAACGTAAAGGATCCCATACCCAAAACCAGCAAAACCGGTGTAATATACAAAACACCATGCAAGGACTGT
Source organism: Rhincodon typus (assembly GCF_021869965.1). Classification (NCBI taxonomy): domain Eukaryota; kingdom Metazoa; phylum Chordata; class Chondrichthyes; order Orectolobiformes; family Rhincodontidae; genus Rhincodon; species Rhincodon typus. The sequence goes on from NC_063343.1 coordinate 62,064,401, forward strand.
GAGAAACATTATCTAGGCTAAACCAGAAGAAAACTGACAATATAGATACACAAACACCGACTAGCCACCAAGACACACGACCAATTCTCACTTGTCTCACTACACATGGACAAAAGAGGGACACGAACTTGACTGGGACAACACGTCCATAATCCACAAGCCAAACAGAGGCATGCCAGGGAATTCCTGGGGGCCTGTATTCTAACCAGAACTCCATCAACAAACACATTGAATTAGACCGTCTGAACAAACCACTGTAAAACAGAACCGGAAGTGGTACCAAACAGTCCAACAAACTGAAGCATACAAATAACAAGCAGGACAGAACACCAATGCTTCATTGGAGGCACGCTGATAATATTACCTAGCAGGGTGACGAAACGTTTGCAACCAAACCCACTGGCTCAGCGAGCATATCTACAACCTCAAAGATTACAATGTTGGCATAATTTGCAAGACTTCAGTATCCGAAGAGTGGAAGGGTTTGGGGGAAGGCAGAGTCATGCCTCAGCTGGTTTGAGTCAGAAATCACTAACCACATAGTACAGAAAAATTCAAGCTTAATCTCCGTTACTCAGTTACAAGTTGGGGATTGGTGTTACAATTCTCTTCCACTTAAGTTTTGAAAATGGTGAAAAGAGAAGAACTGTGAAGAAGCAGATGGAATACGATGAAATATGAAGTCACCCATTTCCATAAAAAAAATTCCTTTTTAAATAGAATGAGAAACACTATCAGTGAGTGCCTTTGAATACTTAGGGCTGCAGCATTGGTGACAGCAATGTTTAAGTGGTGTAGGAGTGCGTGAGTGCGAGGGAGAGAGGAAGAAAGAGAGGGAGAGGAAGAAAGGTTGTCTCTACACCTCTGCTTAAGCAAAAAGGGCAAAGTTGGTTCAATGAGCTAATTCTGCATCTTGGCATTTTTCTTTAAAGCACATCTTTATTGATTAACTTTTTTTAAAATAGTTAATTTATTGCGTTGACTCTTTCCTTGTTCAGGTGAGTCGAATCCAGGTCTCAGAGCCCCATTCAGGAAATTGCATACTTCCTTCATACCCCAACTTTTATTTCTAAATTCACGTCTCATGTGGTGTCAAACTTTATTTTTGAAATTTGCTCAACAGCCTTTTAAGTAAGAACAAAAAATGTGATCCTCATCCAGAACAAAATTGGTCAGCCCCGCAGTTCGTACATCACAAAATCGACATGTAGGTACCAAAAGTAATGAGGAAACAAAAAAACATAAGCCAGTGTTAAGAGGAAAGTTGACTTATTACAATTAATTAGGACATTGGTAAGGCTACACCTGGAGAACTATGTACAAGTGAATATAACTTTAGTACACTTCATGGATCCCGGAATTAAGTGATTGGCCTCAGAGGACAGCTCAAGTGGATCAGGTTCAGCATTGACAGATGACCTTAAAAATGCCTCAGGGGTTGGTCAAGACAGATTTTCCTTCCCCCATCTGGGGAATCTAGTATTAGTGAGCCATGAAATAAGACTGAGAACAGGTCAACCATTTAAGGCTGAGGTGAAGAAAAGTTTCTTCATTCAAAGCAATATGACCAGGGATTTCTCTGTCCCAGAAATGCTCAGTTGTTGAGATGGTTCAAGGCATGTGATAAAACTTAAGGGATCAAAGAATTGGAGATATAGCAGGAAGGTCGAGTTGAGCTAAGAACCAGCCATAACCACATATGACAGGACAGGATTTAAAAGGGACAAATAGTCTATTCTGGCTTTTATTTATATTGCTTGTATGAACAGAGATTTAGGGGGCTGTGTACATGCAGAAGTCATTATAAACTAGTGGTCACTTACTAAAATTCTAATAAAATATCACTACCTCAAAGAGCTGAAGCATGAATAGATAATTTACTCTCAAACTTGCAGCATTAAATTATATACATTTTACAAAGAGATACAAGATGTGAACTTTACTACCAGATTAACCTCCTTCATAATGTTCCTGTCATCTATCAAGAGTGAAAGATGGTGGATGTCTGCATATTTTAATATCAACAGCATTGATTCACAGACTGTCTCCTGGATGAAATTACAGTCATTTAGCACCTCAAGCCTGTTCTGCCATTCAATGACAATAATAGCTGATCTGTTTCTCAACTCTAGCTACATACATGGCTCCAAACCTTCAGTAAACTTTCCTATTATAAATCAACCACTCAGGGATTACATCTTCAAGAGACTCCAAATGGCAGCACTTTTTTTTTGAAAAACCTGGCAGGAGGGTGGTTTAGTGGTGGTGGCAGGGGAGGAAAATAAGTTCAGACTTATCCCAAAAAACAAAATGCCAACATCATCCCTCCAAACCATTTAGTAAAGCTTCAAATACCTTGTCCTTGGCATCAGTTTTATTCTTTACTTCAATCAACTCTAAGCACAGGGCATTAATTTTCTTCTTGGTACAATCATCAGAAAACTGAAGGAAACAAAAAGCAAATATTGCACTCAGGGCACTAATGCAGTTTCTTCTTTAGAAATGATTGGCAATTATGAAATGGATGGTATTCTATTCTTATAAGATGCCATTCTTATTTAATATACCATTTTGCACTAAACACCAAATTCAGGACACAAATACCCAATCACGGAAGGCATACTTAACTTTCAGTATTTAAGAAAAAAAATCAACTTGAAACATTAATTTTCTCTATTCCAAGATGCTGCTTGACCTGTTGGGAGTATTTCCAGCATTTACAGCCCTATAAACATTCGCAAATCAATTTATTCCAATAAGATTAAATATATAAGACACAAGATATATTATTTAATAAATAACAATAACAAATAATAAAAATACAAAAATAAAATGAACAGATCTGAATGTTACACTGTACATAAAAACGCTTTCCATTGGTGTCCAGTTAAATGGGACACCTATCACATGGTGTCATTTTTATCTAATTGTTGCCAGAGTATCTCTTCTAATGACGTTTCCTACACCATTACTTCTGGTGTCCTCCAAGAATAGATACTTGAACCCTCCTTATTTTCCATCTATATACTGCTCCTTGGAAACATCATCCAAAGGCAGGACATTAGTTTTCACATATAAACTGAAGACGTCCAGACTACCTTACTATCACCTTTTAATTTCGGTGTTGCTAAATTTTCAGGCTGCTTATCCAATGTTGTGTGTAACATCAAGGATCCCTAGCAAAACCGGAGGCAATCGGAATCCGGGGGAAATGTCTCTAGTGTCTGGAGACACATTTGTTTCAAAAATAAGATGATTGTAAGAGGTCAGTAATTTCAGCTCCAGGACATTTCAACAGGAGCACCTTAGGATTGATATTTTATTATACACCTCTGGTGCAGGCAGAATTTGAACGCAGACCTCCTGGCTCAGAAATTGGGACACTACCACTATGCTGCAACACTCTTTTTCCATGGTGGAATCAAGCATGGCTCTTGTGTGAAAGAATATTGTACGTTCTCAAGACTTTCAGATGTATCATTTGGGACAATAGCTGATCTCTAGCAGGTGACACTACATACGCAAAGCAGACACGTTAACTGTTCAGTGGTACCACCTTAGCTTAGTGGGACAGCATAGTGGCTAAGTGGTTAGCACTGATGCCTCATGGCACCAGGAACCAGGTTCGATTCCAAACTTGGGCGACTATCTATCTGTGTGGAGTTCATATATTCTCCTCATGTTTACGTGGGTTCCCTCCAGGTGGTCTGGTTTGCTCCCATACTCCACAGTCCAAAGATTTGCAGGTTGGGTGGACTGGCCATGCGAATTTGCCCATAGTATCTAGGGATGTGTAGGTTAGCTGTGGGAAATGCAGGATTACAGGGTTAGGGATGGGTTTGGGCGGGATGCCCTTCGGAGGGTCAGTGTGGACTCGATGGGTCGAATGGCCTGTTCCCACACTGCAGGGATCCTATGATTCTTATCTATGAAATTTGTAAGCTAAGCAGGATAAACTGTTACAAAACAGGACAATCTTATAAAATGATTACCACTTTAAAGACTGAAATGAGGAGACAGCAGGAAGTGACATCACTAAGATGACCACGACTTTTAAAGAAACCAACAAGGAACTGGACATGCATTGCTTAGTTAGTCTAAGATTGACCATGAACTGATCATGCACTAGTAAGCCAAAGACAGTTTAGGTTGTTTTTGATCAAGCACAGGGAAAGTGGCTAGTAAAGCTTAAGAATGCCTGGGCTTTAGTAGATGTACAAGGAGGAAGGCCAAAGACAGCAGGATTTCAGTCAATAAAATGTAAGTGGCCAAATTTAACCAGCATTGTTACTTGGCATTCTAATGTGGATAGATAGCAAACCACTGCTTTTATTGAGTATCATTTCCTTGTACTTGTTATGATACACTTAATAAACAACATAAAACTTGGATATATATATCCATCTGGACTACCTCTTGAAACGAAGGACTAGTAAACTTTAGACTGACTTTGAAAGAGCCAGTCTGTAATTGTAATTGATTTAGATTGATTTACAATTAAAGTTGTAACCCAAAGTCTTAAATTAGACAATCAGCACAAGAGTATTCTTTCTCAAGTACAGATATACATGACAACAAAAAAAAATTAATGTTATAGTGTCAAATGCTCCAGGGGAAGGGATCACAGGGCACAATACCTTTGTTTTCAGTAACTCATTGGCTTTGTGAAGATCAGCAAGCTGTCTTTCTAGGGAAGCAACATTTGACGTCAGGGATGTTTTCTCTCTCGTTGCTGCAGTTAGTTTACTTTCAATTTTTTTCAGCTCCTCTTCCAAGGTCTGCAGTCTTTTGTCCTGTTCCCCACGCTGTTGCAGCAGGCATCGGATCTACAATTGTACATAAATTTTATATGAGCATTTTCCAATATGAAAGGCATATTACATAAGTATTAGTCTTCATAGATGCAAAGTAAACTGCTCTTCACTGCCATTCCAAAAAATATTTTCCTGCATTTATCATGTACAGATTACAAATGTTCAATCATTGGCTGAAGATATGAAAAACTGAAGGACCAAAGGATTGAAAGAATCTGACAATAATTACAGAAATTCTGTACAAAGTACTTGCTAAATGAAAATTTCTTGTGAAAACACTCAGAAGTTTAGTAATTAGCTGAGCCAAATAGAGAAAGAAGGAATTTTTGAATTAACCATGTCAATGCAAAGCCCCAAGCCATTTAGAAGAGGGGAGCTAAGCAAATTGACAAGAGCTAAGATAGCAGTTGTGAATGGGTTGAACTAGTTTAGAATATATTGAAACTACTCGGTCAGGCTTTTCGCCAACATGAGAGAAACTAAACACTGCCCCATGATATTCAAAGTCATTACAATCACTGAATCCCCACCCATCAATATCCTGGGAGTAAACGTTCTTTACCAAACTGAATCAACATCTAAGTACTGTAGCTACAAGATCTGATTGGAGGCGAAGAATTTTGCAGCAAGCACACTACTACAACTTCCCAAAGCCTGTCTACCACCTATAAGTAATTAGTCAGGGTAATGATGGAATACTTCCCACTTGTCTAAAAGAGTGCAACTCCAACAATCCTCAAAGACTGACACTATCTGGATCAAAGCAGCCTGCTTGACAGGTCAGCTGACACACCGCAAGTTCCCCTCAAAGCTAAACATCACTCTGACATGAAGCTATATCTCAGTTCCTTCATAGTGCTGGATCAAAAGTTAGTGCCTAACAGCATTTTGTATACCTACACCATGCTGAATCAATAGTTCAAGAAAGCAGCTTACTACCGGCTCCTCAACGCCAATTAGGGATGGGCAATAAATGCTGAAGTCCTATTTTTAAAAAACAACTTTATCTGTGGCATGATCAACTGTAATGGCATCACTCCACCTACTTGAGAAGCACTTGAATACCAGCCTCATTTCTTCCCTCACCCGTGAAACCCCCAAATGAGCATCCACAGCTTTTACCCCACTGGCCAAAGGTAAATAATCACATTCGGAGAGTGAAACTGGCCTTGGGAAATTGTAAAATCCTCCAAATCAGTACTAATTGCTTAAGCATACTCCATCCCCTCTATCCTTCATTAGCCCATAATCTCACACCCATTCTTGCATCCGGGTTGTTAACCTTTCACCCTCTTCCTGCTTTACCTGAATACAACACTCAGTCCCAACTTCCTGTGTAACAGAAGGCTTTCATTACTGTCTAGCATTACTGTATGGTATTAACTGTGGGGAATCACCTGAAAAATCAAGCAACTCCATTATTTTTGCTGCTACTATCCCATTTCTCAGTGTTACTTTTAATAGCTAAAATAGATGGCAGATTTTTTTGTCAATGCTAATTATTGTTAACGTGTACTTGCCTCTTGTTCCAACATTTTCTGCTTTTTAAGCTCCAAAGCCAAGGTAGCATCCTTCTGCAAATTGTTATAAAGGCAATTCAAACAAGAAACACTCCCATTAAAAATTAACAATACGCCACATTTGAAAATAACATTAACAGGCATGTCTATAGAAAGTGCTTCATTGTGGCACAAAATGCTGTCATTATCACCAACCTTCAGCTTGTAACTGAATTGTGGAAATCAAATTCGTAATAATTTTGAGGTCTGAATTTAATAACAGTAAGCAACAGGAGCCTCAGATCAGCCAAGACTAACACTTTGATTTTTTCCGTGAAACATTCTCTCAGACAAGTTTTAAAATATTGAAACCAAGATGCAGGACTTTAGGGCAGGCCAACAGTTACAGTCTGAGATTATTTAAGCACAGATACAATTATTTTGTGTTACAGACCTCCACAGGTTACATCAGTAAACTTTTGGTCCTCAAGAAAATAAATAATTTTCATCATCTCAGGTAACCCAGTGATATTTATTCAGTGCCAACCTAACTAGCTGTTAACTGTTGGTACAGGTTTACTTGCCTTTTGTTACATCTTTTCTGAGTTATTTGACTCACTGAGCCAAAATAAATTAGGAGGAACCAAATAAGAGCTCCTATTGACAGCAAACTGTCATTAAACATCTTTATCATAGGCATAACACATACAATCTGCTCCACAATTCAATAAGATCATGGCAGAATCTGTACAGTTTTCTGTGAAGTTTCTTTCCAAGGTTGTACTGTTGCTGGTTTTCTAGCCCGGATTTAAGGAGCATCTTCTCCACTAGCATCCATTGTCAAGGGCACAAATTACTGGTATTGGTATGCATTGACCAATGAACACCTGTGCACAGTGAGAACCAGCTCCATAGGCCAAAATTCATCAAGCCAGCAGAGATGGAGTTACTCATGATGCACAGTCCCAAACTAAGCACCTTTCATACCAGCAAATATGTAAAGCATTCAATAGCAAAGAGACAATTAATCATTTTTTTAAAAATTGCTATTCTTATCTACAACCATTACATAAACCTAATCATGTCTACAAGTGTCAAACAATGCTAGAGTTAAAATCTACTACATTCAGAGCCAAATAATTTTTTAAATGCATTTTAAGTAATTCAATTAACTAGTTTTACTAACCGCTCCAAAGTTGAGATTCTTCCGTGAACTTGGTGATATCAGACCCTTCTCAGTTTCAACAACCACCTGAGGGTTTCCTGTATCTGGAAAAAAAACATGATTGGAGGAATAATGCACTGTACATCCACTGTATCAGCAGGTTTTGGCAACATAAAAGACCGAAAAATTTATTTTTGTACTCTAACTATTGAGAATAATTCATCACTCATTCCTCACCCCCACTGTACTCAGCTGCCTGCAGCTGACTGATAAATAGGGAGGATACACCTTAAGTCTCACATCAGTCCACACATCACAGTTCCATATTTGTCCTCAACACCAACTTGACCATTGACAAATCCAAAAGTCCTTTAAAAAAGGATTTGATCGCCAATTAGGTGCCAAAGCTAGATGTAAGAAAGCAAAGGAAATCTATAGCAGCTTATCTGGGATGACAATACTTGTTTATTGTACCAATCACCTTGGCTTGGTAAAACATTGCTGCGATGATACTCACACAGAATTTAGTTATATAAAAACATATCAGGTTGCATTCTTACTTGAAACTAGTAAATACATTTCTGGAATTGCAGAATCCTATGAATACTCTGCAATTATTTTAAATATAATTGTGTTTAATAGCCATCATAACAGCAGCCTGTAAAATGAAAATCATTTAGATTCACCCATGGTCAAAGTAACATAGCTGACATTGAAACGAAAATATACAGGTACAGAAGGTGCTGTATCACATATTTGATTGAAAGCTTTCTGCTTAAGTGATTGCTGTCATTAGGTAGTGATTTTTGTAGTGATTTAGGTATTTGTATTAGGCCAGCTATAAATAAGGCTTTATTTCGCTATTTGTTTTTAGTATATGGGTGGCATTGTTTATCATCCACCTTAGTGGGATAGTTCCACCTATTGCTAGAGCAGTATCATAAGCATTCCATTGCCCTTATGTTTAAGGGAGCAAGTTTCAAATTTTAAGTGATTACAGAACAATGACTGCTCTGCTACCCCAGAATCCTGAAGAAATTGCTTTAACTACATCAGACAAACAGTACTCCTACCTTTGTGCTTTTTAAATCGGTGCGCTTTTTCAAAAGATACAGGACCCTTGGAACCCTCCACCTCTTTAATATCATAGTGACCTGGTGCAGGCGCACAGCCTAAAACAGGAAAGCAATTCAACAATGACAGGAACGAGCGTGTTTTTACAACTGTAAAGCAATTTAAAGTCAACACGATTATAGCACAGAAATAATTTCATTTTTAAACAAGACAGATTAGACTACAGATGAAGTATTGCATGCAGCACTGGTCACAGGATCATATAGCATTGCAGACCTGGAAAGACAACATTATATGTGATGAAATCCTCCTGTTGTATCCATGTACTCAGCACAACAGAACTCTTGATAGTAGGAACTGCAGATGCTGGAGAATCCGAGACAACAAGGTGCAGGGCTGGATGAACACAGCAGGCCAAGCAGCATC
>NC_063343.1:62088378-62121256 GCF_021869965.1 Rhincodon typus
TGGCCCAGGAGACCCTCCATACTTCACCCTCCACACCTCCTGGCCCACGAGATCCTCCTTACTTCACCTTCCACACCTCCTGGCCATGAAGATCCTTCCAACTTCACCCTCCAAACCTCCTGGCCCAGGAGACCCTCCTTATTTCACCCTTCACACCTCCTGGCCCTGGCAACCCTCCTTACTTTACCCTCCACACCTCCTGGCCCAGGTTTCCTTCACCGTCCCCTCCCCACTTCCTGTCCCCAGGGTTATCCTCCACATCCTGCCTGCCCTCTCCTTCCTCTTCTTGGCCCCTGCCCCCAGTATCCTTCTCCCCATTCCCCTTCTCCAGGATTCTCTCCTCCTTCCCGTCTCCATCCAAAACTTCCTCCTAAATACCTGTTTCCCCACCCCACCCTTACCCCTTCACACTAGGCCCCAGCCCCCCCTCATTGGGGAACCTCACTAAAAGAGGTTGATAGTTTATAGGCAATAGTTCATATTTAAAGAACATGTGCATGAAATTACAACAAGTGTTCATTCCTGTCTAGCACAAAAATAAGGTGTGTAGCAGATAACATATTAGTACTGTTCAAGAATTGGTTGACAGACAGGAAAGAGAATAGGAATAAATAGATCTTTCTCTGACTGGCAGACAATGACTTGTGGGTTATCGTAAGGATTAATGCTTGAGCCCTAGCAATTCATGACATATATTAACGACCTGGATTAGGGACCCAAAATGCAATATTTCCAAGTTTGTTGATGACACAAAGCTAGGTGGAATTGTGACTTATAAGGAGGAGGCAAGGAGACTTCAAATTGATTTAGACAAGTTGAGTGAGTAAACAAGCACATGGCAGAGACAATACAACATGGCTAAATTTAAGTTATACACAGATTTCCCTTCTTACACTCACACCTGACTTCCAGCTGCCCTGCCCCATTTAGTCCCTCCAACCCCACAAGAATTGCTTTCGTACACCCGTCTTCCCTTCCCAGTGTCCCCACTTCAGCCTTTGCTCCCCTGTCCTCAACCAGTGTCCTCATGATTTCAGTACTCCTTCTCCACCACAACCACCCTCTCTAGTGCCCCTTGCCTATCCTCACACCCTATCCCTATATGAATCCTCTATTTCCACTGTAATTCCCTTTTCTCATCCTGACCCAGTAGCAGCCTTATCAACTATCCCCATATCCTCCCTGTTCCTCAGTCCATACCCCTATTATTACCCCTCTCACCACTTTCCCCCAGTCCCATCCCCATCACAAGCCATACTCCATTTCCATTCTCCAAACCAAATGCTCCCAGTAGCCTTCCACATGCTGTTTGTTCACAGTAACCAGAACATTAGCCTTTCTTATCACCACCTGCTACAGTACCATCACCTAATCAACTTTTTTCAGGTAGTAACTAAAAATAGTTGACAGAGTAAATTGTGTGGTCCATGGCAGAGTTCACGGTGTAGTTTATTGGAACTTTCAGAAGGTCGTACAAGAAAGTCTACAAACTCAATTTAAGGCTTCTGAATTAAGGTCAAAGTATTTACCTGGTTTAGGGAATGGCTAGGCAGTAAATGACTAAGTGTAGATAATGGACATTGACTTGAATTGGAACGCAGTGATTCAACAACAATTCATGCTCAGCTTCAAAATACGTAACAGATGGCACATATCCAAAATTGTCTAAGGCACAAACATCTGTGGCACAGAATGTGGTTTATAAGCATATTGTAATTTTAAATATGAGAAAAAAATCTGTGGGTAGCTCGACTTCAATTTAGATAAGATAGATCATTAATTTGGACCATTAAATTGAAAGATCCAAGTTTTATTTCAGCAGTGATGATCCTCAGAGATTTCAACATCCTTCAGCACAGACCATAAGCAGGTAGCAACTACGTACAAACAATGATCAAAGAGAGCTAATAGAATGTTAGCCTTACAATCAGTAGGTTAGAAATATGAAGAGCTTATGCTACAGCCTTCAAAGTCCTGGTTAGAACACATCAGTCTGTGTGGAGTTTGTATGTTCTCCCCGTGTTTGTGTGGATTTCTGCCCAGTGTGCAGTTTCCTTCCAAAGTCTAAAGATATGCAGGTTAGGTGGGTTGGCTATGCTAAATTATTCCATAGTATCCAGGGATTTGCAGGCTATGTGGGTTAGCCATGGGAAATGAGGAGTTACGGATAATACGGTGGGGGTGTGAGTCTGGGTGGGATGCTCTTCGGAGAGTCAATGCACACTCAATTGGCCAAATGGCCTCTATGTGCACTGTAGGGATTCTAGGAGCTCAGAGTTCACTTTGAGATAACTTATATTAGTCTTGGCAGGAGTAGAAAATGGATTCATCAGAACATTACCAGACCATTTTGCTCAGAGCAACAAATAAAGCCACATTGTCAAAAAGTCAGCAGATGCTTTAAGTTCTGGTCACACTTGTGCTCCAAATGTATCTGGAATACTCCTCTCCTGTAAAGGTGCAGGCTTAGGCAAGAAGTTTAAATGTTTTGTTTTGTGTAAATCACTAATGTGAGGGACACGTGAGTGTGTATAGACATTGGCTATATGAACTTCCAGGAGGCATTTAACATAGCCCTGCATTCGAGATTATTGAAGTCAATGCAGAGGAAAATCAAGTTGTGCCTTAATGCCAGTAGTTAATGGACAACACAAGCATGTGATCAGTGAGTGTATAACAAGCAGCATGGCTATACAAGCACAGGATCTGTGACAGGCAAGACATGTAAAGGAAGGAGTAGGCAGGGTATACCAGGTCGTCGATTCACCTGATTTTGCTCTCATCGTAAGGAATTTAGCCATATGACGTCTGTTTCCAGGTGGTGATAAGGGCAAGAAAACAATGGCACTAAGCACTGGGTAAAACCACGTTTTTCCAATCAACTGACCAATGAAGAATTTTAAAAAGAAACCTCCCAAAGTGGGTGGGTGAAGTGGGAATGTGCTGAATCCCACTGTGGATCTTGTTTATATCATAGGTAGATTTTATCAGTTTATTTAAGTGGCTCTTTTGAACAATGGAAACAATAATAATCACTTTGTTCCATAGGGATTTACTGTGTGCTCACTGTTGGTTGTTGTGTACAGTGTGTTTCAGTTCCCTGCATGTCATGCAGACCATTGGGAATTAGTATGTTTAGTTGCTGTACAAATCACGGAGGATGACAAAACAGGCAAAACATCCATGTTTTGGCATGAGTCAATCATAAGCAGACTCAGGAAATGGCCATTAGTACCCAACAAGTCTATTCCATCTTCCTCAATCCCATTTTCTCTTCTTTCCTCCCACCCCATCAAGATCTCCCTCAACCCTACCACCTCCCCAGCTCCAACACCGCAGCTCCCCAATGTCTCCCCTGCCTCACCATCTCCTTCAGTCTGGTAAACTAGTTACACACCAATCCCCTTGGAATTCCAAAGGCCCTCTTGTGGTTCAGTGGTACTGTCCCCAACCCTGGACCAAGAAGCCTGGGTTCATGTCCCACCTGCTCCACGGGTATGCAAGAACATCTCCAAACAGGATGATTAGAAAAGTAGGTTAAAAAAGGGCCCTTTTGAGGGGCAGTGATATATTGTTCCCTAACCCTAGACTGGGAGGGCCAGGTTTAAATCCCAACTGCTCCAGAGTTATGTGATAGCAGCTCTGAACGGGTTGATTAAAAATACTTAGTGCTGTGATGGCCAAGTGGTTAAAGCATTGGACTTGAAATTCAATCAGATCTCCCTAACCAGGTTCAGACCCCACTCACAGCGACAAATGTTTAGGGTTCTTGTGGCACTGTGGTATCTCTGCTTGCTGAGCAAGGAGACCTAGGTTCAAGTCCCACCTGCTCCAGAGGCAGCCCTGTACAGGTTGATACTGAAAATGTCTAAAATGCTGCAGTTAGCTGGTAGTCGCTTAGGACCTCTGGTGGTGCAGTGGTAGCGTTCTTACCCCTGGCCTGGCAGGCCCAGGTTCAAGGTGTGTAATAACATCTCTGTACAGGTTGATTAGAAAAATAGATTAAATTAAAATAAACAAGAGATTCACCCATGTAAGGTAATACAGGCAATTCCACTCCCTGCATCTGCTTTTACTATCAGCTTTCAGCAGACATTGGTCAAGAGTAGGAAACTTGGCTGATAGTGATTCCTGAGGTTCAGACACCATGCACAGAATTCAGCTAATGCTACACAGTGCTAAGACTCAGATATTTGGCAGGAATAACTAACTCGTCAACTCTAAAAGGTAAAATCCTATTAAAATTAACTCTTAAAACTCTTCCATTACAGTTCATTTTTATTATTCTGTAGAAACTCTTAATATACCAAGCCAAATCTTTATTATGGCTGCTCCATTTACAGTTTGCCTCTGTTTTGTCTTTAAACCATGAAATGCACTCAGCACTGAGGAATCATAATGCATTAACAGGCATTTAGCTCATCTTTACAAAAACAATCAGTAAAACAATGTTACAAAAATATATATGAAATAGAAAAATACAAACTTAGACTATTTTCATCTTGCTCCAATACACTGACCATTCAGGGTGCATTCCTTAAGAGGTTGAAAGCAATCAAAATATTTCCCTGGTCTAGTTCCAAATTGATATCCACCTTGCAGAACCCAGAACAGAATTAAAAGGGCTTTACAGAAATTTTCAAGTTTGGGGCCTGACAGAACTGGAAGCACATTAAAGGAGTGCACTTGAAAGGAAGTAGAAACAGGAAATATGCTGCAGATTAAGAAGTATCTATGGATAGAGAAACACAATTAACATTCCAGATTGATTGCCTTTAATGCTGCCTGGCTTGCTTAGTTCATCCAGCATTTTCTGTTTTTTCTTTCAGATTTCCTATCATTTGCAATATTTCACTTTTCTAATATTCGTAAGTCTTCATTGCCTTTTAAGTATTTTATTGCATTTTCCAATATTCTTTACCATCTGGGTCAATGTAGATACAAATGGACTGAATGGCTTCATTTGCTGTTTTCCTTGAAAATGCCCTTCTTTACAAACAGTGATCAAGAAACTTGACTGATTGTAACTTCCTAGTCCAAGTGTAGCAGCTCTGTTATTGCATCAACTAATGTTGCTAACTCAGCTCACTCTAGGGATACACCCTGGAATCTCTGGTCTGAACATATAATGCCCAGTTGGAATACTGACCCATAAGGCTACAGTGTAAACATTAAAGAAGATGCTGAAATATGCATTCTCAGAAACAAATGGTAGTTACATTGCATCCTCGGATAAAATGGCTACAGATGGAAAAATTAGATGTTACCAGTGGAAAATCTCTGGCCACTGTTCCCTGATGGATGAAGATTTGTTTAACTCTCATGCAAAATACACAAAAGCATTGAAGAAGCACCTTCATCATGCAGAATGCCACAGTTCAAGAAAAAAAAAACACATCATTACCTCTTCAAGGCAACTGAGAATGGGTAATGAATGACATTATTGCCATTTGTACCTTTGTCTAGGCAAAATCACATCAATTTCAGATTTGAAATTATCATAGATCATAGATTCCCTACAGTGTGGAAACAGACCCTTCAGTCCAACAAGTCCACACTGACCCTTGGAGCATCCCACCCAAACCCATTCCCCTATAACCCACCTAAGCTACACATCCCTCAAGACTACAGGCAATTTCCCATGGCCAATCCACCTAGCCTGCACATCTTTGGAGTGTGGGAGGAAACCCACGCAGACATGGGGAGAATGTGCAAACTCCACACAGACAGTCGCCCGAGGGTGGAATCAAACCCGGGTCCCTGGCACTGTGAGGCAGCAGTGCTAACCACTGAGCCACCGTGCCAGTTAAAATCTACAATTCTTTTGAGAAACAGTATTCCACATTTCTACCTGTGTGTGTGTGTGTGAAGAAATGTTTCCCAATTTCCCTTCTGAATGGACTGGGTTAATTTTAGGTTGGATCCTCTTGCCCTATAAACTTCTACAAATCTCTCTATTCATTAATTCCTTTCAAAACCCTAAACTCCTCAATATCGTCATCACTTAACCTTGAATGTTCCAAAAAAAATTCAAGACTGGATTATGTGATCATCCTCAATGTAACACTTGGAGCCCGAATAAAATTCTGGTAAACCAGCCTCTGACAGCAGCAAGACTGATTGATGCAGAGGGGTTCACTGATTTTAGGAAAGCCCAATTACTCTGAAATGGGTGCAACACTTACTCCAATCCTCAGTGATTTTATAGAATTGTCCAAACCGCAGATAAGAATAAGAGAGTTGACAAAAAGCAGGTACACACTGCCTTGACAATGTGTCAGTCTTTGCACGCAGCGGTGACTGTATTATCCACTGAGCCCATAATATTGTAGGTTTCAGAATTTCAGAGACCACACTCCAGAGTTTCCTCTCAGCTGACACAGCAGTACTGTAGTACTGAAGGAATGCTGTACTGGCTATTACTCTCAGTGTCTGTGGGGTTCAGTTCCACACTGGGCAGTGCTTTCCAGCTCCATGCATAGATCTCAATCCAAATCTGATCCTTTCTTCATGTGGTATATACACATACATAATACACACATGTATATAATAGGGACCAGGAGCAGGAACAATGGGCTACTCATCCCTCCCTGGTCTGAGGCATTAATGTGAACTGTACTGCCTCGTCAATTAAGATGAGCAAACAGCACAGGATGACTTTTTCATGAACATGAAACCAGCAACAAGCAAACATTGTAATTGTATCTGAAGGCAAGAATAATTGGCAAGTCAAAAATGGGAAGAAACTTGCACTTTCAATCGGCATTTTGTTTGATAAAAATGAGAAAGCGGATAGATTCACATGTAAACTGGTTAGATTGTGGCATTCCCCACTACATGAATCAGGCTGCAGGGCCGATCTGTTTGTTACTGGCACTTCATTTGAGTATAGAATCCTGATGAGAGACAGAACAGAGTGATCATGGATAAAATTGCAATGCTCAAAAAACATTTCAAATGCTGCATACTTTTGCACTGGTTGAAAAGGGTGTTAAGCGTAAAACATGAGGGAATTGTTGAGAGATAGTAGGAACTGCAGATGCTGGAGAATCTGAGATAACAAGGTGTAGAGCTGGATGAACACAGCAGGCCAAGCAGCATCAGAGGAGCAGGAAGGCTGACATTTCGGGCCTAGTCCCTTCTTCAGAAATCATTTCTGAAGAAGGGTCTAGGCCCGAAACGTCAGCCTTCCTGCTCCTCTGATGGAATTATTGAGAGTCAGATTTGATTTACATCTGATCAGCTGACTTATATTGTCACCACAATCTGCAGTATAGATTCTAGATTGAATTGAAATCTTGTGGAATGAACTGACCTTTCTGCAGGTCATTGGGCATAACATATTACAGTATGTTCACATGATAAGGCACTGCATCAAAACACCAAATAATTTCATAGTCTGCCTACATCTGGTTGTCATAGTAGCACTTTTTAAAAAAAATTGTCCATGAATCCAAAATCTTCACCCGTAAATTACAAAGACCTTGGGCTTCTCTTCAGTGAATACTGCATTGTCCGTGCTTTCTATAAGGATGTGCTTGTCGTCTAATTTGAGCATTGGAGCGACGCAAACTCCCTCTTGTGCCTTGAGTGTCTTTGGCAAGTTCTTCAGGCTGAAATTTAGGTCTTTAAAGACATGAAGCATGAATACACCAAGGATGATGGTTCCGAAGCCAGTGACAGTACCCACAATATCGATAGCAGACATGCTGTACCACTCTTTGAACAGGATGACTGACGTGGTGATAACTACTGTGGTGAAGAACACATAGTAAATGGGGTAGACCACTGAGGTATTGAAAATGTCAAGGGATTTGTTCAAGTAGTTGACCTGGGTGATGATGGAGGCCAGCAGAGAGAAGATGAGAATCCAGGTTAACGGGTGTTTGTACACCGGGAGATTGGCGAAGTACCCTCGAATGGAAATGTCGATTCCTTTCACAGAGGAAACAGAGAAAGCCCCAATGAGGGAGCAGATGCTAATGTAGACAAGGATGTTGGTGTGTCCATGTCTGGGGGCCGTGTAGAAGATGAGGAAGAGCACTGTGATCAGTAAGAGGCAAGCAAACACCAGGAACCCTGAAGAATAAAACATTCATTGAAATGGATTATTAATCGTGTCCACCCATTGAGAACACCCCACACTGTTCCTGACCTCAACTCTCCCTCCTAACCCCATCTACTGTCCGATTGTAATACTTGGACTTTAAGAAACTGATAAGCCCTTGTTTTAATTGTGCATTCACTGATGGGACTCCTGGGGAATTGAACACCTTCATATCCAAGTGTGGGAGCAGCTGGTTAGCAGGTTAAGGGGCAAGTAAAAAGGTCTACTAGTGTAATGGCTACTTATTGGTTTAATAATCCCAGGAAAGTTAGCTCAAAACCTACCATGGCAGTAGGTTTATGCCAATTTATGAGGATTTATGCCAATTTTATTAAAAGATTCGGAAATTAAAAAGCAGGAATCAGTTAAAGTGACTGTGAAGTTGTTGGACTGTCATAAAACCCCCGGTTCACTAATGTCCCTTTTGGGAAGGAATCCTGCATCTTTACTTGGTCTAGGCCGAAATGTGGCTGATTCTTAACTGCTCTTTGAAGTGGGGCAGCAAACTCAATTTACATTGAAACCTGTTACCAATGGTTTAAAGAGATGTCCCACCACCAGGGGTGAGCGATAAATGCCACCTTTGCTAGCAACATCCACAACTCTGCAGTAATTCTTAAGCAAATGAATTAAGCCCCAACTGGGTTTCCAAACTAACCTGGTTCTTTAAGCTTCAGTGCCATTTCTTCCAGTGTTTTCACCTCCTCCTCTTGAGGTGCATGAATCACCATGATGGTTGACCCTAGGATGCACAGAACACATCCCATCTTCCCCAACAGGTTCAGTCTCTCTTGCAGGAGGTAGGATGACAATACAGCACTGTACACCAGAGTGGGAAGAGAGGGGGAAATAAGGAGAGAAACCAGCAACAGAAAAAGCATTCCAAACATTTTGCTGAAAAAACAAATATCAATGAGTCTAGCCTCAGTGTGGCATGGAGACGAAGGAGGTGGGGTATTAACTGGTGGTATGTGGGAGAATGAGCTGGGGGGCAGAAAGGAAATTATTGATAAGGTTCCTCAACAACAGTTTGATCTATCTGTTGCCACTCTTGTCTCTCTTAGACTAATCTGGGCCAGCACTGAAGGAGTGCCGCCTTACTGAAGGTGTCTCTATGAAGAAGCCTGTTCTACCTGTTCTAGGGTGTAGAAAACAGAAAGATGATAGGATTAGTAACAGGATCTCCCCATTGAAATCAATCTCCATTTAATTTGACTCTCTGAGATGCGGCACAGTGGTCCAGTGGTTAGCACTGCTGGCTCATAGCACGGGGGGCCCAGGTTTGACTCCACTCCTGGCTGACTGTCTGTATGGAATGTGCGTGTTCTACCTGTGTCTGCATGGGTTTCCACCGTGTGCTCCAGTTTCCTCACACATGCAGGCTAGATGGATTAGCCATGGGTAATGTGGGGTTATAGAGATAGGGTGGGGGCTGGGTCTGGGTGGGCATGCCCCTCAGAGGGTTGATGCAGACTCAATGAGCCAAATGGCCTCTTTCTGCACAGTAGGAATGCTATGATTCTATGCACACTTCACCATTTTCTGAGGATATTTACTTCAAAGAATGAGGTAAAATTACTGGTAACATTAGAACTGTTTGTATCATGTGGGTGGTCACTGGAAGGGTTGTCATCTAGAACCTATTCTTCACCCATCTTTAGAAATTTGTCTTGGCTGTGATGGGCTCCACAGTGGACCATCCTGCAACTTTCACAGTCAACTTGTAATGACAGATTTTAACAAAGTAAAATGTTCCAAGGACAATCACAGGACAGTAAACAAACACAGATTGAGACTAGGCCTCATAACGAGCTATTACTCAAGTTGAAAGATGGTGTAATGCAAATGAAAATTCTAAAATGCCAGGATTGCAATGGCACCTGTTGGCTTCATTGGGCATACCTGACCAGGACACTGAGTGCTCCGAGTGGAGTGACAACTGTTGCAGGAGCAAAAGCGTACGCAGCAAAGTTCATCGCTTCTCCAATGCCCACTGGAAGAGACAGAAGACTCAGAATTAGTGTGTTGTCTGATATAAAATATTAATTTATGCAGTGCCATTCTTTTTTATTTTCTTGAAAAAATTGTTCTGAGGATGTGGAGACTCTGGAGTTTATTTCCCAGGTATACCTTGAGAAGGTAATGGTGCTGAATCTTCTTCTAGAGTCCATGTGGCATAAATGCTCCCGCATCACGTTAAGGATGGTGTTCCAGGATTTTGAATAGCAACAGTAAAGGAATAGCAATACATTTGCAGATTGGAGTAGTGTGCAAGATTTGGAGCCGAACTTCCTGATGGTGGTGGCGGTATTCCCTTATGCTTCTACGTGATAACGATCTCAGGCTTTGAGAGGTGCCATCAAAGGAGCCATGGTAAATTGCTGCAATGCATCTTGTTAGATGGTATACACTGCTCTGCAACTGCATGGCAGTGGTGAACAGAAGGATATGCTGGATATCTTAAGCTTTTTGAGTGTTGTTGGACCTACACACATACAGGAAAGCAAGATGTATTCCACTGTACTGTTAGTTTGTGATTTTTTTTTTTCCTTTGTTCATTCACAGGATGAGGGTGTCGCTGGCTAGGCAGCATTTATTGCCCATTCCTAACTGGCCAGAGGGCAGTTTAGAGTCAACCACATTGCTATGGGTCTGGAGTCACATGTAGGCCAGACCAGTTTCCTTCTCTAAAAGACATTAGTGAACCAGATGGGATGTTCCAACAATCTGCAATGGATTCACGGTCGTCATTAGACTCTTAATTCCAGATACTTATTGAATCCAAATTCCACATCTGCCTTGGCAGAATGCAAACCGAGGTCCCCAGAACATTATGTGGGTCTCTGGATTAACAGTCCAGCAATAATACCACTAGGTCAGTGCCTTCCTCCCACTACACATAGTGGAAAGCCTACCTGGAATCAGAAAGTGAGTTACTCGATACAGAATAACCATCCACTGACTTTCTCCAATTAGACAGCATTTTTAAAGATGATTCACTTCAAAATGTAGGGAATTATCTGGTTCAGCATTACATATGCTGGCTGACTATAACAGAGGATACCAGCAGTCGATGATTCCCTTTAGTTACATATCTCCGTAACAAAGGTATTTTAGGGTTTTACTTACTTTATAATCAACAACTTTTGAAATAATAAGACATTTTAAGGAGCCTCACAGGACTGTTATTGAACAATGATGGAGATAAAGTCACGGAAGGGGATGTTAGGATGGATGACCAAGAGCTGAGTCAAACAGCTACATTCTGAGGAGTATCTTAAACGAAATGAAGAGGTTTAGAGAAGAAATTCCAGAGTTTAGGACCAGGGTAACTGAAGGCATGGCTACCAGTTAAATTAAAATCTCAGATACGCAAAATGCCAGAGGAGTACAGAGCTTTTGGAGATTTATGCGAGTTTAAGGGATTAGAGACAGGGAGAGATTGGAAATAAAGGATGAGAATTTTGAAATTAAAACATTGCCAGACCAGTAACCAATGGAGACTGCAGAAACTCTGTTGACGGTTCTAGAGGACTTAGTAAGAGTTAGGATTCAGGCAGCAGTTCTAGATGAACATGTATTTATGTGGGATGGAAGCAGGGAAGCTACCCAGGACAACATTAGAAGTCTAGAAAAAATAAATGCAACACCTCGGCTAGATAACTATCAAACCCCAGAGTTTCTTTTGCTATGGAGCTAGTTACTAATGCCAGACTAGGAAATAAATTATTAAAACTATTCAATAGATCTGGGTTCCAAATGTCGTGATCAAATTTGAAGAAATGAAGAGGCTTGGTTTGTTCATGTTCTCATTGCATTATCTACAGACTCTGGCACCCAACAACTCTGCCGCTGAACTGAAACTGACTTCTTTCAACTTGCTCATGTTAGACTTGCTTTGGTTTTAATAATACTTGAGAATATTACTTCAAACAATTTAATCTTTTTTTTCCAGCCACAAGATCTATGTCATGTTAAATGATGCCCAAACCAACAGCATAAGCACCACCATTTTAAATCATCCATTCAAACAGATCAGCCATGATCTCACCAAACGGCAGAGAAGGCTCCAGGGGCTGATGGGCCTCCTCCTGTTCCAATATAAACTTTATTTGATTCCTTTTATTCATGATATTCCTGGCCCTTCCCTGTTCTGCCCGCCAGTCAAAAAAGGTTTCAGTTTACACATAGGACACATCATGATTCGTCTTCAGGGTCCCACCAGCATATAAAATAAGCCAATGAGGGTAACAATAAGATTAGCCATCACCACAGAAGTGAAACACAGTCATAGTGAATTTGTAGAGTTAATGGATGATGGCTTTATAACTTTGTAAAAGAGCCAACAGGAGTGATTACAAGCAATAAGGCCACGAATCACCAACTCCAAGGTGGGTGAAGCTTTCAGGCTTTGATCAGGAGGGCAACAGATTGCAAAAGTTGGCAAGGTTATTAAAAACCCAAGCAAGACTGCTAAATTTCTTTTTAAAATCAGACCAACTCTATGCACTTGAGAAACTTTGTCAGAGTGACCTTGTCAGCTGTGAGTACAGCCAGGAGAGCTCAAGAGCTATTCTGTTCCTTTATGGAGGAGATTCCAAATGCAACAGGACAACATGCACCCATGCAAAGCTAAGGCAACCAGCTTCAGGACTGCTCCCTGGTTGAACATACTGCAAAGCAACTCCAAAGAACAAAAATGACTTTTCAGAAAATGATACAGCACAAGAAGGAGCCATTCAGTCCATTTTGCCTTTGCTGGATTAAGACCATGAAGGAAAATGGCACAGAAATTACAGTGAAGTGTAAAGTTGGGGGAAGTGTCTGGAAAGAAAATTGTACAAAGCAAGAGAAAATAAGTACAATAATGTTATATTAAAAGATAGCCAAAAATGAAAGATGATATAAGGTCACTGAAAGTGTGATTCAAGTGAGGGTAGGCCACCTAATGCTATTCAGGCTGCGAAAGTGCAAATGAGTTCTTTTGCCTCAATTTTAACTTTAGATGATACAGAAAAGACAATTAAAGTGGAAATGAAAAGAGAGGGTCTTGTGGAGGTGAATTGCAGCAGGTTTTGCATTGTGACCCCAGTGTGATTGCTAAACAAATGGAGGCGAATAAATCACAAGTGTTGAACGGGATTCAATCAAAAATCTTTAAGGAAATCATCATAGAATCTTATAGTATAGAAGGAGACTATTTGAACCATTGTACTGTACTGAATCTTTGTAAGACCTCTGCAATTACTCCCTTTATCCTGCCATTTCTTCTTTGAAAATGACTATTATCTGCTTCCACTAATCAAAGGCAGTTCCATCTATTTAATAAACACTTGCTACATAATTTATTTTTCACACATGTTGCTTCTGGCATTTTGGTTTAATTCCTGCATCTTAAACAGCCTAACTTTAATTTTAAGATGAATCTCCTTTCCTTATCTTGATAATCTTTCTCTACACAGCCCCTCCTCCTCCCCCCCACCCCCGCATCCCCTGTACCACGTCCTTATTGTCTGCAGGTTATGAGGGTTGCTAGCCATAATTATGGGGTAAGGTGCGGCAGGACTTAACTCAGTCGGTACAGTGTCTGACCCCACATTGTTGGTATTATTCTGCACCGCACTCCCGTTATCCATCTAACCCAATCTGCCCTTTCCTCTCTATCTAGCATATTAAATCCTCATCATGTTTTTTTTTAAAAATTGGTAGATCGTCCTCAATCTGCTAAAATCGAGGGAATACAAACCAAGAAACAGGCTAGAGAGCCCAAATAGTGAATATGCTTTCTACAAGCCTCCAAATGCTCTTTCCATCCTTTCTCAAATGTAAACAAATTCTTCCTAATGTTTCATTTAATTTGTTAATGACCTTCCTTTCTGGACTTATCCATAAGTGGGAACAGTTACTTGCACATTGATCTTATTGTTTCCCTTCAGAGTTTTAAATTTATTGTATCCCATCTCCTTTCAACTCAAATTAAACCATGAAGATATTTTTAAAAATATATATTTTATGCATGTTTGCATTTGAACAAAAGTACCTAAGAATCAGTGGAATAATAAATCAACCAGTTCTCTAAGCTTCCTAATTATGTACCGGACATGTTGTTCACCAACAGAAAATGCCTTCTCTTATTTCAGCAAACACCAATAGCAGCATTAAACTGTTCTCCAGATCTGTTACTTACTTGTTAGAAGGCCAGCCCACCACATCCAATCCTTCAGGTAACCGTGGCCACCATCCCCTGGAAAAGACAACAAGAAGGTCAAACACAAAGTCAACTTTGTTTACATAACTCCAGATCATGCAAATCACAAAAATGTAATCTAGTGGGAGCCTCATTTTGATCAAGGGATGTTTGAGATTCTGCCAATATTTATCCCTAAATTAACATCACAAAAATAGCAGCTCTGGTCGTATGGCTGTTTGTGGGAAATTATGTTCCACAAATTGGATCCAACAATCCCCAATATTACAGTACTGCCTACGCTTCATTGGATGTAAAGCACTTTGGATTGGTCTGAGGCAGTGGAAAATGTTACGTGACTGCAAGTTCATCTTTTGTTTGGGGAAAAAAATAGAACTGCCAAGGGTTTGCCAAAATAAGCCAGTTCTATGCTGAATCTTCGACGCACTCACTAGATTCTGGAATTTCCAGCAATTACAGAATATCTCCAGAGATTGTCCCCACGATGCACCACACTGACTGAAGGGGCCCCGTTGCCATGGAGGGCCGCACTGACTGAAGGGGCTCATCTACAGGCAGCATCACACTGACCAAAGGGTAAGACTTTAGAGCAGACACTGGCACAATTTACCAAGTGCTGTAATATAGAAGAGCAGTGGAGCTCTCCCTGGTGCTCAGGGCTAATAAGGAACCCTCAATTAAAATTATTTGCAAATGATCTGGTCATTATTAAATTGGCTGTAACATTTTCTGTTTTACCACAGTAACTACGCTTCAAAAGTACAAACTTTATTTGGCACAAAACGCTTTGGAACATCCTGACAGATTAGTGACCAGTTCTGTACGAGTATATGGTCTCGCTTTTCTGATTTCAACAAGAGAAGCCAGTTCAACTGCTGCCTCACAGCACCAGGGACCTGGGTTCGATTCCAGCCTCGGGCGACTGTCTGTGTGGAGTTTGCACATTCTCCCCATGTCTGCGTGGGTTTCCTCCGGGTGCTCCGGTTTCCTCCCACAGTCCAAAGATGTGCAGGTTAGGTGGTTTGGCAGCGCTAAATTGCCCATAGTGTTCAGGAATGTGTAGATTAGGTGGGTTATAGTAGAGGTATGGGTCTGGGTGGGATGCTCCGAGGGTCGGTGTGGACTTGTTGGGCCGAAGGGCCTGTTTCCACGCTGTAGGGATTCTACGATGACGTCGTACATGGATCTTTCAATGGTCAATTGACGGAGCAATCATCCCATTAACCAAAATAATAGGAGCTTCCTCCAGCCGTCCAGAATGGAGGAGGGATACAGGGTGGGAACAGCAACAAACCCCTTACCTGCTCTGGTGCTACCTACTTCAGCCAATCGCAGCAGCCCTTTCTTCTTTAGAATGACACTGTTGCCGATGAGGCAGCTGGAGAAAATGGCCAAGACCAGGCCAATGTAAAAATCAAGTGAACTCCCTGCTGGATCCAGTGCCAGAGATGCATTCAGGGAAGAGCTTGCTAGATCCTTTACATGGACAATCTGACACAAGGCCTCACAGGAAGTCGAAGGGCACACTAATGTCACGTACGATCCTGTGGAGAGAACAGAAGGTTTTTGAAAAAGTACAAATCTTACCTCAGCTCTTATGGGTTTTGCTGACACAGTCTGGGGCACCTCTTACTTCTGTGGCTTCCATTCCTTTGTGTTCCAGTCCCCCAGGCATAAAGGCCAGCATTTAATGGGGATTTTTGATCATTATCTGTACCTGCTCATGTCCTTTTAATAAGCTGTTGCCAAGACCACCCAACCCCCACTTTAGGCTTTTCGGATTATCACTCCCTACTTCTAGCTTTTTTTCACTTTCCGCAATGCCATGTGTACGTTAGATGCCTCATTTCATGCAACAGGGGCCAACCTTCAAAAATTGGCTTCATTGACTGTAAAGCCCTTTGGGATGTCACAGGGACAAGAATCATAGAATCATTCAGTACAGGCCCACCAAAACAACGCCAAATCTACTCTAGTCCCATTATCCAGCACTATGCCCATAGTCTTGAATGTTAAGACATCTCAAATACTCATCCAAGTACTTTTTAAAGGTTCTCAACTACTCTCCTAGGCAGTGCATTCCAGACCCCTACCACTTTGTGTCTTTCCTCAACTCCCCTCTAAACCTCCTGCCTGTCACTTTAAAATATATCCCCCTGTTACTGACCCTTCAACTTAGGAGAATAGTTTCTTTCTACCCACGTTGTCCATGCCCCTAATAATCTTATATACATTTACCAAGTCTCTGCTCCAACCATCTCTGCTCCAATGAAGACAAACTGAGCTTATATAACAAGGTGTAGAGCTGGATGAACACAGCAGGCCAAGCAGCATCAGAGGAGCAGGAAGGCTGACGTTTCAGGCCTAAACCCTTCTTCTTCAACAACCTGAGCTTATCCTGCCTCTCTTCAAAGCTAAGGTGTTCCATCCCAGACAACACTCTAGTGAATCTCCTCTGCACCTGCTCCAATGCAACCACATCCTACCTATTATGTGGTGACCAGAACTCCACAGAGTACTCCAACAACAGGGAGGCAATGGCCTTAGTGGTATTAATAGACTATTAATCTAGAGACCCGGTAATGTTCTGCGCTCCAGGTACAAATCCCACAATGGCAGATGGTGGAAGCTGGATTCAATAAAGAAATCTGGAATTAAGAGCCCAGTGATAATCCATGAAAAATTGTTGCTGACTGTTGGGAAATAAACAACATCTGGTTCACTAATGTCCTTCACAGAAGGAAATCCGCCATCCTTATTTGGTCTGGCTCCATGTGACTCTGGACCACACTGCAATGTGGTTGACTCTTCACTGCCCTCTGGGCAATTAGGGATGGGTAATAAATGCTGGCCTGGCCAGTGACACCCACATCCCATAAATGAATTTTTTAAAAGCTGTGGCCTAAGCAAAGTTTTGTACAGATTCAACATTACCTCCCTTATAATTAATAATGAAAAGCATTTAACGAATATAAGGTTTTCTTTTCCACAATTCATTATTCAATAAACCAAGGAGGAAGAGGCTGCCAAAGTCATATAAAGGACAACATAATTGAGACAATGAATGGGCTAGAATTCAATAAAGTGTATGCACCAGAGGCTGGCTGTGTCCGAAGTTGATAAGTTACCAAGAGGGGATGGGGTACATCTGAGTATGATGAGGGAAGCCAGACTGGAAATAGTGGAGGTGCCCACCTTAACTTTCCAACCCTCCTTAAATATAAGTGTAGTGCTAGAGGTTTGGATCCCTGATGTGGAGGTGGTGGTCTTGGACTGGGGTGGACAAGGTCAGAAATCACACGACACCCGGTTATAGTCCAACAGGTTTATTTGAAAACACAAGCTTTCGGAGCCTCACTCCTTCTTCGTGAGACGTGACATTTTAGGTCAGACAATACATGTTAGGTTTGAGGCGTTGTTTAGAATCTGTTTGTATTTTGGTTTGGAGGAATGCCACATTAACTGACTGTCTATAAATGGTGTGCTTTTTGAGCAAAAGAGAATGTATCTGCAAATACTAATTCACTCCATAGATTCACGTGTGTGTGTGTGTGTGTGTGTGGAAGAGGGAGACAGAGAGTGTGTGTGTGAGGGAGAGTGACCTAAAATGTCACGTCTTCTTTACATTGATAACACCTTTAGTTCTCTCAGGGCAATGACTTGAAAGGAATTTGGGGATTTACATATACATATTAATCAATTAAAACCTTCTAACTGATTCAAGATTTAACAGCATCTTAGGTTTATTTAATACATTCTCATCAGTGGTGTGATTCTTTGATTTTTTACTTATAAACTCTGTGTCTGATACCACCTCACTAACACCTGAAGGAGGAGCGAGGCTCTGAAAGCTTGTGTTTTCAAATAAACTTGTTGGACTATAACCTGGTATCATGCGATTCCTGAGGTTTGGAGAACTGAAAACATTATGGCCTTGTTAAAAAAAAGATACACCCAGCAACTATAGCGTGGTTGATTTAACCACTACTTTTAGAAATGGTGAGAAATTAACAATCATAAGGACATGGATGCATTAATTAGAAAAAGCCAGCAGAGATATGTGTGAAGAACCCCATTATTATAATAGCTAACATCCATAGTCTTAATGATTTATTATTGAACCAGACCACTGCATCTAACCTATCGATGTCTCTTTACAATGTTCTGCTTCCGTGTCTAAATACTATTTACATTAAACTAGGAACAGTTCGTTTTAAAGTGTGAGCTGTTTGCATTAAACCAGCAGTTCACCTTAAACCAACAGCAGTATTGATCTACTGAATGAAGATGATTAAACAAGGACAATACAGCACTTAAAGGAGGCAATTCCATTCATCATGCCTCCTGACCTCAAACATTACCCCTATCATATATCTGCTGACTAACAGCAACCTATGAACAGGCTGAAACTATCCATGCTACACCTCACTTACTCACCGCATGATGACCTGTTTGAACTACCTACTGAGATAACAAGGTGCAGAGCTGGATGAACACAGCAGGCCAAGCAGCATCAGAGGAGCAGGAAGGCTGACGTTTCGGGCCTAGACCCTTCTGTGTTCATCCAGCTCTGCACCTTTTATCTCAGATTCTCCAGCATCTGCAGTTCCTGCTATCTCTCGACCTACCTACTGACTCACTTTCAACATTTATAGTGCTAGGCTCAAAATAGATATCTCCAAACCAGATCACTGAGGGTTAATTGAGCAATGAGCAACTGAAGTGGAAAAGTACATGAGAAACAGCCGTAATGCAAAAACAGCAGTTAGAGACCTTGAGGGTTGGCAGGAACCATTGACTTGTGCAGTCTACATGGGCCCACGTATTTTCGAGGTCTGTAAAAGTACTGAAAGTACTATGAAATGGTGACACAGTGCACAACCAGATTATTAATAATATCTGGAACTCTGTCCCACTCGTTGGACTTTCTCCATTGGGTCAGGTTTGTTAGACCAGGCCGTGGACTTTCACCGTCGGGCTGGGTTCAAGACGCGGTCCATGGAAACTGAGATAGAGCTCCAAGTGTCAGCTGTCACCCAGAAGTCCCCAACAGACAGAAGGCAGTGAGTCTCACTTGTTGAATATGTCTCAATAAGTTCAAACTAAGACAGTGCCTCATTAGTTTGCATGTATCTATAGTAGATTAAGCTAATAAATTTGCTTTTTCTCAAAACACACATGTCTTTTTGTATTCTTCTTGATGAGAATCTATTTAGGCACATTCAGCCTAACAATATAGCACTGTTAATGGAACAACATTTCTGAGCAAGATCCACCAGGAGACATCCTTTTGATCAGAGTGGGAAACACAGGAAATCGCTAACAAATTCCATCTGCCAAATAGCAGGCTTTGAATGATCACAGCAAGAGTGGTCCTTGCAATAGGTTCAGGAGAGTCAGGGCCCCTGCACAGCTGGATGGACCCCAGCTCCACCACTGGGCTCTGAGTGCAAATCTCTTACGCACTTGTGGAGAGATAAAAATGATGCTGCACATCATAAAGGACTGTCCCCTCTACAGACAAAGTGGCAGACTATTCACCTTAAACTCAGCAAATAATCAGGTTATTGCTTGGCTTTGTGGATTTGCATTTGCTAAACTATGATTTAGCATTTTGCCAAAAGTTACCATTTTGCTTTTTTGTCCACAAAGTTTTATGTTTCAAATATTTATATAATACCATTTTGAAACTGATTATTGTATCATTCCCCTCCTTCAGGTCACACAATCCACACCAACTCACATTATAATTTATTCTCCTCCCATGCCCCATGGCAGTTTTGACACTCATCTGAAATTGGTCTCTCCTGGTTACTGACCCTGGTGCCAATGGGGGCAGTTTCTCTTCATTTACCTCGAAACCCTCTGAGCTTTTGAACATCTCCAATCAAATCAAATAATCAACTTGACTCTGTTTTGAGGAGATTAATCCCAGCATCTCTACGAAAGGGACGTCCTTCCCATTCTACTGAATCCCTCCTGTAGCTTCTAAAATCTTGACAACTTCCCTAAAAAGTGTAGCGCCCAGAACTGATCTCAACAGTCCTGATCACCTCCCTCCTTACTGCTTCCTGGTGGAAACTCTCCCTGGTCTCAAGAGTGAAAAGTTTCTCCTGATCAGGAGAGTTCGATCCAGCCAGTTAGTGAATTCTAAACTCTCTTCATATGACACTGTGGCTGGAGTGTGGCTTTCAATTATGTACTTTGCATCCTCACCATACCCCGCTGACTGAATCCTTCCCCAGCTTTGCCCTTCACCCTCTTCCCACCCAACCAATGCTCTACCCTAGCTCCCCTTTAAGCAGTTAGTTCCTAAGTTGTGATAAGATTGTTCGAGACCCCCGAGCGATCGTCTCAAACAGCTTAATAATGTGTTGGTCAAAGGCATGTCCCAGTGCATTTCGATGCTACAAAATATGCGGTGAACAGAAGTCTGGGAGAGCCAACAAGAACCATTAGGACGAGAGTAGGAGATAACAAGGTGTAGAGCTGGATGAACACAGCAGACCAAGCAGCATCAGAGGAGCAGGAAGGCTGATGTTTCGGGCCTAGACCCTTCTTCAGAAAAAGAGAGTAGACTGTGATAGCTTAACCCTACAACTTGATCTGCCCAGATTCGGAATTGATTTATTATTGTCACATGTACGAAGTTTTTTTTCTTCAAAAACCTACTTTATTCATTTAAAAAAGTGTGTATATACATTGTCACAAATGCAGCTCGGTTCCGTACAGTAGCATTCCAAGTAAACAAACATTTGGATTTGACTCTGACCCAACAAACCGAAGGCATCTCTTACACATACAAAACTATATTCACAGTCTGACGAAGGGTCATCGGACCCGAAACGTTAACTCTGTTTTTCCCTTCACTGATGCTGCCAGACCTGCTGGGCTTTTCCAACAACTTCTGTTTTTGTGCCTGATTCACTGCATCCGCAGTTCTTTCGGTTTTTATTTACTATATTTACATGTATTGGGGTACTAAGAGGGTGCGATAACTGAACGGACCCCCATTTACAGAAATACAGTGGAATCGGGTCCCCCTCTAACACTCAGTTAGCTCTTTCTAACCCTGACCTATCTGGTAAACTTTAGAGAAAGTTGCATGCTGTACTCACCCTTGGAGCAGTTGTGTTCTGCCATCACAGTAGCTTCTTGCATTGTCTAAAACCTTCGCGCAGCTTCTCATTAGAACAGGAGCACAGCAGCTATATCCTCTGTGTGTGTGTGTCTCCCTCTCTGAACGCTGCAATGTGAACTGAGTTTCGCCCCAGCACCTGCTTGAAGCACCTCCCCTCTGCTGATGCTCCACCAGTTACCAGCCTCCTTCAAGCAATGCCTGACACAAGGCACAGCGTCAAATTTCTTTAAACTAGTTCTGCAACTAGCTGCTTCGGCATTTTTTGTTTGGGTGGGGGTAGGGGGAGATAAGAATGAGACACAAGGGAGAAAACAAACTGGAGGTTTTGTTCTGAAGTTGGCATTTCTACTCCAACCTGGTGAAATTTGAAAAAAAAAAATTTCATTAAAACTGATTCTAAAAGCATGGGCTACGTTTCCAGTAGGTGAAGGGGTCAGCATGGGTAGGAGATTAAACGTAAAATTACAGGTATCAAAAGAACAAGGGTGCTGGCCAGTTTATTTGTTTTTCTTCGCTGAGCGGGTTGTGATGGCGAATACACTGCCTGAAAGGGCGGTGCGAGCAACAGTAATTTCCAGACGAGGTTTTGATACTAGAATAGGAGAAGTTTGGACTTAATGCGGACAGAACTAGCGATGGATAGCTCTTTCCAAAGGCTGGCCCACGCAGAATACGCTGTATCATTGTGAACATTCTATAATATAGCAAAGAGTTTAGGCGGGGTGGGTGGGGGGAGGAGGACATCAGGGAGAATCGAGAGGCTGAAACATCCACTCCCAGCATTCATGGGTGAGGCAGAAACTGTGTCAATATTTGAGATTAGATTGGAGAGGTGAGTGAAGGTAATTGGCAACAGACACTCCCTGACCCAGCTGGCCAAGTGTCAATCAGCGTGCACCTCACCAGCACCTCTAATAACCCATCCATTAGGGGGTTCACTGAGGAAGGGTCACTGGACCAGAAACATTAACTCCGTTTTTTCCTTCACAGATGCTGCCAGATCTGCTGGGCTTTTCCAGCAACTTCTGTTTTTGTTCCTGATTTACAGCATCCGCAGTTCTTTCAGTTTTTATTTAACCCACCCATTAGCCCTGATCTGGATAAATAGTCATTTTCTCCAGCTAAATATTGCAAGATGCAATAAGCAGGAGTGGAGCTCCTGATGGGAGTTTGCATGCTCCAACCACCTTTCTTCTTCGTTCTTTTGTTGCTTTTGTAATTTCTTTCTTTTAGTTCTTTAGGTTTTCTTCTTTCGCTACTTACTTTTGGATGGAGCTCGGTCGTGGAGGCAGCGGCCGGGGGACTTTGGCGGTCAGCCACGAGATGGCTGGTGTGCCCAGGCTCTGGTAGTTGGCGGTGTTGTGCCTTCATCGATATCCGGAGCGGAAACCAAAGCAGGATTCCGCAGCAAAGCAGCTAACGCTGCAATGGATGGCAGCAGCGGCTGGGGCACAGCGTGAACTCGGATGGTGGCAGTGGTGAGGCAGTGGTGGGTTGCGAAGGATGACGGCAGCGGCAAAGCAATGGTCTGGGCCGAAGTCTTGTGAGGGGCGGTGAAGCCTGGTGTACGCAATGGAGGTCAGCAGTGGCAAAGCTGTCTGGGGAGCACAGGCATGTAATTAGTCCAGTGTGTTTTGCAATGAAGATGCCATACCCATGACATGCAGGACCAACGTAGTTTACAAATTACCATGCAAGGACTGCAACAAACATTACATCGGCCAGACCAGAAGGAAACTAGCCATCAGGATGCACTAACACCAGCTAGTAGCAAAATGACACAAAGAACTTTCCCTCAGCTCAGTGCAATCGGACAATGAAGGCCAACAATTTAACTGGGACCATCCTAGCTCAAGCCAACCACTAACACACACAGGAATTCCTAGAGGCCTAGTTTTCGACCCATAATGTAATTAACAAACATGTGGGATTAGACCCCGTATACAAACCTATGCAGAACAGAACCGGAAATGACGCAACCCAACTTAACAGACTGGATCATATAAATACCAAGTGCAGTAGAACAACATCGCTTCATCAGAGGCCTCACTGATGATGTTACCCAGCATGGTGACGAAACGTCTGTACGATAACCTACCACCAGGCAGATAACCCACTCTGTTGTTCAACCTCAATCTGTGAAAACGTGCATTGATATGACATCATTGGGATATTATAACTTGCATTGCAACTGGAGAAGTGTGACATACAAGGCTATGGGTCAAGTGCTGGACAATGGGATTCGAATAGTTAGATGGTTGTTTTTGGCCATGCACACACAATGGACCAAGGGGCTTTTTCTCTGCGGTGTTGTTCTCTATGTCACTGTCATTTTATCAGCACATAAACAGTAAGATCCCTGTGTTGCAGGCAACGGGTCAGTTACCTGTTGTTTTTTCTAGTTGAGTGATAATTATTGGCCACCAGGGAGAAATGCCCGGTTTTTCCTCCAGCACTGCAGGTGTGTCTTTCCCATTTACCTAACAGGATCAGGACATGCTTTAGTGTTTTATTTGAAAGATTCTGAGTGCAGCACTCCCTTAGTACTGTCTCTCCACAATGCAGCACGCACACACAGAGTATCTCCCCTCTGACACTGCAGCCGTCCCTCAGTACTGACCCTCTGACAGTGCAGCACTTCCACACTATTGCCCCTTAATTAGTGTGGCTCTCCTTCAGTATCTCCCTTTCAACATCATTCCATTTGTACTGCCCATCAACTGCACAGCATTTCCTTTTTACTGACTCGCTGACAATGCAGCCCTTCCTCTGTACTCAACTCTCTGACAGTGCTCAATTCCTTCCGTACTGACCCCGACAGAGCAGCACTCCTTCAGCACTGCACTGGAGTTCCGGTCTAGATTTTATACTTATCTCTGGAATGAATCTTGAGCCCAAAAATATCTGACTGGGAAGTCAGGGATGGAGTGTGTGGTGCCTAATGAGCAAGAACTTCCCGTGTTAGGTCAGTTTCCTGCACCTACATCCCAACTGCAGCAGAACAGGCAGAGAAATCTGGAATGGAGTTACTTTCTGAAAGATTTAGGCTGACGTGGTAGATTGAAGTGAACAAACCTCTGGAGTCAGCATTCAGTTTGCAACACTTTCCAAAGTAATTCTGGACTATAAACAAGACAGGGCTGTACAATACAAAATGCAGAGTGCAACAATTGCAATTATTTGTACACCAAAATGTGCAATTTTAAATGACTTATTTTAATGAATATCTATGTTAGGAATTATACTTATTTTATTTCTGTCATCACAGTTTGTATATATGCTACACTAATTATCTAAACCAATTATTTAAGAAGCTGGTAAGTGGATTGGTGAGGTCAGACATCACTCTTCTTTATTCACTCACAGGATGAGGGCGTCGCTGGTCAGGCAGCATTTGTTGTCCATCCCTAATTGCCCAGAGAGCAGTTAAGAGTCAACTACGTTGCTGTGGGTCTGGAGTCAAATGTAGGCCAGACATGTAGGCCATAGGATATAAGCCTCTCGGGAATACAGTGCCATAAACATACTGCCTCACCCTGAGAGTCTCTATCAGCAGCTGCTCCTTCTTTCAGTACCAATGTGAACAGGCTGACTCATCCTCCACTCCTCACCAATATAGTACAAGGATGTTGTAGAGGGGGAAATCAACAGTTACAAGCACATTGTAGATCAGACAGCATCAGTGCAGACAGTAAGGGAGATCACCTTTCACCTGAACTGAAAACTGAAAGTTAAATAAATACAGGGGAGACTGCATTGTGACGAGAACGTGTAGGGAATATCTTCTTCCCATTTCCATGCACAGATCTGAGTGATCTATCATTATTCCCTACGACCATCTCCCAATGACACATCATTGTTCCCATTCCCACTCACAGCTCTAAGTGACCTTTCAATATTCTCATTCCCATTCCCATTCCCAGATCCCAGTGACCCACCATTATTGCCATTCCAATCCTCCTATACCAGTCACTATTCCCATTCTCAATTCCCAGTGATCCATTATTATACCCAATCCCATTCCCACTCTGTCTGCGCCCAAATGGAGTCTTTCTCCTGGAAACTGTGCAATGATCTGTTCTGAATACAGGCATCAGTTGGGTTCTCTCACTGGTTGTAAGGCTTGTTGGGATGACCTGGGAAATGTAAGGTGATATATCAATCATGAAGTCAAAATAACTCCTCAATTGCAACCTTCATCTGTGTTAGTGCTCATGTTTAATTATCTTTTTCTTTTGCAAACAGGAACATCTTCAGCCAGTGATCAGAAGTTGATGCTATGGTGTTATTTGTGTATGGATGTAGATACATATAAAGTATGTACGTGTGTTATTTGTATAAGTGTTTTGTGCACCCGTGTGTCTAGGTATATGTGTTTGAATTTGTTTTTGTATGTGTGCATTTGTTTAAGTTGTGCACTAGGAGACATGTGAGCATACATGCACATTGTTAAGATCTTTCTAACTTGTATATATGTAACATTTTTACAATTTATTTTGTATAATAAACTTGGATTATTTTGGTTAGAGAAACACTAGTAGCTTTGTGTAAATCAATTCAGTGATTAGCCCCAGAGGACCATAAAAGTTGCTCTCTCATTACAGAAAGACAATTTGTGGTGAATTTGAGGGTCACCATGTCTCAGGCAAGGGGTGAGGTTGAGAAGGCAGGACTTCCAAGGCAACCTCAGCCGGTGGTATCACTCTGCATCACAATCCAGCCGTCCAGCCAAATGAGCTAACCAACCCCACCCCCGGCATTTCAGTAACCAAAGTAAAAGATCAACTTATGATCTAGCAACAACAAAAACAAAGTTGCTGGAAAAGCTCAGCAGATCTGGCAACATCTGTGATGGAAAAAACAGAGTTAACGTTTCGGGTCCGGTGACCCTTCCTCAGAACTGATGGTGGCTGGGAAAACGTCAGTTTGTATGCAGAAAATAGGGAGGTGGGTGGGGTAGGGAGTAAGCGATAGGATAGAGCCCAAAGAGAGAGAAAGACAGTTGGACAGACAAAGAGTTGCTAACGATCAGGCTGGGAGGGTGAATAGTTGTTAATGGGGACTGTTAGTGACTAACAACAGGGGGTGTGTAATGGCAGGCTATGTGGTAACAAGGCCTGGTGTGTGGGGTGGGGGACTGGAACATGGGAGAATTTAGGCCCTAAAATTATTGAACTCGATATTGAGTCCGGAGGGCTGCAGCGTCCCCAAGTGGAAAATGAGTTGTTGTTCTTCTAGCTTGTGCTGAGCTTTGCTGGAACACTGCAGCAAGCCAGAGACAGAGATGTTGGCCAGGAAGCAGGGTGTGCGTTAAAGTGGCAGGCAACAGGTAGTTCAGGGTCTTTTTTGAGAGCAGCACGTAGATGTTCTACGAAGCGGTCACCCAGTCTACGCTTCGTTTCCCCAACGTAGAGGAGACCACATTGTGAGCAGCGAATGCAGTAGACTAGATTCTGGGAAGTGCAAGTGAAGTGTTGCTTCACCTGGAAGGTATGTTTGGGCCCTTGGATACTGGGGAGGGAGGAGGTAAATGGGCAGGTGTTGCACCTTTGCCGGTTACAGGGGAAGGTGCCGTGGGGCTGTGGGGAGATGTTGGGGGTGAAGGATGTGTGGACCAGGGTGTCCCGGAGGGAATGGTCCCTGCAGAAGGTGGCCAAGGGAGGCGGGGAATATGTGTCTGGTGATGGCATCTCACTGGAGGTGGCGGAAATGGTCATTAGAGGCCATTTTTTCCTTCACAGATGCTGCCAGACCCACTAAGCTTTTCCAGCAACTTTGTTTTTGGTCCTGATTTACAGCATCCGCAGTTCTTTCGGTTTTTATGATCAACCAAGCCAGGTTTCACTCTGGAATCTGGTTTGTCCAGTGCTACCTTCAGTTGGAATCATAAAAGCATATATGTGTGTATGTAAGTTGTCTGTGTGTGTGACTGTGTCAGTGTTTGCTTAGTGATGCCAGAATCAACAGATGAGACACACAGCATGTAAGATTTCACAAACACTAACTGTACACAATGTTCAACATGGAACCTGATTCTTTTCAATGACAAATGGATGGAGGATGTGGTGAGAGAGAGAGACAGGGCCAGGGAAGAGCTCACTCACTATTGAAAATGCCTTTCCTTACCCTCGGGGATTTTCCATGTAATTGAATTCCTTTCATTTTCTTGTGCCTTGTCATAAAGGGGAACAAAAATCTTCATTGATATACAGAACAGTTTTCAGTGCTCCCAGGAGAAGGGAGGATAATACTTGAATGTTTCTGCCCACACTGAAATATTTCCAGTCTCAGTCCTGACTTTAATATCAATATCATTAGTTATCGATATCAGACCCATTGGGAATGAAGTTAGTTGTGCTCACACTTGCCTATGTTTTGAACAACAGGAGGGGAATTTCTCCCCAGTGTCTTAGGATAATGATAATGCCTGTACCCACCTCATAAAAACAGATTATCTGGTTATCACAGTGTGGTTATTGGATCTTGCTGTGCCCAGACTAGCAGCATTCCCTACATTACTACACTTCATGACATGACTGTGCTTCAAGGAATACTTCATTTGCCAAAAACATCCCGGGAGTATTGCACAGCAGTTCACCTCTCTGTCACAAGGGGAACATCCAGCATGTGCCTCATAAAACTGGTTGGGTGAGATGAAGTCACCAATTTGCTGTTCCCACCCCTTTTCACCAGATGCAGTCAGCAACCAGTGTTGCACTTACAAAGGCTCAGCTTTCTAAGATTATGCTTGAATTTTCAATGTCTTGTCTTTCACATGGGACATATACTTTATACCCTCTCAGGCAGAGTGAATGATCTCCTCGCCAGTATTTTGAAGAAGAGTGGTTCCTGGACCAGTATTTATCTCTCAATCCATGTTGTTAAAAATATAGAGATAGTAAGAACTGCCGATGCTGGAGTCTGAGATAACGCTGTGGAGCTGGAGGAACACAGCAGGCAAGGCAGCATCAGAGGAGCAGGAAAACTGACATTTCGGATCGGGACCCTTCTTCAGAAAATCATCGGTTCAGAGGTGGAAGGTCTTAGCAAGAGTGTTATCAGGCAACAGTTGCTTAGCAATAACCTACTCATTGACACCAATAACCTGCTCATTGATGCTCAGTTTGGGTTGCTCAAGGGACCACTCAGCTCCTGACCTCCTTCCAGCCTTGGTTCAAAATGGACAAAAGGGAAGAAGCGAGAGTAGACCATCTCTGACACGGTCACTGAGACGTTGCAAAGCCAACTCAGGGTTTAACATCGGCTTTGGTGTCACTCCCCAGATTGGGCAGCCCCCAAACGCAACCTGGGGAGGCTCAGTTCAAGAAAACGCACTGCACGCTTAGTTTGCTGGAGGTTCTCACCACACCTTCTCACCAGATAAATTAGTTTAAAACAAAACTGCTTACCTGAATGTGTCAGCTGTCACTCAGTTGGGAGATTACTTGTCTCTGAAATCGATGGGTAAGTCCACTCCAGGGCTCGAGCTAACATTCCAGTCTAGTACTGAGGGAAGAATTGCACTGACAGAGTTATATGCCTTTCAGATGAGGTTGTAAAGAAAGGCTCAATCCATTGCTCGACTGGATAGAAAGGGACCCTTAGCATCATAAAGTCATAGAGTCATACATCATGGAAGTAGGCCCTTTGGTCCAACTCTTCCATGCCAACTGGGTATCGTAAACTGAACTAGTCCCATTAGCCTGCGTTTGGTCCATATCTCTCTAAACCCTTCCTATTCAGGTACCTGTCCAAATGTCTTTTAAATGCTTGAATTCTACCCGCCTCTACCACTTCCTCTGGCAACTCATTCCATACCCACACCACCCTCTGTGTGAAAAAGTGGCCCCTCAGGTCTCTTTTAAATCTTTCGCCTCTCACCATAAACCCATGTCATCTGGTTTTGGGCTACCATACCCTAGGGAAGAGACCTTGGTTATTTGCCTTATCGATGTCCCTCATGATTTTATAAACCTCAATAGAGTCACCCCTCAGCCTCCGATGCTCCAGGGAAAACAGCACCGGCCTATTCAGTCTCTCCTTATAGCACCACTCACAATCCCACCTAGTTTTGTGTTGTCAGCAAACTTAGAAATATTACACTCGATCCCTTATCCAAATTGTTGGTAGATGATGTGAATAGATGAGGCCCATGCATTGATCTCTGTGGTGACCCACTTATCACTACCTTCCACTCCATAAATTAGCCATTTATTCTGACTCCTGTTTCCTGTTAGCTCATTAATTCTCAATTTGTGCCATTATATTTCCACCAATCCCATGTGATTTAATTGTGCATCTTATGAGGGACTTTAGTAAAAGCTTTCTGAAAATCCAGCTACATTACATATCTATTTTACTAGTCATGTTCTCAAAAAGTACATTTATTAATCAGTCACAATTTTCTCTTCCATAAATCAATGTTGACTCCGTCTAATCCTGTGTATATTTTCTATCACATTCTTCGTAAAAGGCTAATATTTTCTCTACTGTTGATGTTGGGCAAACCAATATGTAAATCCCCACTATCTCCCTCTCTCCAACAACGTGTTGAAATTTGCCACGCTCCAATTTTCTGGTACAATGCCCAATTGTCTTGAATTTTTCAAATATCTTTAACCATCGCTTCAACCATCTTCCATAAGACATCTGTTGAGCTGACTGACCTGTAGAATCCTTACAGCTTGGAAACAGGCCCTTCGGCCCAAGTTC
The DNA here is from genome assembly GCF_021869965.1 of Rhincodon typus. Taxonomy (NCBI): domain Eukaryota; kingdom Metazoa; phylum Chordata; class Chondrichthyes; order Orectolobiformes; family Rhincodontidae; genus Rhincodon; species Rhincodon typus. The sequence goes on from NC_063343.1 coordinate 62,118,547, forward strand.
ACACCGACCCTCACAGCATCCCACCCAGACCCATCCCCCTATAATCCACCTAATCTACACATCCCTGAACACCACAGGCAATTTAGCATGGCCAATCCACCTAGCCTGCAAATCTTTCGACTGTGGGACGCAACCGGAGGAAACCCACGCAGACACGGGGAGAATGTGCAAACTCCACACAAACAGTCGCCTGAGGGTGGAACCAAACCCAGGTTCCTGGCTCCGTGAGGCAGCAGTGCTAACCACTGAGCTGCCCTACAGTTTCCTGCTTTTTGTCTCTCTCTCCCTTTTTGAATCAAGCAGACACATTTGTTATTTTCCAATCTAATGAAATCTTCCCTGAAACCAGGGAAATTTGGAAAATTGGAAATAATGCATCAAGGATCTCACAGGTCACTTGTTTGTGATTCTTGACATGACACCCTAGTGTCCAAGATTGTCACTGTCCCCCATTCTTGATTGTTCCCTCTCAATTAATCACACTGCTCTCTCGCCAACAATTAATTTGTGTCCTTCTGCCTTTCAATCACCTTCCCTCCTGATGCCCCATTCCCACCATTCCTCTCCGTCCCCAGCCTGGCTCCCTGGGAATGATCTCCCATGTAAACAATGCATTGAATGTTAGACCTATCCTAGACTGAAACTACAGAGAATGAGAAACATTTGGGAATGTAGCAGTTGGCTCATCAGCTTTACATCACAAGGGTTAATTCATCAAATTAGACTACCAGCTGATTGCACAAATGTGGCTTGTATTTCCTGGTGGTTTTGAAACTTTAGCGGTGATCTAATCAGGGTAAAGGATATGATGGAGTCAGGAAATTATTTCCTCTTGTGGGGGAAGTCCCATTGCTCGACTGGATAGAAAGGGACCCTTAGCATCATAAAGTCATAGAGTCATACATCATGGAAGTAGGCCCTTTGGTCCAACTCTTCCATGCCAACTGGGTATCGTAAACTGAACTAGTCCCATTAGCCTGCGTTTGGTCCATATCTCTCTAAACCCTTCCTATTCAGGTACCTGTGGGGGAAGTCCCGACAAGAGGGCACAATCTCAAACAGAGATGATATCACCACAAAGGTGTTAGTAATGATCTGGAACTCTCTGATAAATGAATCCTTTATTGACACAATGTAATATTACATATGCCAGCCTTCTCCCCTCTAACCCAGTGTCCCAGCAATCTCTCCTCTTCAGTGATCTATAATGTTTTTAATCTGGAGCAGGTCAGACTTGAACCGAGGCCTCTTAGCTCAGAGGTAGGGACACTACCACCACACCACATGCGCCCCTCCACATACATATTCCCAATCAACCAGCTTAGCATGACATGATGCACATCTAGAGTAGGTGGGGCTGAACCCAAGGAACAGACTACATTGCCATATGACAATAACCTCTTTCCAAACTGGTTTGCTTTTCTAAAACATCAATCTGTTCAGAAATATTATTATATACCATTAGAGCAGGTGAGACTTCAACATGGGTCTTCTGGTCCAGAGGTAGGTTCACTACCACTGCACAGGCATGCCAATGACAGACATTTGGAGCAGGTGGGACTTGAACCTGAGACTCCTGGCTCAGCGGTATGGACACCACCTTGTGTGTCCCTCAGTTCTCCCCCATTCATGCTGCACTGCCCTTGACTCCTGCTCTAACTCGGGTTTCAGGGGAGACAAGGAGCTTCAAAATATTTGGAGCTGAGTGTGTCTAATCACATCATCGAGATCCAACCACAGGGAGCCAAATACAGGACTCAACAAGGAAAAGAGCTTTAAAACTTGAATGCATTCCTTGAGAGCCAGAAGTTTCAAAATTTCTTGTTCCAGATTTTAAAAAAAATGCAAGTTTCCCAATGACTGCTCAATACTGTGACATTATTTATCCATCTTGGTTGGGTATAAATGAATGTTAACACAAGGTTCAATATGTTGATGAGATGCAGTGAGGTTGAAATAGCTTCAGATTCAGGCTGACACATCACAAGAGCTTGTTGCTTGAGTTAAGGCTGTTATTTACAATGGAATGAGAATTTCTTCATGTCTATCAGTTGTGACCAAGGGATAGCGAGTCAGGAGATCATGGGTTCAGAAAGTTCAGGTTCCAGAAACTTGAACACTATCTGAAAGATGCACTGCAGAAATTCACCAGGGCTCCTTGGAAAGCACCTTGCAAACCCATGGCCACTTCCATCTAGAAGGACAGGGGAAGCATATACATGGGAACTCCACCCCCTGCAAGTTCCTGTCAAGCCACTCACCATCCCGACTTGGAAAGGTATCACTGTTCCTTCACTGTCGCTGGATCAAATTCCTGGAATTCCCTCCCTAATGGCACTGTGGATCAACCGATAGCACAGGGACTACAGCAGTTCCTGAAGGCAGCTCACCATCACCTTCCCAAGGGCAGGTATGGATAAGCAGTAAACGTTAACCAGCCTGTGACGCCAATGTCCCGTGAATGAATTAATAAGCAAAAAAAAGTTCCAGTCTGACATTCCTAGGGTGGTGCAAAGGGAGAATGGCACCGTCAGAGAAGCAGTACCAAGGCAACTCTGTACTAGTGGAAAGTCTGTTCTGAGAAACTGCTGCACTGTTGAAAGATCAGTGCAAAGGGAGATTCAGAGATGCATATGGCAGAGGGTCAGTACTGAGGGAGTGCTGCACTGTCAGAGGGTCAGTACTGAGGGAGTGCCGCACTGTCAGAGGG
>NC_063343.1:62121266-62123625 GCF_021869965.1 Rhincodon typus
CAGTACTGAGGGAGTGCCGCACTGTGGGAGGGTCAGTACTGAGGGAGAGCCACACTGTGGGAGGGTCAGTACTGAGGGAGTGCTGCACTGTCAGAGGATCAGTTCTGAGGGAGTGCTGCACTGTCAGAGGGTCAGTACTGAGGGAGTACTGCACTGTCAGAGGGTCAGTTCTGAGGGAGTACCGCACTGTCAGAGGGTCAGTACTGAGGGAGTGCCGCACTGTCAGAGGGTCAGTACTGAGGGAGTGCCGCACTGTCAGAGGGTCAGTACTGAGGGAGTGCTGCACTGTCGGAGGGTCAGTACTGAGGGAGTGCTGCACTGTCAGAGGGTCAGTACTGAGGGAGCGCCGCACTGTCAGAGGGTCAGTACTGAGGGAGTGCTGCACTGTTGAAGGGTCAGTACTGAGGGAATGCTGTACTGTCAGAGGGTCAGTACTGAGGGAGCGCTGTCCTGTTAGACAGTCAGAACTAAAGAAATGCTGTATTGGTGAATGATCAGTACTGAGGGAGTGCAGCACCATCACAGGATCAAAATGCTGCACTGTCAGAGGTGTGGACAATCAATGAGGCATCAAACAGAGGTCCCATCTGTATTCTTAGGAGGATTTAAAAAGATCTCGCAACAATATTGGAAGAATATGGTTTGCTCCCTGTACCGTGACCCTATATACCCCAATTGGTGGACGTAGGACACGTGTAATTGAGGTCTTAATATAGTCTTATGAGTAGCAGAACAGGCTTGATGGGCCAAATGGCTCCTGCCCCTAACTCGTATGTTAGTAATATTTCTACCTTAACCAAAATTACTGCAAATATGATGACCTGGTCATTAACACAATTCCATTAGTGGGATCATGCTGTTTTAAAAAATAAGTTTGGTATATCACCTATAACACTAACTACATTGAACTTCAAGAAAGAACTTGATTCAGCTCCAAAACATCTTTGTAGTTGAAGACACTGTTTCATAAATTCAAGTTCTTCCTTTCAGAGATTCTCATTGGCGGGTGGCAACGTTAAAAGGCAGTAGTTGTAATATTTGAAGGGAATTTTATTTCTTTTTGACTTATCTATCACAGTGGTGGGATTTGACAATGATACATCAGTACACAGTTGTGGAGTTTAAACTGTACACATTCTAAGAAACAAACAGTGCACAAACACTGGATTACATTTCCACTCATCAGCTCAAGGAGAGTGACATTTTTAAGACCAGTAATCGTGTTTCGTTCTGCAGATGGGTTTGCAACACCCTCTCATCTTCTACAGACTGGCTACCAAAGTGTTACTTGTTGGTAATATTTCATCACAGGTTCTATGGTAGGGGTGTATGGGGCAGATGTAACAGTCATAGTTCACACCCAAACTAAGAACACGGCAACAGTACAATCACAAACAAATTCACAACGTCGCTGTTCACTGAGAGCAGAAAGAGAGTGTAGAAAAGTGTAAATGATAAAAACCCTTCTTTCACTGATAATTTACATTAAAATCTCAGAGGCCACACATCACACATAAATTAATTCAGCAAGTTAAAATTTCTTTGTTCTCTGGCAATAATATCTCCTTATTTCCATTCACATTTGATAAATATTTTATATTTTTTGTTAAACAAGACGACTGACATCCTGAGTCTTCCGTGAGATTTTACTGCTCAGGTCTTTGAGAAACAGTTTGTATAAGCCTGGCTGGACAATGTTGTATCGAAAAATCAGTCAGGCCTTGTGCCTGTGGTCGGAGGCCTCTCAATTTTCTGATAGACCCTGTGTATTGGTGATTTTCAGTCATTCAGGGACTTTGTGAATGGCTGGCACAGACAGCATCATTCTAGCACTCTGAGGTGGTGGTAAACCTTCCGAATGAACCATTGACAACTGGTTAATACAAATCCAGTCTCTTGCCCAATACCCGGAAAGGTTTCCTTATCTAAAGAACTTAGAGAACCAATGGTTTGTTTAAAGAAAATATTGCTCTCTGGATTACTGGTCTAGTCGCATACCACTTCACTACTGTGTTAGACATTCTGGCATTTGCAAGAACCTTTATGTTTCTGCTTATACTTGAACGGTTGTTAAATAGTTAAATTATTTGCATGTTTGAGCTACTCAACATGAAAATATGCAAAGTGTGTTAACGTGTTGGATTGAGTCAGAGAAAGGGTTAAAATGTTTAGCCATTCATCCACACATGGTTTGGAGTTAAGACCAGGAAAATTGAGTCAGGGGGTCATGGTTGAAAATCACACTTCAGAGATTTGAGCCTATAATCCAGGGTGACACTAAGTGCAGCACTGAGCAAGTGCTGTACTGTTACAGGGATAGTACTGAGGGAGCACTGTGCTGTTAGAGGGATAGTACTGA
>NC_063343.1:62143625-62164608 GCF_021869965.1 Rhincodon typus
CAAAACCAGTCCAGCTCGTCCCTGCCTCCCTAACCTGTTCTTCCTCCGACCTATCCCCTCCTCCCACCTCAAGCCGCACCTCCATCTCCTACCGACTAACCTCATCCCGCCCCCTTGACCTGTCCGTCCTCCCTGGACTGACCTATCCCCTCCCTAACTCCCCACCTACACTCACCTTTACTGGCCCCATCCCCGCCTCTTCGACCTGTTTGTTTCCTCTCCTCTATCCATCTTCTATCCGCCTCCCACTCTCCCCCTATTTATTTCAGAACCCCCTTCCCCTCCCCCTTTTCTGATGAAGGGTGTAGGCCTGAAACGTCAGCCTCTCTGCTCCTATGATGCTGCTTGGCCTGCTGTGTTCATCCAGCCCTGCACCTTGTTGTCTCGGATTCACCAGCATCTGCAGTTCCTACTATCTCTGATTCAAAATTATCCAGCCATGACCACATTGCTGTTTGGGGGAGCTCGGCCCAAATTGGATCTGGTAACACTAATCACTGTTGTGCAGTTCAAGAAGAACTTTAAAGGCTGCAAAGCATTTGGGAAGGTCCTGTTTTCTGTACTTATACAAGTTTAAGTTTTCTTTAGAGTCTTGCAGGAGCCAGGCATTTACCAGGCTTTTGACGATTTTCAGGAGCTCTTCCATCACCACAGCGATACCTTGGTAGCCCAGCAACCGGCAGATAGTCTTGAAGTGAGGGGGACCCACAAAGTTGCGGAAGGCACTGTAGATGTGTGTGAAGGCAATGTTCAGGGGCTGAGGAGAGAGAATGTAGAGGAAACACAGCCAGTCAGCAACATTCAGGTAGCGCCTGTAAATTTAACCATGATCAGTCCAATCGATGTTGACCAGTCAGAAGCAAGTGTGAGCCCTTGTGGTGTCTGTTATTATTGGGTGTGGAATATATCCAGCAATAGCACAAGCTCAACGATCCCATAATCCCATTAGTTCAGCCACAACTGGTGTAAGTAATAGAGTAATTGAGCTGTACAGCATGGAAACAGACCCTTTGGTCCAACTTGTCCATGCTGACCAGATATCCGAAATTAATCTAGTCCCATTTGCCAGCATTTGGCCCATATCCCTCTAAATCCTTCCTATTCATATATCTATCCAGATGCCTTTTAAATGTTGTAATTGTACCAGCCTCCACCAATTCTTCTGGCAGCTCATTCCATACACGCACCACCCTCTGCATGAAAAAGGTGCCCCTCAGGTCCCTTTTATATCCTTCCCCTAGCACCTTAAGCCAATGCACTCTAATCTTGGTTTCCCTATCCTGGGGAAAAGACCCTGTCTATTTACCCTATCCATGCCCTTTGTGGTTTTATAAACCTCTATAAGGTCACCCCTCAGCCTCCGAAAATAACCCCAGCCTATTCAGAGTTCTCCCTGTAGCTCAAGCCCTCCAATCCTGGCAACATATTTGTAAATCTTTCCTGAGCCCATTCAAGTTTCACAACATCCTTCCTACAGCAGGGAGACCAGAATGTGGAGATTAGGCTGTAGCATTGCAGCAGCAAGTTGCCAACTTATTGCCCCAACCCCTGAGAACATGGGGATCGCCAAATTCGTACCAAAGTCTCCTCAGTTCCAGCACATTTAAATAGCCATCTGTTATCACTGAAATTCATGTGGATAGTGGTGCGAATGTGGAATTCGCCACAAGGAGTACCTGAGGCAAACAATACAGATGCAGTGAAGAAAAGGAACAAAATCACCAAACGGGTTTGAAGAACAGGGTTGGGAGGTGCCTCAGGAGCACAAACGCCAATTCAGACCAGTTGGGCTGAATGGCCTGCTTTCTGCAGGGTGCACACGGCAGTTAGCACTGCTGCCTCACATGGCCAGGGACCCGCGTTCGATTCCACCCTCGGGCGACTATCTGTGTGGAGTTTGCACATTCTCCGTGTATCTGCGTGGGTTCCCTCCGGGTGCTCTGGTTTCCTCCCACAGTCCAAAGATATGCAGGCTAGGTGGATTGGCCATGGCAAATGTGGGGTTACAGGGTTTGGGTGGGATGTTCTTGGGCCAAATGGCCTCTTTCTGCACTGTAGGGAATACTTTGAGTGTTTGGAACATTTCTGGATTATGCAGTGACTGCACTGGAATAATCAGGCTGTTGTGTGGAGGTTTGGTAATGGTCAATAATTAGATATTTTCTCTGTGTGATCACAAGAGGTAATTTTCTAACTCCACATTGTGTCAGGAAGACTACAGCAGAGGTTGAGGAGCTTTGCTGCAATTCCTGAAGCAAAATGCTCAGAAAATTGGACACCACATGGACCCAAATTTCCGATACACGCCCCAGGCAATAATGACCTGTGCAGAATTGGGAAACAGTGTGTCAAATCATCAAACCAAAGCCCAATAGAAGGCTTTCCACCACATATCATCTACCTTGTCACCCACTGGTGTTCCAATAGTTTAGATGGTTATTAAAGATCCCACTAAACCACAAAATTGGTTTTCTATACACGTGAGGCAAAATATCACATCACACTCTCCACAGATACCTTCAAACCCAGGGAATTTCTCTCAATATCCCAACCAACGTCAAGAAACAAACAGATTATACTGTCATCCATTTTGTGGTAGCTAGTGGGATATTACAGGCACAAAATGGCTGCCTCTCAAAGAGACAGTGATTATTTTTCCATGAATCTGCACCAGGACGGGTCACAGAACACACCCAAACAAAACTGCCAACAAAATGTTCTTCTCTGAACAAAATTCAAATCATATATAAAATTTAAAACTTAATAAAGTGGTCTTCACAAGTTGCTGTTTGAAAATCCAGCTAAACTGTAATTTGTTCTAGCGTCACATCATGAAACAGCTCTCACTCACCTTTGACCCATAAAGGTAATACGGCTGGACACTGGCAGGCTTGTCCCTCTGAGGCTCATCTGTAAAGGGAATTGCTGTCCGAACAAACCTGGATTTGCAAAGGAGAAAGATAGTTTCAGTGCGAGAGAAATAAATGTGATTTTGTGAATCTCATGGACACTGGCAATCTAAGATTTTAGTGGTAGAACACTTTGCAGTTCAAAGTCATAACATCGGAATCAAACACTACAAGGGCAGGTACAACATAATGTTAAATAAACGATGTAGCTTCCTCTACTCTTTTGAACCACAAGTAAAGCTCTTTCAACACTGTCCCTTTCAGACACTCCCAGGACAGGAACAGTTCGGACTTAGCACAGAGTAAAACTTCACTCCCTCTTCGCCAACTGCATTCAGCACCCCTAGGACAGCTACAGTATGGGGCTAGGTACAAAATAAAGCTCCCTTTGCTGTTATAAACTGAAGGAAAAGCATTCTGTACACTGTCCCCATCATTCACTTCCAGGACAGGGACAGCACAAGGTTAGATACAGAGTAAAGCTCTCTCTACACTGATCCATCAAACACTGCAAGGATAGGGACAGCATGGAGTTCGATAAAGAGTAAATTTTCCTCCTTTTCAACTGAAGCTCCCTCTCCACTCTGAGGGCAAGTACAACATGTCGTCAGATACAGTGTAATGCTACCTGTACTGTTTTAAAATGTCCCAAAGGCCCAGTGAAGTTCTTTTGACACTAATCCCAACAAATATTCCTCGGACAGGGACAGCACGGACTTAGATACAGTGTAAAATTTCATCTATTCTCATATATAGAAGGGAAAGCACTGTCTACACTGTCCCCAAATATTCCTAGGACAGGTACAGCATGAGGTTAGATACAGAGTAAAGCTCTCTCTACACTGTCCCCAATCACTCCCAGGATGGGGATGGCACGACAAGATTAGACACAGAGTAAAGCTCCCATTACACTGTCCCTGAACACTCCCAGAACAGGGACAGCACAGGGTTAGATACAGAGTAAAGCTCCCATTACACTGTCCCCAAACACTCTCAGGACAGGGCACAGCCAATGTCTGGGACAAAGGGGTCTATCAGGGCCCAATTAGTGCAGCTCTCTTGGCTTAGGGGCAGGAGCAGGGTTGCACATTGTACCCAACGTCGGATAGGACTGAGGACTGGGGTCCCAGGACAGCGGTAGCTGATTTCAGTCCCTGGGCTTGGGCACAGCACAGGATTGGATACAGAACAAAGCTTCCTCTCCATTCACCCTTCACAACCTGTTCCGTTCACATTCATCGCCACACTCTCCACCTGCTGACCCATTCCCAGTCCTGGGCACTACAAGCCTTCTGTGGACAGTGACTGCTCAGGGATCAGCAACAGGAACTGTCAGAATGTGAAGACTGTAAACTGGGCCTTTGGGAAAATTAAAATGTCAGATCAAGCGCAGACAAACTGGGAGAACACAGTCACAAATTGTGAAGGAAAGGGCTGGAGTGGCTAGAAACTAAGCAACTGCTTGTGGCAGCTGAGGGGGTCGAGAATGAAGGCAAATTAAATGCAACAGATTTAGCAAAGGTGGCAGGAGAAACACCTTCACACAGGGAGCTGTGGGATTCACCTGCAGAGTTAGTGACTGAAGTCTCGACACCAAAGCTCAGACCGAGGAGGTGGCTGAAGGAGACGATATCGAGGGACATGAGGAGAGGGCAGGAAAGTATGGCTACACCGATGTGCTCAGCAGACAGCAAACATCGGCAGCAGACAAATGGGCTGACTGGGCTGTTACAACGTGTTCCAAGTAGCTGATGAGCAGAAATTCCTTACAACTAAAGATTGGGAAGAACAAGGTCACTGCCTTCAACCCCCACCACAAACTCGGTTCTTTAGCCCCCACCTTCACTGCCCTCCCGTTCATGGCCTGACGCAGGACTGTCTGGAACACTGGGGTCATATCTGACCCCACGATGAGCATCATAATCAATGCACTAAAACCAACACACTCAGACCACCTTCGCAATATTGTCGCCTCTACCTCTGCATCAGCTCACCAGCTGCTGAAACCATCCACTGTGTCGTTGCTACCTCTGGATTTGGCTATTCTGAGAGTCGCACGACGAGGAACATCCAACCCTCTTCTCTGAAGCCTTTCCAAAGTGGGGAGAAGCACAGAGAGCCGGATGGTTCGTCGGAAGTAATCCCATTGACTGGGAATGTGGAGGAGAAGAGGCCCTGAGATGATATCCTCCGCACCTCACCTGTCAGAGATGCAGCACTCACCGATTGGTCGATCCGTTGTAGCAGTAATTGGGCAGGAAGTCAAAGTTGAGCTCCCAGAAGACGTGCAGAGTGATTCGTCCATATGGAGCAGATACGTTGTGATTGGCCTCCCTGAACATGGCATCAAAACTGTCCAGGGTCATGTGTTTGCAGAGGAGACGATGGGTGAGACGATTAACTTCAAACAGCCACTCTAATTCCTATTGGGGGTCAAATAGCAGAGGATTCTTTCAATATTGTTTATGAATATACAACTCAGGAGCAGCAGGGGGCAATTCAACCCCTCAAGCTTTCCCTATCATTCAATAAAATCATGGCTGATCGTATTGTAACCTCAAATCCCCATCCCCGCCTACCCCTAAAACCTTTTAACCCCTTGCTCGATATGAATCTACTCCTGCCTTAAAAATATACAGGACTCTATATCACTATCTCTTCAAGAAGTGAATTCCAAAGGCTCATGGCTCATTGACAGAAACGATTTTACCTAATTTCTATTTTAAATAGTAAACCACTGATTTTTAAACGTCGACCTCTATATTAATCTATTAGACCATCCCTGAATTGCCTGAAAGTGGTTGAGGCCAAAACATTATTTACTTTCAAGAAGGAGGTAGTTGCAGTCCTTATAGCTCAAGGGATCAAGGGATATGTTGGGGGTGGGAGGCGGGGAGGCAGGATTTAGGGTACTGAGCTCAATGATCAGCCACGATCATATTGAATGGTGGAGCAGGCTTGAAAGGCTGAATGGCCTACTCCTGTTTCAAACTTCTATCTTTTTTAACTTCAATCAAGTCACCTGTCACTCTTCTGAGCTCCAGTGGACACAAGCCCAGTCTATATAAACCTATTCTCATAGGACAGCTTTCAGGTCTCAATCTAGTCAATCTCTGAACTACCCACAATGCATTTATATCCTTCCTTAAATAAGGAGTTCAAAAGTGTACACAGTAGGAGAGATCTGCTCTCACCACTTCGCTGCATAACTGAAACACTTATGTTCAATTCCTCTTGCAATAAAGGATACATGTATATTAATATTTTGTGACTCACGCATGAGGTAATCAAAAATCTTTTACACCTCCGAATTCCACAGTCATTCTCCATTTTAACAATACTCTACTTTTTCATTCTTCCTGCCAAAGAGAACAACTTCACACTTTCCACATTATACTCCACGTTTCAGATTTTTGCCCACTCACTCTAACAATCGATATCTATGCGCACCCTCCTCCTGTCTCCTGCACAACCCGAGTATTCAGCTCTGTGAAACTGCGCCCCTTCAGTCAGCTAGCTGAGCCAGTGCAAGCAAACACAAAGTTCCCTTGGCCTGACAATCTTCCACAGATCAGCCGTGACACACATGAAGTAACGACCTTAGGCTGGTGACCCACAGATTCAGGCCAGGAGGAGATCCGCTGGTGTTTGACACACTCATTCAGAGCAAGGAGAGAGAACATGACACTATTTGCTCCATACTCTGCAGCAACTCCCCCAAAGGTGTTCACACACACACACACACACACACACACACACACACACATGTGCGCGAGTGTGCAGGGAATTGTAACCATGCAGCACAGGAGGGTGGCATTTGGCTTGGCATAGCTCGCCGTTCCAGCTCTTTGAGGCTGACATCCAAAATCTCTGCCTGTCACTTACCTTGAAGATGATTAACATTTGTAAAATGTAGAATAAAATTTAATCAACGCCTCGGTTACAAAGTACCTTCCAATGAACAGCTCACCAACACTTGTAAATTCTGGTTGTGGCACAGAAACATAGAAATTCGCAACAGGAGTAGGCCATTCAGTCCTTCAAGCCTGCTCTGCTATTCAATATGATCATGGTTGATCATCCAAACCAGTACCCTGTTCCTGCTTTCACCCCCATATCCTTTAGCCCCAAGTGCTATATGCAACTTCTTCTCGAAATCATACAATGTTTTGGCCTTGACTGCTTTCTGTGGTAGTGAATTCCACAGGGTCACCACTCTCTGGCTGAAGAAATTTCTGTCTAAGTTCTAAATAGTTTACCCTGCATCCTTAGACTGTGACCCCTGGTTCTGGACTCCCCTTCCTTCAGTAACATCCTTTTCGCATCTACCCGGTGTAATTCTGTTGGAAACACATCAGCGCCCAAACCCCATGTCTGAAACTACTGCCCCACTCCATGACTTCGATGATCTCACCACAACAGACGTTAAATCCTCACTCTCGAAGCGGCTGATTGCATGATCCAGAGATTTATACATCGCAGCTGAGATTCTCTGGGTGATGAGTCTGTTGAGGTCGATGGACCTTCCCAAGAGCTGTGGGGGAGAAAGAGAAACACAGTGAATCGACAGGTCAAACTCGGGCCCCGTCAGACCATTAAGATTTCTGACTCTCTTCACAGTCTGGCACTTGGAGGAAAATCACCTCACAACCTCACCCATGACCAGTCAACAAGTAGGAACCTGGCAGGTTACTCTCATCCACTAGGTCTCTGACAATGCAAGAGATGGGGAGACCATTGATTCTGACAGTGGGTTATCATCCCAAAGGTGAAGGTAAAACTCATCATGAAAAAGAAAGCTGTAAAAAAAAGACTACGAACAAGGTAAATTTTTCAACAAGACTCCTAATAGTTTGCATTGCATAAATGACACATTCATTTTATGGTGGCAGGCATAAGCTGGTGCCCCACTACAGAGAGGAATACAATCAGGCAGAGGTTCGGTTCTTGGACTAATAATCCAGGCTATGACACCTCAAATCTTATTGCGGTTGGTTTGAAACCCATGGAAAGGAAAATTCCAATCCCAGTAATAATAAGCATGGTTTGATGTAAAAGCCCAACCAGTTCATTAGAACATTTTAGTATTGCTGAAAAAATAAGACATCTTGGTGAAGCTGTTCTGTTGCACTCATTAGGCTATGGAAGGTCTCAGTTATGAAAGACTGGATAAGATGGGAATGTTTTCCACTGGAGCATAGGAGGTGGAGAGGTGACCTTATAGAGGTTCATAACGGGCTACAAAGGGTATAGATAGGGTTAATAGTAAGTGTCCTTTCCCTAGGATGGAGAATTTCAAGACTAGGGGACACATTTTTAACGGTGAGAGGTGTGATATTTAAAGAAGACATGAGGTGCAATTTATTTTTTTTTGTACACAGGGTGGTTCATGTGTGGAATGAACTTCCTGAGGAATTGGTGGATGTGGGTACAATTACAAAGTTTAAAAGACATTTGGATAGGTACATGAATAGGAAAGGTTTAGAGGGATATGGGCAGGTGGGACTAGTTTAGTTTGGGATTATATTCAACATGGACTGGTTGGACCAAAGGGTCTGTTTCCATGCTGTATGACTCAATGACAATTTACAAGAATACCAAATCAAGAGGAGAACTAAGGTTTATACTGCATGAGAGGGAAATGCTAATTGGTTGGCAAATGGATTGTGATTGGGACATTTTCCAAGGCAATGCCTCTATTAGTCAGTGTCCTCTCATCACCCAGTCAGCACTCTCCTCTTATGCTGTATAAACGCTGCTTTCCCCCATGAATTAGTATTCTTGCGAATGATCCTGATGAGTGCAAGACACAAAATGTGTCTTTTTTTCCAAAAACATTCAAGTCTTGCCTTTCCAAATAACTATTAATATATTTTAGCAAAGGGAATCTGCTGTCCTTACAGTCTGTGTCCATTTGTGCTTCGTTCTTAAAGACCCTCTGATCTGGCCAACAAAGATTCTCAGTTTACGCTAAACCTGCCATCAGTGGTTTTAAAAAGACAACTCAGCATCACCTTTGGGATACTAAGAACCGCTGATGCTGGAGTCAGAGATAACACAGTGTGGAGCTGGAGGAACACAGCAGGCCAGCCAGCATCAGAGGAGCAGGAGAGCTGACATTTCCGGTCAGGACCCAAAATCCGAAGAAGGGTCCCGACCCGAAATGTCAGCTTTCCTGCTCCTCTGATGCTGCCTGGCCTGCTGTGTTCCTCCAGCTCCACACTGTGTTATCTCAGCACCTCCTCTGTGTACATGTATGGGTGCCATGTTGCAGGAAAGATGTGAATGCTTGGGAGAGAGTGCAGAAGTGATTTACAAGACTGACTACAGGCATGAGAACCTGCAGTGATGAGGATAGATTGAGGAAGTTGGGACTGTTCTCCCTAAGAGAGAAGGCAGCTGTGAGGAGCTTTGATTGAGGTTTTCAAAATCACAAGTTGGCTGGGTAGAGTAGGTAGGAAAATGTTTAGAGTCATAGAAATATACAGCAGTGGAAACAGACCCTTTGGTCCACTTGTCCATGCTGACCAGATATCCTAAATTAATCTAGCCCCATGCCTACTTGTAAAAGGAAGAGGAACCAGAGGGCACGGATTTAAAGTGATGTGCAAATGAAGCAGGGATGATGTGAGAAAAAGTTATTTCCCACAGTGAATTGTTGGGGTCTGGGATGCACTGTCTAGAAATGTGATGGGGGTAGGTTCATTGGCATTCAAGAGGGTATTAGATAGAAATAGGGATTTGATAGGGTCTGGAAAAAAAAGGAGAATGACACGAGGCAACTGAAGAGCCAGTACAAGCATGAGGTAGCAAATGGCCTCCTTCCACGCCATAACAATTCTGTGATTTGCAGTGCAACTGAGATGGGCAAACCAAAACTATTGTGCCAGCAATGGCCACACGTCCTGAGAACATAAATGCAACACATGACCGACGTCCCCACCGACAGCTCTTTCTACCAGCAGACAGCATTCTGGATGAGGAACCCGGGTCGGGTCGGTGCACCGAGGTCAGGCGTGGAGGTTTATCACCAGGCTGGCAGAGGTCACAGGTCAGGGGGTTGGAGGTGGAAGTCAGTCTATGGGGCTCAGTTCTGCACTGAGTGGTTGCACCATCTCGCTGAGCTTCAGGGCAGTCTCACTGCTAGAGTAAACACGATCGGTACCTGCACATGTCTCTGTTTCAGTAACGTCTCGTAGCGATTGGACGGTGGGTAGGGGATGATGACTCCATAGTTCTTGCATTCCGCTCGGAACCTTTTATCCAACAATACGCTTGGAAGAAAAAAGACAAAGGAAAAATATAAGAAGTCGGTGCTGCAACGTCATCAGTGTCTCTAGACGTTACTTACATGAGCTGATTTCAAAATGGAAGAGATATAGGAGCAAATGTCATTTCCAGTCTCCCTAGCCAGCTCCATCATTCAATCAAGATGATGGCTGGTCTGATCTTGGACAGACCTGAGCTCTACTTTCCTGCCTTACCCCGAGTTACTGATTAACCCTAACCCTTACCTCAATTTCCCCAAATTTAAAAAAAAATCTACCTCAGCCTTGCCATTTAGTGACACAACCTCCACCTCTCTCTCTCTCTCTCTCTCTCTGTTGGAGGTAGAGGATTCCAAAGATTTACAGCCCTCAGAAAGAGGGCTGATTGGCACTACACCGACAAGCATTCACTCCCTCCCCCACCGATGCTCAGTAGGAGCAGTGTGTATTATCTACAAGATGCACTGCAGAAATTCACCAAAGATCCTCAGACAGCACCTTCCAAACCCACGACCACTTCCATCTAGAAGGACAAGGGCAGCAGATATATGGGAACACCATCCACCTGCAAGTTCCCCTCCAAGTCAATCAACATCCTAACTTGGAAATATATCGCCATTCCTTCACTGTCGCCTGGAATTCCCTCCCTAATAGCATTGTGGGTCAACCCACAGCAGGAGGGCTGCAGCGGTTCAAGAAGGCAGCTCACCACCACTTTCTCAAGGGCAACTAGGGACGGGCAAGAAATGCTGGCCAGCCAGCAACGCCCACATCCCACGACGTGAATAGAAAATAAAAAAGAGATTATTCCACCACACCTCTGACTTAAAGGCCATCCCCTTATTATGGAACTATTCCCTCAGTCCTAGATTTCCCCATGGGGTTACTTTGACAAACAGTTCTGATCCTGAGAACAGAAGTGTGAAGTGGTTCACGTTTGTAGGAAAAGTTGACAGATGCAAAACATAAAACTAAGAAGTTCAAATGTTAAAGGAGGTACAGTACAGAGAGGCCAGTGGGAGTTTTTGAAGGTTACAAGTTAGGTTGAAAAGGCTGTTTAAAAAAGCAAATAGGATCACTGGATTTACAAATACAATCATAACAAGACAAAAGCATTATGAGTCAAGGCAAGCCTACATAAAACACTGGTTTTATGCTGGAGCATTGGGTTCTTTCCTGAGCACTGTTTTATAAGACAGTTGGCCTGAAAGGGTTAACTCAGAGCTTTGAAATAGTTCTGCACACAAATACATAAATGTCTTCCTTTAGGAGAAGTTAGTCAATTTTTCTGTTAGTCAGTACTACAATCTGCAATCATGTAGCATAGCTCTAGTTACTATCTCTCAGAGATAACAATGCCTCCAACGTGTTGTTAATGTAGCTAACAGTCTTAAGCTAAGGATAGCAGGAACTGCAGATGCTGGAGAATCTGAGATAACAAGGTGCAGGGCTGGATGAACACAGCAGGCCAAGCAGCATCATAGGAGCAGGAAGGCTGACGTTTCGGGCCTAGACCCTTCTTCAGAAATGGGGGAGGGGAAGGGGGTTCTGAAATAAATAGGGAGAGAGGGGGAGGCGGATACAAGATGGATAGAGGAGAAGATAGGTGGAGAGGAAACAGACAGGTCAAAGAGGCGGGGTTGGAGCCAGTAGAGGTGAGTGTAGGTGGGGAGGAAGGGAGAGGATAGGTCAGTCCAGGGAGGACGGACAGGTCAAGGGGGCGGGATGAGGTTAGTAGGTAGGAGATAGGGGTGGGGCTTGGGATGGGAGGAGGGGATAGGTGGGAGGAAGGACAGGTTAGGGAGGCGGGGAGACGTCCCCACACTGAGAAACCAGATCTCCTCTAAAGCATCAATTCAACTAAGAAACTACAGGCCTGCCACTAAAGAGACTGACCTCACTTTAACTTATAATTGTACATTTTATTTACCTGATCTTTATGTGTATGATAGTGTGCATGAGGGATGATGGAAAATCAACTCTAGGGCACATGTGTTACAATCAATAATCTTAATTTATTTTAATAAACAAAGTCTACTGTTGGAAATTATTTAAATGGGGACAAATCACCCTGAGTATGAGAAAAAAACATCTCACACATAAAGATACAAAATTAATAATACACTCAAAATCTATCTGTGATGAGACCAGAAAAGACTTATTGTAATGATGTCAGTAAGGAGCGATTTCAGTTTTATGAGACACTGGTGAAACTTGGTGGGTTCTCCTGACACCAGCAAAGGTCAAGAGAAGATTTGATGGTAGTGCTTTAGTAGAGTAAATAAGGAAAAACATTCCAGCAGCAGAAGGATTGGTAGCCAGAACTCTCAGAGTTAAAGATAAAAGAACCAGAGGAGACACAAGGAAAATGGCAGCAAGTGGTTAAGATTTGGAATGCATTCGGTTAAAAGGTGATGGAAGCAGATTCAATAATATCTTCCAAGACAGAATTGGGTAAGGACTCGAAAGACCAAAGGACAGTTGGATTGAAGTGAAAGCACAGGACTAATTGGATGATTTCTCCAATGATCCAGTATATGTACAATGGGCAGAAGGGTCTCATTCTATGGCGTGAGACTGTAAGCTTTACAAATGTGGAAAGTACCATCACAAGTGGCTACAGAATGGGACCCAACGACTTAAGAGCAAAGAGGATCATACTCTACCTGCCAGCCATAGCCTTGTAATAAGCAAAGATTTGATCAGCCAACTTGTAAACAAACTGGTCGAAGCAGAGGTTCACCTGGAAAACAAGCCAATGAATAGGATTTAGTTTGGCACTTACTCCACTCACTAAGTTCGGGCAATGGGGTTTGTCTGGTACCCATATTCTCAATGCACTGGCACATACTGGGAGACCAGTGACTCTGTCAGCTACCACTAGGCAGCTCAGTGTACCAGCCTCCTTATTGATCTGTGGGGACTGAGGCACTGAATTCCCGATGTGGCTGGCATCTGCTCACCTGCCAGTCTCTCAGCTGCAGCGAGCTGGGTTTACATGGAGGGGGGAATGTTTAAAGCAGTAAATCTTGCTCACCTCCGCTTCAATCTCGTCATACAGGAACTGCTTTTTGAACTTGGTCAGAGTGTAATAAGCACTGTCGTTGTACAGATCCAGCGGGTACAAAACATACCTGGAAATGTGAAAACCAACAAGGGAATCAGAAACATCTGTTCTGATCATCGTGACGAGGTGCTGATGCTCAGTTCCCTGTCCCCTTTGGTAAAGAACCAAACTAGAGTCATACAGGACAGAAACAGACCCTTCGGCCCAACCAGTCCATGCCGACCATGTTCCCAAACTAAACTAGTCCCACCTGCCTGCGCTTGGCCCATATCCCTCCAAACCTTTCTTATTCATGTACTTATCTAAACGTCTTTTAAATGTTATAATTTACCCACACCCACCACTTCCTCCTGCAGTTCATTCCACACACTAACCACTCTCTGTGTAAATGAGGTTGCCCCTCATCTTTTTTAAAATCTTTCTTTTCTCATCTTAAAAATATGCCCTCTAGTCTTGGAATCCCCCACCCTAAGGAAAAGACACCTATCATTCACCTTATCTGTACTCCTGATGATTTTATAAACCTCTATAGGGTCACCCCTTAACTTCCTACGCTTCAGTGAAAGAAGTCCCAGCCTGTCCAACTTTTCCGTACAACTGAAACCCGCCTGGTAAATTAATGCTTCCCCAAGCTAATCGAATACAAAGAAGAGGCAATAGCAGACCATCAGGATAATGAAGATCTCTTCCTCCCCCTCTCTCTCTCTGACAATGACCATCCCATTATAGGCTCTCACTTGAATGTGAAAGACCCACGGGACACTGCCTCAATGACAGTTGGAGTCTTCTCTCTGGAAGCCTGGCTCTTTCTCTCCCTCAACATGAGAAATATCACTTCACTGTCACTGTTGTGTGAGATCTTGCTGGGTGTTGCGTTTCCTAAATTACAACAATGTCTTCACTTCACAAAGTGCTCTGTTAGCCATGAAAGTATTTCATACATAAGACTGTAAGATTTAGGGGCAGAATTAGGCCGTTTGGCCCATCCAGTCTGCTCTGCCAATGGATCCTGGCTGATTGGGGTTGAGAAACTTATCTCCTGCCTTCTCTCTGTTGATTCCCTTACCAATCAAGAACTTAGCTAGAGATAGTAGGAACTGCAGATGCTGGAGAATCTGAGGTAACAAGGTGTAGAGCTGGATGAACACAGCGGGCCAAGCAGCATCAGAGGAGCAGGAAAGAAGGGTCTAGGCCCAAAACGTCAGCTTTCCTACTCCTCTGATGCTGCTTGGCCCGCTGTGTTCATCCAGCTCTATACCTTGTTATCGCAGAACCTAGCTAGTTTGGTCTTAAATATGCTCAATGTCTTTGCCTCCACGGCCATCTGTGGCAATGAATTCCACAGATTCACTACCCTCTGGCTGAAGAAATTCCTCCTCATCTCAGTTCTAAAGAGTCGTCCCTTCACTCAGATGCTGTGCATTTGGATTCTAGTTTCTCCACATCCAATTTATCCAAGCCTCTTGGTATTCTAATATGTTTCAATGAGATCCCCGCTTCATCCTTCTAAACTCCATCGAACACAGACACAGAATCCTCAACTACTCCTCACATGACAAGTCCTTTATTCCCAGGATCATTCTTGTAAACCTTCAACCTAGCATATCTTTCTCTAGATATGGGCCCAAAACAGCCCATAATATTCCAAACACGGTCTGACCAGAGGCTTACACAGCCTCAGCAGTATATTCCTGCTCCTGCATTCTAGCCCTCTTGAAACAAATGGTAACATTGCATTTGCCTTCCTAACTGCCAACTGAACTTACGTGTTAACCTTAAGAGAACCCTGAACTAAGACGCCTAAAGTCCTTTTGTGTTTCAGATATCTGAAACCTTTCCGTTTAGAAAATAGTCTACACCTCTGCTCGTCCCACCAAAGTGCACAATCTCTCATTTTCCCACATTGCATTCCATCTGCATCTTTGCACACTCTCTCAGTCCGTTCAAGTCATTCTGCAGTGTCCCCGCTTCCTTAACACGACGTCTCCCCAACTATTCCTATGTCATCTGCAAACTTAGCAACAATGTCCTCAGTTCCTTCATCCAAATTGTTAATATATAATGTGAATAGCTGTGGTCCCGACACAGACCCCTGTGGAACTGCACTAGTCACTGGTTGCCATCCTGATCCCTTTGTCCCTACTCTGTACCTTCTGCCCTTCAGACAATCCTCTATCCATGCCAGTACCTTGCCTCTAACACTATGGGCCCTTATCTTATTCAGCAGCCTCCTGTTTGGCACCTTGTCAAAAGCATTCTGGAAATCCAAATAGATCACATCCACTGGCTCTCCTTTGTCTAACTTGTTTGCTACCTCCTCAAAGATTCTGACAGGTTTCTCAGACATGGCCTCCCCTTAATGAAGCCATGCTGACTTAGCCTTATTTTACCATGCACTTCCAAGTACACCACAATCTCATCCTTAATAATCGACTGTAAAACCTTACCAATGACCCAGGTCAGGCTAACCAGCCTTTAGTTTCCCATCTTCTGCCTCCCTCCTTTCTTTAACATTAGCCATTTTCCAATCCTCTAGGATCCTCCCTGACTCCAGTGATTCCTGAAAGCTCACCACCAGTGTCTCCACAATCTCCTCAGCTATTTCCTTCAGAACCCTGGGGTGTATTCTCTCTGGTCTGGGTGATTTATTCACCTTCAGACCTTTCAGCTTCCCCAGCACCTTCTCCTTAGTGATGGCCTTACACTGACCTCTGCCCCCTGACTCTCTTGAAGTTCTGGTATGTTGCTGGTGTCTTCCATTCTGAAAACTGATGCAAAGTACCTATTCAGTTCCTCCACCATTTCTTTGTTCCCCATTACTGCTTCTCCAGCCTCATCTTTCAGCTATTCAATGCTCACTCTTGCCTCTGTGTTTCTTTATATAAAACTCTTGCAATCTTCTTTTATATTACTAGTTATCCCACCCTCATATTTCATCTTCTCCCCACTTACTGATTATCTAATTGCCCTCTGCTGGTTTTTAAAGACTTCCCAATCCTCCTGCTTCCCACTAATCATACCCTGAGGATGTGAAAGGTGCTATGTAAATGCAAGCATTTCTTAAACGAGGCAAGTTGGAAAGTTGCTTCCCTGTCGTGACAGACTGTCTTGTGTTAAACAAACAGTAACCTCACTGCTAACAGCGTCCTCCTGGGTTAATAACTGAGTTGAGGGGAAATTTCTTTACCCAGACCATGGAAACCTCTGCTACTGAAACTGGTGGAAGCCAAAAGCATAGAATATTTTCAAGAAGGAGTTAGATAGAGTTACTAGGGCTGAAAGGATCGAGGGGTTTGGAGAGAAATTTCAGGACGTTGAGTTGGATGATCAGCCATGATCATACTGAGCGGCAGAGCAGGTTTGAAGGGCCGAATGGCTTATCCTATTCCAATGACTCTACGTCTACGTTTCACACAGTGTCTGTCCCAGAGAGAGTCTTTGGGTCAGTGCTAGCCATTCCCACCCTTGAATCAGATATGGCTTTGAAGCCATATAATGGAAAGTCCCGGTCAATGAAGATCGGAATGCCAACTCAGGATTGCTGGCTCGCTGTCCACAGGGATATCTGTGTGGAGTTGATGTGGAAGACTCTACTCTCACCCTTCATTGTCTGGGGTTCTCAGAACCCCTAAAACACTCATCTCCATATAGGACTCTCTCCCTCTAGAGGCTGGGATGAAAATGGTCAAGACTATTCATCCTCCCTTTATTGTTTTAAGCAGAGATGTGAAGAATTGGCAAACAAGCTTGTGCATGCTCTGATGCCAAATTAGAGGCAGATTTCAAATGGTCCACAGAGAATGCTGCATCACTATTCTCTCTATCCCTAGTGCTCAATCTCCTTTGTCATTAACCGATTGCACATTTTGTAATCATTGGCTCATCCCAATCTTCATCGCTGAAATGCTGGAGAAGACAAAGCAAGCTCATTTAGCATTCTGAGGAGTATTTCACCAGAACAGATACCAATAGTAAACTGGCATGTTTTGCACCAGAGAAACAGGCAATGAAGTTCGTAATTCAAACCTGACCTTCATTAATAGGATGTTCAAAGCCTCTCAGTGAAGGGTTCTTGGTCAAATTGGAGCTCCTACCAAATCCCCTGCACAGCGTTTTGAGCATCTGAGCCTACAGTTTTGACAGAAACACCATGGAGAGGCACTGTTTGAAGAAATCCTGCTATAAAAAGGCAGCGAAGAAGCATTACCCTCTCTCCCCTCACTCCTCCACGCCCCCCACCCCAGTCACAGTGGTTGAAAGACCAGCCAGAAGGACAGAAGGCAGGGAAGCAAACTTTACTCCATCATGGAGGGCTCTTTGGTCTCCAGAATATGGTCCGTCAGAATCCATGGCATCGACATCTCAATGGGAAACTGGATCCTTCGGCCCATGGTCAGCTCCAGGAAGAACTCTCGGAACCAGAGCTGGGACAGATCACAGCACTGCTGCAGCGATTCTGAAACAACCCACAGGAATATCAGGTGAAGCACTGCACATCGAGACAGTATTCGCAGATACTTGCATTCAACGCCACTGAGGAGGACAGTAGAGAAGGGGGAAGGGGTCACCATCCCATCAAAACCTCTTCTCCCACAGCCTCTACCACTGACTCCACCCACGCACCCGCTGCATCCCTTCCCACAGCCCGTGTACACTCTACCCCATCACTCCAGCTCCTCCCACAGCCTGTTTACACCTGACCTTATCACTGACTCTACCATTAACTCCTGCCCCCATCCCTGTGGAGATGCTGCTCACTAGAAGTGGACACCTATAAAAGCTGGAGGAGCAAGGATTGATCCTGGGTGGTCAGCATGGCTTTGCAAGGGATAGGTCATGTCTAACAAGCCTGATTGAGTTTTTCGAGGGGGGTGACCGGGTGAGCTGATGAGACTACTGTAGTTGATGTAGTCTACATGGATGTCAGCAAGGCTTCTGACAAGGTCCTTCTGACAAGGTCCTTCTGACAAGGTGAAAAAGCCGAGTCCGTGGAATCCAGAGCAAATTGCAAAACGTATCTGAAGTTGGGTTAGTGACTGGAAGCAAAGGGTGATGGTGGAAGGGTGTTTTTGTGACTGGAAGCCTGTGCCGCAGGGTTCGGTGCTGGGTTTCTTGCTGCTTGTTGTGTACATTAATGATCTAAACAGCAACGTAGGAGGTATGATCACTAAGTTCACAGTGACAGGTAAATTGTTGGTTTGGTCACAGTGAGGGGGAAATCTGCAGGTACAGGGTGATATGGATGGGTTGGTCACATAGGCTGAGCGACAGCAAACGGAATTTAATCCTGATAAGTGTGAGCTGATGAATTTTGGGAGAATGAACAAAGCTTTGACCCTCCCACTTGCCCTGGCCCCCCATTAGTTTATTGTCTTTTCATCCCTTCCAGCTCTGATAAACCTTCATCGACTGAAACATAAACTCCATTCCCCCTGGCACTCCAGCTGCCAGATCTGCCGAATGTTTCCAGTACTTTCTGGCAATATCACGGAAATGTCATGGTGCAGAAGGTGGTCCTTCGGCCCCTGTCTCAGCCCTTCAAATGAGCACCACTGCCTACTGCCAACCTCCTGCTCTGTCTCCAAACCTTTGTATGTTATTTTTTATCCAAATAATCATCCAATGCGCCTCAACATGCCCAGAAGATTTTGAGCAGCTGCAGTATTCAGCTTCAGTCGGACCCGATTGTCCCTAGAACCGTCAGTGCCCATCAAAGGGATATGCAAATTGCCCTGATCCCCTTCACAAGTTGGAAACTCGCTCGCTGCGTGGGTAAGCTCGGGTTCCCAAGTTAGACCCCTACAACTGCAATCCAACTCTCGGGAAGGTTTGTGAAAGATTAAAGAGAGATGGGACACTCACCGCTGAAGTTTAGGAGGTGTGTGTGGAAGAAAGACTGTTTGTGAAAGTCCTCGATAGCGATCACAATTGGACCATCGAGACTGCTTCGTAAGGTCTTCTTGGAGCCACTCTTGTCAGCGATGAGAGATTCCAGCATGGTCCTCACCATGTACAGCTAGAAACGGAGAAAGTAGTCAGGGTAGGACCTCAGATAAGCACAAACCACACCTACTGTAGTTACACTCATTCACAGGCCGCGAACATTGTTCAACATGGATTTCCCTCCTTAATGACCCAGGAGGAGGCAGCTGTAAACTAACTTGCTTTCGAGGGAACTTCAGTAAAGGGACAGCCGCATTGCTATGGAGATGGAGAGCTAGGACAGTGAAGGACAGCAGGTTTAATTCTACAAAGGTGGATAGAGTTGTTAAGAAGGCGTATGGTGTGTTAGCTTTCATTAATAGAGGGATTGAGTTCAAGAGCCGTGAGGTTATGCTCCAGCTATACAAAACCATGGTTCGGCCACATCTGGAGTATTGTGTCCAGTTCTGGTCGCCTCATTACAGGAAAGATGTGGAAGCATTGGAAAAGGTGCGGAGGAGATTTACCAGGATGTTGCCTGGAATGGAGGGAAGATCTTACGAGGAAAGGTTGAGAGAGCTAGGGCTTTTCTCTTTAGAACGATGAAGGATGAGAGGTGACTTGATAGAGGTGTACAAAATGATCAGAGGCATAGATAGAGTGGGCAGCCAGAGACTTTTTCCTAGGGTGGAGGTAACTATTACGAGGGGGCATAGTTTTAAAGTGAGTGGAAGTAGATATAGAGGAGACGTCAGAGGTAGGTTCTTTACTCAGAGAGTGGTAGGGGCGTGGAATGCATTGCCGGAGAGGGTAGTAGAGTCGGCCTCATTAGGGGCATTTAAGCGGCTATTAGATAGGCATATGGATGATAGTATAAGGTAGGGGTGGAGGTTAGATAGACCTTAGATTTAGGGTAAAAGTTCAGCACAACATCGTGGGTTGAAGGGCCTGTACTGTGCTGTACTGTTCTATGTTCTACAAAGGAACCAGTTTTCATGGTCGCCCTGAGGTGACACAATCTCCTTATTCCAGATTGATTTCATTCATTGCATTTCAATTACACAGCAGTAGGGTGCAAACACGGCTCTGTTGGTCATCAGGGCAGCTCTGCACGTTGTTAATCCAGGACATTACTGTACCATCACACTGTGTACTGACTGACCACCAACTGGGCCTTCACAGGGGCAGGCTGATGGAGTTTTTTTTTAAGAGGTGGGGGGAGGGGTTCACAGCCAGGAACCAAGCAGGGCGATGGTGGGATCATTGTTTCACACTGGCAACTGACGCTGCCCAAGGGTCCCAGATGTAGTAATAGTCACGCCCTTTCCCAAATTCCAAAGGTCTTAGAATCATAGAATCCCTACAGTGTGGAAACAGGCCCTTCAGCCCAACAAGTCCACACCGACCCTCAGAGTATCCCACCCAGACCCATCCCCAGACACTACGTGCAATTTAGCATGGCCAATCCAACTAGCCTGCACATCTTTGGACTGTGGCAGAAAACCGGAGCACCCAGAGAAAACCCACGCAGACACAGGGAGAATGTGCAAACTCCACACAGACAGTCGCCCAAGGGTGGAGTCGAACCTGGGTCCCTGGCACCGTGAGGCAGCAGTGCTAACCACTGAGCCACTGTGCCGCTTGTTGTGGGAAACGGGGAGTCAAGGCCACACACTCCTGACATGGAGCTGGGGTCCTCAGGGAACTCGAAAAAACTACAGAGTTGTGAACACAGCCCAGTCCATCAGGCGAGCCAACCTTCTATCCATTGACAACAAGGTGCAGGGCTGGATGAACACAGCAGGCCAAGCAGCATC
>NC_063343.1:62174608-62185438 GCF_021869965.1 Rhincodon typus
ACTGACCCTCTGACAGTGCGGCACTCCCTCAGTACTGACCCTCTGACGGTGCGGCGCTCCCTCAGTACTGACCCTCTGACAGTGCGGCACTCCCTCAGTACTGACCCTCTGACGGTGCGGCGCTCCCTCAGTACTGACCCTCTGACAGTGCGGCATTCCCTCAGCACTGACCCTCTGACAGTGCGGCACTCCCTCAGTACTGACCCTCCGACAGTGCGGCACTCCCTCAGTACTGACCCTCTGACAGTGCAGCACTCCCTCAGTACTGACCCTCTGACAGTGCAGCACTCCCTCAGTACTGACCCTCTGACAGTGCAGCGCTCCCTCAGTACTAACCCTCTGACAGTGCTGCACTCCGTCAGTACTAGATTGGAAACATCAGCCTGGATTATGTGATGGAATTATTGAAGTGGAGCTGGAAGCTTGGATCTTGGACTCAGGGCTGAGCCCTCAGTAACGAACGAGGAGGTAGGAAGCTGCTGGATTACTGCAAACCCCCAGGCACCACTCAATCAAGGCGAGTTACCTCAACCAGTGCAAATTTCTCCTCACTCGTGTAGTTATAGCGAGTCGCTCGCTCATACTCTTCCGCCGTGCCCGGACAATCCTTGTTACAGAATTTATCTGTGGGATGAACCAACTTCCAGGAATACTGTTCAAAACAGAGTGTGTGTTAGAGGCGAGCATTCAAACATAGATGGGGGTGTGGGTTATACTGGCCAGGTCTGTATGTATTCCCTACCTCCCTTGTCTTGGGAAAACATCCTTCCATTGTTTCCTAAGATTGACATCATGGGAATGTCACTAATCCAGAGGCCTAGGCTTATGCCCCACGGACAGGGCCTCAAATTTAATTGAACTGTAATTTATAAATCCAGAATTTATAGCTATTCCCAACTGTGACAATCATGACAACCAGCATCAACTGTTCAAAGGAAGTCATTTGATTCCTTTAAGGAGGGAAATCTGCCATCCTTACCCAGTCTGGCCCACAAGTGACTCCAGGCTCACGGGTGACTGTCAGCTGCCCCTCTGCAATGGTATAGCAAACTGCTCCGTTCGTTCAAGGGCAGTTAGGGATTTGCATTAAATGCCGGCCCTCACAGCGAGGCCCACGCCCTGTGAATGAACCAGAATGACCACTGGCCTGAGGTTGAACACCACCATCTCCAGGTCTCTCACATTCCTGACTGGGGCATTATCATCACCAAAGTCTCAGGCCCAGAGGCCTGCAGTGGTTTGAGGAGTCAGCTCACTAAGAGGACCTCAGGATGAAAAATAACCCCTGGCCTAGCCAGGGATGTACTAGGAAGGCAAATAGTCAATGGGCCTTCATCGCAAGGTTTGATTTAAGTTCAGGAGTAGCTATGTCTTACTGCAGTTATACAGGACCTCAGTTAAATCACACATGGAGTATTCTGTGCAGTTTTGGTCTTTTTACCTTGGAAAAGATATACTTGCCGTAGAGTGAGGTTCAATGGACTGATACTGGGAATGGCAGAAATCTGTTATGAGGAGAGGACTGGTCTGTATTCACTGGAGTTTAGAAGGATAGGATGGGATCTGATTGAAAGGTGTAAAATTCTCACAGGGCTGTACAGACCAGATACAGAGAGGATGTTTCCTCTGGGAGGGGAGTCTCGAACCAGGGACACAGTCTTAGGGTATGGGGTAGATCATTTAGAGCTGAGGTGAGGAAACATTTCTTTACTCAAAGGGTGGTCACCCTGTGGAATTCTCTACCACAGGAGGCTGTGGATAGCAGGTTAGTGGCTGTATTCAAGGCGATAGATACATTTTTCAATATGAGAGGCATCATGGGGTTTTAGAATAGATTTGTAGCTCGGGTTGTGGATGTTGTGGTTGGTTGGCTCGCTAAGCTGGTTCGTTGTTTCACAGGCGTTTCATTACCCTGCTGGGTAACATCTTCAGTGCAGCCTCCGATGAAGCGCTGTTGTGTTTTCCTGGTTTTTAAACTCTGGAATCTGTTGAGCTGGATTACCTCACTTCCGGTTTTCCTTCGCAATGGAGTGTACATGGGGTCGAGCTCTATACGTTTATTAATGGCTTTCTTCGTGGAGTACCAGGATCCTTCCAGGACCTTGGTGTTGTCTGGGACAAGCAAAGCAGAGACAAGCACGGGAATTCCTAGAAACCTGGTACTCCACAAAGAAAGCCATCAACAAACACTTCGAGCTCGATCCCATATAGACTCCACTGCAACGGAAAATCGGAAGTGAGGTAGTCCAGCTCAACGGACTCCAGAGTTTAAAAACCAAGAAAACACAACAGCGCTTCATCGGCGGCTGCAGTGAAGACGTTATCCAGCAGGGTAATGAAACGTCTGCAGAACAACGAACCAGCTCGGCGAGCCAACCAACCATCTTGGGATTTTGGACAGAAAGCAGGAATATGGCATTGAGATAGACAATCAGTCATAATGAATGGCAGAGCCAGTTTGATGGATGGAATGGCCTATTCCTGCTCCCAGTTTCTATCCTTCCACATTCACGAATGGATAAGTAACTGGATAGGATTGAGGAGAAGTGAGGAGTTGGGGGTGACAGATATGGAGAGGACAGAGTTTTGGTAGAAAATACAGTGTGAACTTGCAGCATTGACATTGAACATGGGTCAGCTGGGTGAATGGGCTGGAAACCTCCAAACACAGGTTTTTAAAATTCATTCACAGGATGAGGGCATCGCTGGCCAGGCAGCATTTATTGCCCATCCTTAATTGCCCAGGGGGCAGTTAAGAGTCAACCACATTGCTGTGGGTCTGGAGTCACATATAGGCCAGACCAGGTAAGGATGGCAGTTTCCTTCCCTAAGGGACATCAGTGAACCAGATGGGTTTTTTCATTAGATTCATTATACTCTTAATTCCGGACTTTTTTAAAAATGCAGATTCAAATTCCAACCTCTGCCCGAGTCCCGAGAATATTATCTGGGTCTCTGGAATTACAGTCCAGTGGTAATACCACAAGGCCGTTGCCTCTCTCTCCCCCCACCACCCAGTGAACACATTATCATTATATCATTTAGCTCTCACCACTTCCATGACGTGAGTACTCCACTTGGAGAGAAGCTGCAGGCCTCGCAGCGCCAAATCAAACAGCTCTCGGTATTCCTCGTCCGATTTCTGGCTGTCCAGGCCTGATCCTGTAACAACCTGCACAGAAAGACTCCAGGGTCAGTCATGGGCAGGGAGCCAGGGTGGGGTCAAGAGAAACTGCAACCCCCACCCCACCCCCCAAACACTTCCTCATCAGCTCAGATTAAAGAGCTGAATGAAAATCTTTTAGAATCCCTACACAAAGAGACCGTTCGGCCCATTGACTCCCCAACGAGCATCCCACCTTATACCCGTAACCTTGCATTTAGCACGGCCAGTCCACCTAGCCTGCACATCTTTGCACTGTGGGAGGGAACCGGAGCAAACCCACGCAGATGTGGGGAGAATGTGCAAACGCCCCACAGACAGTTACCCAAGGCTGGGATCAAACCTTGGTCCCTGATGCTGTGAGGCAGCAGTGCGAACCACTGAGCCACCCTTGTCTCCTGATGAAGGAAATCCTGAATAAAACACTGGCCAGGCCTCCACTGGAACCAGTGCTGACTCCACACTTTGGGAAAGACGGCCAGATTTAAGGGAATGGCCCAGGGATAAAGGACTGGGTAGAGTGACAGGAGAAAGTTCCATTTTTAGCAGACAACATTCCAAGTGATTAAATAGTGGTATTGACAATAAAACGCTGAAGGGAGAAAAGGAAAACCAACAGTATAGGTATGTATCACAAAAACATACTAACGACTGGAAAATGTGAACATGCGGTTGGATATCATGTGTATTAGTTTGAAAATGATTGGATAATATAGTCATGTGTACTAACTTGGAATGTAAACCATACACAGTGGGTGAGTGAATGTTTAACCTTTCAATTAGAAATTATCTGTAGGGCACAGGTGATTGGAAGCCTGTTCTCTTTAAAACTGTATAAAACCTTTGTTTGTGCCGTAAAGCTTTGAGGTGTATGAAATATTTGGATGTGTACAGCCTCCATGTAAACATTAATAAATGTTGAAACAAAGAAACCTGAGGCTTATCTGGTCCAAGAGGAAGTAAAGGTTTAAAATCACCCTTTCAAGAGTTTTGATAAAACTCTAAATCAGCTGCAACTGGGTAGGCAGGTCAGTAACAGGGGAGTTAAAATAATTGGCAACATTTATTCTCCTTTACACTATGCGTTGTGATCTGGCATGCACTGTGTAGACAGAGATTTGAAGCAGTGTCATTCCATACAGGAGTGGTTGAACATACGCTACAGAAAGGGTGCACGCAGACATGATAGCACAGGAGGAGGCCAATCAGTCCACAGGTTCCATCTGTAGAGTTGGTGGGGAAAGAGCAGGGAGGAACGGGACAGCTCTATCAATGGCATGATGGACTGAGCGGCCTCACGCGATAACTCAACGACAGGAATCGATGGTACCCAGTCCACGCCGACTCCCATCAGGCACCCACCTCACTGTTACTATAACGTGCGAGCTCAGAGATGAAGCGGATGTGGTCGTCCCGAATCTGCACCATCTGCTCACAGATGTTGTACTGAGGGCTACTGCTGCTCTGCGTACATGTCCACCTGCACAGAGAGACGGAGCGTTAGATCCAGACCGTGAGAGCGAGAGAGAGAGAGTGTGTGAGAGAGAGGGGGGGGGGGGGAGGGGGGGGGAGGGGGGGGAGAGAGAAGGGGGAGAGAGAGAGAGGGGTACTGACTATAGACCAGCTCCTGACTGAGGAGCCACTGGGCAGGAGCAAATTTCGAGATGGCAGTATCAGTAGATTTGATCCCAATGATAGGAAGAGAGGAGGCTGTGGAGGGATTTGGAATCAAGGTTCAGAATTTTAAAACCAACAATGTCCAATGTAGGTCAAGGAGCTTGGAGAGAGGATGGGGAGTGATTGGAGAAACTGAATTTAGTACAAGGTCAGATGGTGAGGGAGCTGAGGTTTGGATGGTCTTCATGTTACAGATCATCGAATGTGGAAGACCAGCCGGGAGTGTGGTGGAATCATTAGGACTCGAGGCAACAAAGGCTTGAATAAGGGTTTCAGCAGCAAAGGAACCCAGTTTTTTTTAATTCAGTCACAGGATGAGGATGTCACTGGCCAGGCCAGCATTTATTGTCCATTCCTAATTGCCCAGAGGGCAGTTAAGAGTCACTAATATTGCTGTGGGTCTGGAGTCACGTGTAGGCCAGATAAGGTAAGGATGGCAATTTCCTTCCCTAAAGAGCATTAGTGAACCAGATGGGTTTTTCTGACAATCAGCAATGGGTTTGTGGTCATTGTTAGACTCTTAATTCCAGATATTTATTGAATTCAAATTCCACCATCTGCCGTGGCAGGATTCAAACTCGGGTCCCAGAACATTATCTGGGTCTCTGGTTTAACAGTCCAATGATAATACCACTAACAAAAACAAAGTTGCTGGAAAAGCTCAGCAGGCCTGGCAGCATCTGTGAAGGAAAAAACAGGGTTAACGTTTCGGGTCCGGTGACCCCACTAGGTTCAGTTCAGTTTCTCAATTTTCATTTTGAATAGGTTACCCTTAAACTGAGCTCCAGGAATGTTTGCTTTGATCATCAAACAATTTTCGACAGTGTTAGTAAAATTGGCCTGGGTCCTGGCTCTGAAATTCATTGGGCATCTTTTCAAATAGAAAATGGAATCTGTGGTATTTCACTGTCTGACAGCGTTCGCTCATTTTTACAACAAATTTATAACTGTCCAAATGATTTGCAACAGAACTTGGAATCGTAACTTAATGAACAAAATAGCAAATTACTTGGGTTTCCCAAATCCATCTTCAAAGGGATAGTTCCAGCCCCAGAAGTCACACTCAAGATAAGTAACCCATCTTGAGTGGTGGATCTGTCTCCACCACCACTCTTAGCAGTGCTATTCTAGACTCCTACCACTCTCTATGTAAAAATACTTGCTCCTCACATCTCCTTTGAACCTCCCCACCCCCCTCACCTTAAATGTATGCCCCCTAGTTTTAGACATTTCAACGCTGGGAAAACGATTCAGACTGTCAACCCTATCTATGCATCTCAAAATGTTATAGACTTCTATCAAGTCTCCCCTCATCCTCTGCCGCTCCAGAGAAAACAACCCGAGTTTTTCTGAGGAAGGGTCACCGGACCCGAAACGTTAATTCCGATTCTTTTCTTCACAGATGCTACCAGGCCTGCTAAGCTTTTCCAGCAACATCAGTTTTTGTTCCAAGTTTTTTTTTCTAGTTTCTCCTTATATAGCTCATATCCTCTAATCCAGTCAGCATCCTGGTAAACCTCTTCTGCACAATCTGCAGAGCTTCCACATCCTCCCTGTAATGTGGCGACCTTGCAGACTTCTCTCAAACACTGCCCTCCATAACAAAAACCCTGTTTTGTCAGAGGTATGCACTCCGAATAAAATAGCAGGAAAAACTGTTTGTAGAATTGTCGATCTGCAAGAGGAGGGGTTTGCGTCTTTCCTACGGGACGTGGGTGTCACTGCTAAGGCCAGTGTTTTTGCCCACCCCTAATTAACCTTGGATTGAATGGCCTGCTCAGCCATTTCAGAGGACAATTAAGCGTCAACAACGTTGCTGTGGGTCTGGAGTCACATATTGGCCAGACTGGGTAAGGGTGGCAGATTTCCTTCACAAAGGGACATGATTAAACCAGGTGGCTCCTTACGATATTCGATGACGGTTTTATAGAGATGGTTTTGCATTGGGACGTGATTCAATTAATTGAAATTCTACCACCTGCAGTGGTGGGAGCTGAACTGGAGCATCAGCCTGGGCCTCTGGATTACCAATCCGCTGATATAATCAGGAACAAAAACAAAGTTGCTGGAAAAGCTCAGCAGGTCTGGCAACATCTGTGAAGGAGAAAACAGAGTTAACGTTTCCGGTCTGGTGACCCTTCCTCAGAACTGATGGTGGCTGGGAAAACGTCAGTTTATATGCAGAAAATAGGGAGGTGGGTGGGGTAGGGAGTAAACAATAGGATAGAGCCCGAAGACAGAGAAAGACAGTTGGACAGACAAAGGAGTTGCTAACGATCAGGCTGGGAGGGTGAATAGTTGTTAATGGGGACTGTTAGTGACTAACAACAGGGGGTGTGTAATGGCAGGCTATGAGGCAACAAGGCCTGGTGTGTGGGGTGGTGGGCTCGGACATGGGAGAGTTTAGGCCCTAAAATTATTGAACTCAATATTGAGTCTGGAGGGCTGTAGGGTCCCCAAGTGGAAAATGAGGTGTTGTTCCTCCAGCTTGCGTTGGGCTTCACTGGAACACTGCAGCAAGCCAGAGACACAGATGTTGGCCAGGGAGCAGGGTGGGGCATTGAAGTGGCAGGCAACAGGTAGTTCAGGGTCTTTTTTGCGAGCAGAACGTAGATGTTCTGCAAAGCGGTCGCCAAGTCTATGCTTCATTTCCCCAATGTAGAGGAGACCACATTGTGAGCAGCGAATGCAGTAGACTAGATTCTTGGAAGTGCAGGTGAACTGTTGCTTCACCTGGAAGGTATGTTTGGGCCCTTGGATACTGGGGAGGGAGGAGGTAAATGCGCAGGTGTTGCACCTTCGCCGGTTACAGGGGAAGGTGCTGTAGGGCTGTGGGGAGGTGTTGGGGGTGATGGAAGTGTGGACCAGGGTGACCCGGAGGGAATGTTCCCTGCGGAAGGCGGACAAGGGAGGGGAAGGGAATATGTGTCTGGTGGTGGCATCTTGCTGGAGGTGGCGGAAATGGTGCCTGATGACCTTCTGGATGTGGATGCTGGTGGGATGGTAGGTAAGGATAAGGGGAACCCTACCACTGTTGCAGGAGAGAAGAGAAGGGGTGAGGGCGGAAGTGCAGGAAATGGGTCAGACCCGATTGAGGGCCCTGTCGATAACAGAGCTGGGGAAGCCTCGGTTGAGGAAGAATGTGGACATTTCGGAGGCTCCCTTGTCAAAGTTGGCCTCAGCTGAACATATGCGACAGAGACGGAGGAACTGAGAGAATGAAATGGAGTCTTTACAGGAAGTGGGGTGTGAGGATGTATAGTCCAGGTAGCTGTGGGTTTGTAATGGATATTAGTGGCCAGTCTATCCCCAGAAATGGAAACAGAAATGTTGAGGAAGGGAAAGGAGGTAGACCAGGTGAAAGTGAGGACAGAGTGGAAATTGGAGGCGAAATTGATGAAGTTTTCCAATTCCAGACGAGAGAGGGAGGCAGCACCGACGATATTATCCATGTATCGGAGAAAAAGTTGTGGGTGGGGGCTGGAATAGGACTTGAACAAGGAATGTTCCACATACCCCACGAAGAGACAGGCATAACTAGGGCCCATGCAGGTACCCATGGCATCCCCTCTTACCTGAAGAAAATGAGAGGAGTTGAAAGAGAAGTTGTTGAGGGTGAGGACAAGCTCGGCCAAGTGGAGGAGGGTGGTGGTGGGTGGGGATGGTTCAGGTCTTTGCTCCAGGAAGAAGCAGAGAGCCCTAAGACCCTCCTGGTGGGGAATGAACGTGTAATGGGATTGCACGTCCATGGTAAAGAGGAGGTGGCTGGAGCCGGTAAACTGGAAGTTTTGAAACCGGCGTAAGGCGTCAGATGAATCATGGATGTATGTGGGTAGGGATTGGACCAGGGGGGAGAAGACTGAGTCAAGGTAGGAAGAGATGAGTTCTGTGGGGCATGAAGCAGGCTGAAACAATGGGTCTGCCTGGACAGTCCTGTTTGTGGATTTTTGGCAGGAGGTAGAAACGAGCTGTGCAGGGTTGGGGAACTATTAACTTGGAAGTGGAGGGGGAGAGATCACCGGATATAATCACTTTACCAGCTCCCCGAGACCCATAGAAATGTGAAATCAAATAAGACGCTTCTGTGGCACAGCAGGGGGAGGGGACTGCTGGTGAGCTTCAAGGAGGTTGAGAGGGTGGATAAGTGGGGTTGGTTGTTAATGTACCAAGTAATTGAGTCAGTAATGGGGTTAATGGATTAATTAATTGACAAGGACAGATGTAAAGGGAGAGCAGACGGGATTTCGGTGAGCTGTAAGACTGAGTAGTACAATAAACTCTAATCACAAAGAAAGGGTTCCAAGTTTCCGTCTCCCCACTGGCTCGGATCCAGACTGATACTGGTGATCGTGTGAGCTGGAGGTGGGGAAAATGGCTCAAGAAACTTATCTTAGGGAATCACAATATTATGGTCTTTCTCTGCAGATTGACTCTCAAACTTACTGGCCCACATGAATCACTCAATTCTCCCAGGCTCAGTCTCCCTTAGGCCTTCATCCTTGACTGAGGGATACCTTGTGTTCTGTATAAGGGCCTCAGACAAACCATTAAATGCAGGACAATCCCCTAAAATACAGAACCGTTCACCATTGGATGCACAGTCACACAATACAGTTTCAGCCCCTTCAGGTGGCACAAAGAAATATTTTCCTGTGTGCCCCTAATCGAAGACCATTACCGAAGGAAGTTCTTGGCTTTTATGGACTATATTTGTTACCGAATTCAATGCTCTGAATTCTAACTAAATTCAAACAGAGGGCATAATCTCAGAATGCGGGATCTGCACATTTTAAACAGAGGTGAGGAGGAATTTCTTCTGAGGGGAGTGTACCGATGGAATACTTCACTGCACAGGGCTGTTAAGGCTGGGTCATTGAGTCTATTCAAGGCTGAGACAGGCAGATTTTTAATCAGTTAGTGAGGGAATCAAGGGGCATAGGGATAAGGCAGCAAAGTGGAGTTGAGGATTATCAGATCAGCCATGATCTCGTTGAACGATGGAGCAGACTCGATGGGCTGAATGGCCTAGTTCTGTCTCCTTAGGGTCAATGAATGGTTGAATGAAAGGGAAGAGTTGTGAGAAGAGATTAAACAAATCGAGTGTGGTTGGCGTTGTGAGGGATTTTATTTCATCCTGTGTTTTCAGATGACGGGGAGTTTTTGAAAATTTCCTCAAGAGTTTTGCTGTGTCAGCATTTCACCCAATAAGACACTCACTCTGTATAAACGATCACTGGTAAGAACGTGCTTTTGCTATTCACACAGTTACAACTCCACCCCAAGTCCTCCAGCATCTGCTCAGTGTGGCGTTAGTGAGCAGGAAAAGTTGAGGGCAGAGGGACGGACACAGGGAAAGGCAAGGGCTAGAGAGAAGCTAACACTGACCATTCCCACAGACAGAGATGTTACAAAAAGAGACTCCTAAAAGAGTGAAGCATTAATGAGGCCAGGGAACTGGAATCACTTAAAACACAGCCAGCGAGAGCCCTGGGATTGAGCAGTGTCAGAAGGAGAAGTAGCATTTACATGGCAACTTCCACAGCCGAGGATGTTTTAAACTGTTCTCGGTACACTGAAGCACTTATTGAAGCATTGTCATTACTTTAATGCAGGAAACACAACAACCATTTTTGACCCAGCAATCTTTCAAACAGCAAGGAGAACTGACCAGATATTCCATTTTTGTTTAGGTGCTGTTAGTTGAGAGACAAATGTTGACCCAGGAAAAGAGAGTAAACTCTACTGCTCTCTTTGTCATGTTGTTGGCATGACTTACGTTTCGTCTGAGAAGCAAGAACTCAGATTTTGATATTGCAGCTCTCTCGCAACACTGTCCTTTGCTGTATTGGCTTTATGACTCTGAGCGCGATGCTCCCTCAGCACCGACCCTCCGGCAGTGCGGTGCTCCCTCAGTACTGACCCTCTGACAGTGCGGCACTCCCTTAGTACTGACCCTCCCACAGTGCGGCACTCCCTCAGTACTGACCCTC
>NC_063343.1:62185448-62189751 GCF_021869965.1 Rhincodon typus
ACAGTGCGGCACTCCCTCAGTACTGACCCTCTGACAGTGCAGCACTCCCTTGGCACTGACCCACCAACAATGCAGTTACCCCTCAGCACTTACCCCTCCCACCCCCTCACTCCACTTCACCACTGGGATGATAGAGGCTAAAGAGCCTTTCCTCATGTGAACTGACCTGATGTTAAGGTGAGAAGAACATCTCGAGGGAGAGTTTGTATCTGTCCCCGCCGATTCTCAGTGGGTCACAGTAACCCACCTGCTTATCTCAAGAGAACCTCCTTCTGACATCTCCCAGTCAGGACAGACAAGGGAGGCAGTCACAACTCGAACGCAGCTGAGCTCCTAGCAACTTCCCACCAGGAAAATACTGATGTAGGTGAGAAGCTCTTGGAGCTCAAGCATGGCTTTCCTTAGACCTGCCTTCCTCCTCTTGGAGTCCTCCTGCCAAATGTTTACCAAGGTTACCCATCAGCTCCAGATTGTGACTGGCCCAGGTTACATTACGGCTCGCACTCACTTGGATTTGTTCTCCTCATAGTGAGCACTGGTCTTAATGTATCTGGCCAATTCTATCTGCATATCCCCAAACAATGGCACCACTTGAAGCTGCTGCAAGAGAACACAAAGAGAAGACATTAATCACAATTTATAATTCATCCAGAACTCACAGGCTAAAACACAGGGCACTCTGTTCAAGATTCTACGGCCTTTTCAAAAACAAACATCTGTTTGACGTTGTAACTCATATGTTCGAAAAGGGGAAGTGAGTGAATGTGGAGTTTCAGAAAATATTTGATAAGGGGCCAGCAAGTAATGACATAAAACTAACACTCATGAGATCAGGGAAATGTATTAACCTGGATTGCAGATTGAGTCTGCCTGTTAACCAAAGAATACGAATAAACTATTTATTCCTGAGCTGTCAAACGATAGTGAGAGAGGGGCTGCAAGGATCGCTGCCTGGGTTTTATCTGACTCTAATCGGTGTCATTAGCATCGATGGAGGACCAAGTGTGAGGTCCCAAGTTATCTGGCGATACAAAATTAGGTGGTAAAACAAACTCGAAGGAGGACACAAAGGACTTACAGAGGAGTTACAGAGGTCAAGAAGATGGGAATGAAATGTCATGTGGGGAGCTGTGAAGTTATCCACTTGATCATAGAACATAAAACATAGAACATTACAGCGCAGTACAGGCCCTTCGGCCCTCGATGTTGCGCCGACCTATGAAACCAATCTGAAGCCCATCTAACCTAAACTATTCCATTATCATCCATATGTTTATCCAATGACCATTTAAATGCCCTGAAAGTTGGCGAGTCTACGACTGTTGCAGGCAGGGCATTCCACGCCC
This sequence comes from Rhincodon typus, assembly GCF_021869965.1. Lineage (NCBI taxonomy): Eukaryota > Metazoa > Chordata > Chondrichthyes > Orectolobiformes > Rhincodontidae > Rhincodon > Rhincodon typus. Next base: position 62,186,795 of record NC_063343.1, read on the forward strand.
TTACTACTCTCTGAGTAAAGAACCTACCTCTGACATCTGTCCTATATCTCTCACCCCTCAATTTAAAGCTATGTCCCCTCGTGCTAGTCATCACCATCCGAGGAAAAAGGCTCCCACTGTCCACCCTATCTAATCCTCTGATCATCTTGTATGTCTCTATCAAGTCACCTCTTAACCTTCTTCTCTCTAACGAAAACAGCCTCAAGACCCTCAGCCTTTCCTCATAAGACCTTCCCTCCATACCAGGCAACATCCTGGTAAATCTCCTCTGCACCCTTTCCAATGCTTCCACATCCTTCCTATAATGCGGTGACCAGAACTGTACGCAATACTCCAAGTGCGGCCGCACCAGAGTTTTGTACAGCTGCAACGTGACCTCATGGCTCCGAAACTCAATCCCTCTACCAATAAAACCTAACATACTGTACGCCTTCTTAACAATGCTATCAACCTGGGTGGCAACTTTCAGTGATCTATGCACATGGACACCGAGATCTTTCTGCTCATCCACACTACCAAGAATCTTACCATTAGCGCAGTACTCTGTGTTCCTGTTACTCCTTCCAAAGTGAATCACCTCACACTTTTCCGCATTAAACTCCATTTGCCACCTCTCAGCCCAGCTCTGCAGCTTATCTATGTCCCTCTGTAACCTGCAACATCCTTCCGCACTATCCACAACTCCACCAACTTTGGTGTCATCCACAAATTTACTAACCCATCCTTCTACGCCCTCATCCAGGTCATTTATAAAAATGGCAAACAGCAGTGGCCCCAAAACAGATCCTTGAGGTACACCACTAGTAACTGAACTCCAGGATGAACATTTCCCATCAACCACCACCCTCTGTCTTCTTACAGCTAGCCAATTTCTGATCCAAACCGCTAAATCACCCTCAATCCCATGCCTCCGTATTTTCTGCAATAGCCTACCATGAGGAACCTTATCAAACGCTTTACTGAAATCCATATACACCACATCAACCGCTTTACCCTCATCCACCTGTTTGGTCACCTTCTCAAAGAACTCAATAAGGTTTGTGAGGCACGACCTACCCTTCACAAAACCGTGTTGACTATCCCTAATCAAATTGTTCCTTTCCAGATGATTATAAATCCTATCTCTTATAATCCTTTCTAACACTTTACCCACAACCGAAGCAAGGCTCACTGGTCTATAATTACCAGGGTTGTCTCTACTCCCCTTCTTGAACAAGGGGACAACATTTGCTATCCTCCAGTCTTCTGGCACTATTCCTGAAGACAATGACAACATAAAGATCAAAGCCAAAGGCTCTGCAATCTCCTCTCTAGCTTCCCAGAGAATCCTAGGATAAATCCCATCTGGCCCAGGGGACTTATCTATTTTCACACCTTCCAGAATTGCTAACACCTCCTCCTTATGAACCTCAATCCCGTCTAGTCTAATAGCCTGTATCTCAGTATTCTCCTCAACTACATTGTCTTTTTCCTGTGTGAAGACTGATGAAAAATATTCATTTAGCCCCTCTCCTATCTCTTCGGACTCCACGCACAACTTCCTACTACTGTCCTTGACCGGCCCCAATCTTACTCTAGTCATTCTTTTATTCCTGACATACCTATAGAAAGCTTTAGGGTTTTCCTTGATCCTACCTGCTAAAGACTTCTCATGTCCCCTCCTGGCTCTTCTTAGCTCTCTCTTTAGGTCCTTCCTGGCTAACTTGTAACTCTCAAGCGCCCTCACTGAGCCTTCACGCCTCATCTCTACATAAGCCTCCTTCTTCCTCTTGACAAGAGATTCAACTTCTTTAGTAAACCACGGTTCCCTCGCTCGACCACTTCCTCCCTGCCTGACAGTTACATACTTCTCAAGGACACGCAGTAGCTGTTCCTTGAACAAGCTCCACATTTCAATTGTGCCCAGCCCCTGCAGTTTCCTTCTCCATCCTATGCATCCTAAATCTTGCCTCATCGCCTCATAGTTGCCTTTCCCCCAGCTATAACTCTTGCCCTGCGGTATATACTGATCCCCTTCCATCGCTAAAGTAAACGTAATTGAATTGTGGTCACTATCACCAAAGTGCTCACCTACCTCCAAATCTAACACCTGGCCTGGTTCATTACCCAGTACCAAATCCAATGTGGCCTCGCCTCTTGTTGGCCTATCTACATACTGTGTCAGGAAACCCTCCTGCACACATTGGACAAAAACTGACCCATCTGAAGTACTCGAACTATAGCGTTTCCAGTCAATATTTGGAAAGTTAAAGTCCCTCATAACAACTACCCTGTTACTTTTGCTCCTATCCAGAATCATCTTTGCAATCTTTTCCTCTACATCTCTGGAACTTTTCGGAGGCCTATAGAAAACTCCCAACAGGGTGACCTCTCCTTTCCTGGTTCTAACCTCAGCCCATACTACCTCAGTAGACGAGTTGTTATCAAACGTCCTTTCTGCCACCGTAATACTGTCCTTGACTAACAATGCCACACCTCCCCCTCTTTTACCACCTTCCCTGATCTTACTGAAACATCTAAACCCCGGAACCTGCAACAACCATTCCTGTCCCTGCTCTATCCATGTCTCCGAAATGGCCACAACATCGAAGTCCCAGGTACCAACCCATGCTGCAAGTTCACCCACCTTATTCCGGATGCTCCTGGCATTGAAGTAGACACACTTCAAACCACCTTCCTGCCTGCCGGTACACTCCTGCGACCATGAAACCTTATTTATGACCTCACTACTCTCAACCTCCTGTACACTGGAGCTACAATTCAGGTTCCCATCCCCCTGTTGAATTAGTTTAAACCCTCCCGAAGAGCATTAGCAAATTTCCCCCCCAGGATATTGGTACCCCTCTGGTTCAGGTGTAGACCATCCCGTTTGTAGAGGTCCCACCTACCCCAGAATGAGCCCCAATTATCCAGGTATCTGAATCCCTCCCTCCTGCACCATCCCTGTAGCCACGTGT
>NC_063343.1:62204751-62211456 GCF_021869965.1 Rhincodon typus
CCTCCCCCCGACACCCTCTCTCTCCCCCTCCCCCCAATACCCACTCGTCACCTCTCAACCTACTATGCTCCAGTGAAATAAGTTCCAGCCTAACCAGCCTTTCTTTATAACTCAAAACCTTCCATACCCGGTACTATCTGGAAAATCTCTTTGGCACCCTCTCCAGCTTAATAATATCCTTCCTATAACAGGGAGACCAGAACTGGACACAGTACTCCAGAAGAGGCCTCACCAATGTTCTGTACAATATCAGCACAATGTCCCAAAGGTCTGAGCAATGAAGCCAAGTGCGCTAAAAAATTAGCTTAAGGACAGAAAACAGCGAGTCATAGCAAATATAAGAGATAACACAGTGTGGAGCCAGAGATGGACTTTTTGGATTGGGACCCTTCATCAGAAATTTTCAAATTTCTAAAGAAGGGTCTCGACCTGAAACGTCAACTTTCCTGTTCCTGTGATGCTGCCTGGCCTGCTGTTCTCCTCCAGCTCCATGCTGTGTTATCTCTGACTCCAGCATCGGCAGTTCTTACTATCTCCAAGTCATGGCAAATGGTTATTTTTGATTGGAGGACAGTGAGGTTTTCCAGGAGTCACCCAGAGGATGGTGGGAATTGGGAATACACTGCCTGGCAGGGTGGTTGAGGCTGGTCACCTCACAGCCTTTAAAAAGTATGTGCATGAAATGACATAACATTCAAAGTGGGACGACAGCAGATTTAATGTAGATTTGGTAGTACAGATTCAATGGGCTGAAAGGCCTCTTCTGTCCCGTATGATTCTGTGAGTCAGTGCAAGGATCACTGATTTTCTTTTTATACATAAATGCCTTGGGTATGAGAATATAGAGTAAAATCTCAAAAAATTTGTTATCATTGGCAAATTAAGGTATGTAGACAATGAGGATATTAGCAAATCATTGATCATAGAATCCCTACAGTGTGTAAACAGGCACTTCGGCCCAACAAGTCCACACTGACCCTCAGTGCATCCCACCCAGACCCATCCCCCTAAACCCTCCTAATCTATACATCCCTGAACACTTTGGGCAATTCAGCATGGTTGATCTACCTTGCCTGCACATCTTTGGGCTGTGGGAGGAAACCAGTGCACCCAGAGGAAACCCATGCAGACACAGGGAGAATGTGCAAATTCCACACAGACAGTCACCTGAGGGTGGAATCAAACCTGGGTCCCTGGCGCTGTGAGGCAGCAGTGCTAACCACTGAGCCACCGTGCCACCCCTGCAGTTGATGGCAACAAGACATAGATAGGCTCACAGAATGGCCAAGCAAGATTCAAGTGTAAAGTGGTGCAAAGAGCAGGCAGAGGTCCAATGTTGCAGTTCTAAAGAATGTGCAGGATTGGATGGATTTGGATCTTCATGTATATTGATCCTTGTAGATGACAGGGCCTACTTAGAGAGTGGTAGGCAAAGCCCATGGAATTTGGACTTCATAAAATCGAGGTTTTGATGACAAAAGCAGAAAGGTTAAGCTGAATCTTTATGAATAGGTCACAGCTAGAGTATCATGCCTACATGTTAAGTGAAGGGCCTCAAGAGGGTACAGGAGAGATACACCAGATTGGTCCCAGAATGAGGGATTTCAACTACACAGTTAACATGGAGAAACTTGGGTAATTATCCTGAAGGAGACTGAGTGGAGATCTGACCAAGATCAACCCAGTCTCTGTCCAGGATTATGACAGGTTTTGATAAGACAGTCAAAGCAAAGCTGATGGTACAAAGACTAGGGAACTCAGATTTAAGGTTTTGGACACGTGATGTGGCAAAAGGGTGTTGGGGAGGAAGAACATTTTTATACTGCGATTGTGAACATCTTGTGATTCGCTGCCTAAGAGTGCTGAGCATGATTGTGGAGACGATCAATAATATCGAAAGGAAATTGGGCAGGCACCAAAGGGCAATAAACCTGCGAGACTGTGGGAACATAATTGGAACAGATTGGATTCCTCAGCAGAGACAGCATGAACTTGATGGGCCAAACAGCCTCTTTTGGTGCTGTAGCTCAGTTGGCTGGAAGGCTGGTTTGTAATGCAGCTCCACTTGCTGAAGATACCATGAAGGCTCCTCATTTTCAATCTTTCCGATCATTTGATGACCCTCACACCACCAATCATCCCTCTCCAATAAGAAAGCAGTCCAATGGTCCTCTGGGACTATGATGATTTTACCTTTACTGTCTACACAACTGCAGGAATCTGGGATGTAAGGATTGGCTTTATGTTGGGTGCTGAAGATTATGGTTTCGAGCTTCCCAATACATATTGCCAAACTTCCCAATTTTTCACCATTCATCCAGCCCCGGATATTGGGAAAGCAGCAACAGTAAATGAAAGGATATGGAGGTGTTGAAAGAGGCGGGAGCCAGGTAGAGATGGGTGTTGTCTTCATTCATCGGCAACTTGATGAACATGTCACCCGGGGGCAGGACGTATCTAAGAGAAAGAGCAAGGGGAATGGAAAAAGAAGGGAGATTCTTGGGGGATACCAAAGGTAATGTTGCAAAAGCAGGAAGAGAAGCCATTGCGGGCAATTTATTGATCGATAGGTTGAATGAGAATGGAACAAGGTTAGGGACCAAGTGCTGGGAAATGCGATTGGAATAATTAAGTGGTTGTTTGTGACCAGCGCAGCGGTTAAAGGGCCTTTTTCAGTGCTGTAGACCCCTATAACCCTAAGCAGGTGACGACTGTCCCACTTAGGGTGTTGGGTGGATTCCCATTTACTGGGATGGGTGCCTCGGCAAATCAGTTTCAAAAGCTGCGAAAGGAATCATAGGATCCCTACAGTGCAGAAAGAGGCCTGTTGGCCCATCAAGTCTGCACTGACCCATCGAAGAGCATCCCAATCAGACCCACCTGTTACAGTGGCTCTGTGGTTAGCATTGCTGCCTCACAGCACCAGGGACCCGGGTTCGATTCCAGCCTCAGGCGACTGTCTGTGTGGAGTTTGCACATTCTCCCCGTGTCTGTGTGGGTTTCTTCCGGGCGCTCTGGCTTCCTCCCACAGTCGAAAGATGTGCAGGCTACGTGCACTGGCCCTACTAAATTGCCCACAGTGTCCGGGGATGTTTAGGTTAGGTGGGTTAGACAAGGGAAATGCAGGGGTGAGGGAATGGGTCTGGGTGGGATGCTCTTTGGAGGGTTGGTGTGGACTTGTTAGGCCAAATGGCCTGTTCCAACACAGTAGGGATTCTGTGAATCCACCCAGCCTGCAAATCCCTGAACACAATGGGCAACATAGCATGGCCAATCCACCTAACCTGTGCATCTTTGGACTGTGGGAGGAAACCGGAGCACCTGGAGGAAACGCACGCAGAGACGGGGAGAATGTGCAAACTCCACACAGACAGTTGCCCGAGGGGGGAATTGAACCCAGACCCCTGGCGCTGTGAGGCAGCAGCGCTAACCACTGAGCGACCGTGCCGCCCCTAAAATCAGACTTAGCGTTCCAGGTCTGGCGACCTTTCCTCAGACCCTAGAAGAGCTTTCTGTAAACTTGAATTTCCCATGGCTGAACTGTCTGGTCTGCACATCCCTGCACACAATGGTGCAATTTCCCATGGCCAATTCATCTAACCTGCATATGTTTAGTCTGTGGGAAGAAACCTCAATGCAGTCAAGGGGAGAAGGCACAAACTCCACACAGACATCACCGAAGGTTGGATTGAAACTGGGCCCCTTTTGCAGAAAGGTCCCAAAATACGCTTAGAGCCTCCCCAGCGGGGAACTGAACCCCAGTCTCCCACATGACAGGCAGGGATACTAACCACTATACTACCGGTCATCTCTCGGGCAAATGGGGCTTGAACCCAGGACTCCTGGGTCACAGGAAGGGACATGACCACTGCACTTCAAGAGCCCTCAAAAGGTGGGGATGCTTTGTAAAGGGATGAGAATTTACTCCATTAGGCAATTTTGGACAGCCCACACATTTTAAATCAACCCGTTCGTCTGCAGCAAGTGGGATTTGAACCCTGGCCTTCTGGTTCAAAGATAGGAACGCTATCACACAGTGTCATAGGAGTCCTTGTTATATAGATATTTACCAATCAAACTGCTCAGCAATGCGACTCCACACCTCTGGAGCAGATGACACTTGAACCTGGGCCTCCTAGCCCACAAGCAGGGTCAATACTACTGCACCAAAGGGCTGTCAAGACCCTGACATCTACAGAGGCACATATTAGACACTTTTCACTTCCAACCAACGACCGCAGCTCCATCCTGTCCCAAGAAACATTCAGGTAACTGTCCAATTAATGCACATTCTCTCAATACTAATTAGGTATTCAATTAGCATTGACATCTGCTTCATCAACCATCACAAGCCTGCAAGTATTTCGAGTTTCACTGAGTTACACAGAAGACAGTCCAGAAATAGGCCATTCAGCCCAACCAAATGGTTACACTCCCTTTCATGCCTCCTCCCATCCTCCTACATCTAACTCAATCAAAGTAATCCTCTGCTCTCTTTTCCATCTTACAGCCTCCCCCTTAAATATATTGACACAAGGTTCCATAGAGTTTTAGCAGTAGACAGTGCCTGACTTTATGTACAAAAGTAAAACCGTATTTCAGAGGATTTCGCCTGAATGTTGAATTGAGACCCACCCCTCCTTCAAACTCATCATCTCCCTGGAGTATCAAACAGAGTGGCACCCCTTAGCTTCCTCAGCCTTTCCTATCCTCCTACAGCCACCATACCTCGTGGTTACCTCACCTCTCTCCTGTCCCTACCTCTTTCCAAAACATCCACGCGTCTCCTCATCCAGCCTTACAGCTAAGCTTCCCAACTGAAGTCAACTTCAATTTTGCGTTCAGTTTGATCTCCGTATCCATCAATAATTTCTGTTAAAAATCTTCGCATCCAATTAGCCCGAGATAGGTAAGAGGAAGAGACAGGAACATGTTGTGAACTCTGACCTTTGAGAGAGATGCAAGAAACGAAGAACAGGAACGAGAACAGGAAACCCATTTCCTGTTGAGCAGATACATTCAGCCTTTGCAAAAGAAAGTGTGGTGGGCAGAGGTGTATGTAGAAATGGCAGATTGTGACACTTTACTCCTTACACCGTCTGTAAGGCCAAGATATTTTCCCAGCCATCAATATTTGCTCAGAAAACAGATGACAAAATAAACTCAGAACCCTAGCAATGCAGATGAAACAAGACGGCCAAGTGATACTCTGCTGGTGTCTCAGACACCCCCACAAAAAAAAACCCTGATAGATTGAACAGCTCAGTTCACTGGAGGAAGCTCCCAGTTATGTAATCTACAGCTACAGATCAAATCAAGAACATGGGTGCTGATCCCAAATGCCTAAAGATTGGGAAATTACACAACACAGTGGTGCACAGGCTGACGTACTCATTCACACATAAACTGGGCTCAGCTCTGAGGCTCTTTCACCTATTCCCTGAGCACAGCATGCCAAGAGATTCCTTAACCCGCTTTTAATATCAACTCCATTCACGTACAGGTACTCCTTGTCTGAAAACTCAGTGATTCCTGTTCCAGCTTCTCATCCTTAAATTTATTTGCAACATCATGGCTAGGTGTGTGTGAGAGACAGAGAGAGTGTGTGTAAGAGCGAGCGAGTGTGAGAGCGAGCGAGTATGTGTGAGAGCGAGCGAGTGTGTGCGTGAGCGAGCGAGTGTGTGTGTGAGAGCGAGTGAATGTGAGAACGAGTGAGTGTGTGTGAGAGCTAGAGAGTGTGTGTGTGAGTGACTGAGTGAGTGTGTGAGCGAGTGTGTGTGTGAGAGCGAGTGAGTGTGTGTGTGAGCGAGTGAGTGTGTGTGAGAGCGAGTGAGTGTGTGTGAGAGCGAGTGAGTGTGTGTGTGAGCGAGCGAGTGAGTGTGTGTGAGAGCGAGTGAGTGTGTGTGAGAGCGAGTGAGTGTGTGTGTGAGCCAGTGAGTGTGTGTGTGAGCCAGTGAGTGTGTGTGTGTGAGCGACTGAGTGAGTGTGAGAGCGAGTGAGTGTGAGAGCGAGTGAGTGTGAGAGCGTGTGAGTGTGTGTGTGTGAGCGAGTGAGTGAGTGTGAGAGCGAATGAGTGTGTGTGTGAGCGAGTGAGTGTGTGTGAGAGCGAGTGACTGTGTGAGCGAGTGAGTGTGTGTGAGAGCGAGTGAGTGTGTGTGAGAGCGAGTGAGTGTGTGAGCGAGTGAGTGAGTGTGAGAGCGAGTGAGTGTGTGTGTGAATGAGTGAGTTTGAGAGCGAGTGAGTGTGTGTGAGAGCGAGCGAGTGAGTGTGAGCGAGTGAGTGTGTGTGTGAGAGTGAGTGAGTGTGAGAGCGAGTGAGTGTGTGCGTGAGCGAGTGAGTGAGTGTGAGAGCGAGTGGTGTGTGTGAGAGCAAGTGAGTGTGTGCGTGAGCGAGTGAGTGAGTGTGTGAGCGAGTGAGTGTGTGTGAGAGTGAGTGAGTGTGTGAGCGAGTGCGTGTGTGTGTGAGCGAGTGAGTGAGTGTGAGAGTGAGTGAGTGAGCGAGTGAGTGAGTGTGAGAGCGAGTGAGTGTGTGTGAGAGCGAGTGAGTGTGTGTGTGAGCGAGTGTGTGTGAGAGCGAGTGAGTGTGTGTGAGAGCGAGTGAGTGTGTGTGAGAGCGAGTGAGTGTGTGAGCGAGTGAGTGAGTGTGAGAGCGAGTGAGTGTGTGTGTGAGTGAGTGAGTGTGAGAGCGAGTGAGTGTGTGTGAGAG
>NC_063343.1:62211556-62220833 GCF_021869965.1 Rhincodon typus
GTGAGTGTGAGAGCGAGTGAGTGTGTGTGAGAGCGAGTGAGTGTGTGTGAGCGAGTGAGTGTGTGTGAGAGTGAGTGAGTGTGTGTGAGAGCGAGTGAGTGTGTGTGTGAGCGAGTGAGTGTGTGTGTGAGAGTGAGTGAGTGTGTGTGTGAGCGAGTGAGTGTGTGTGAGTGAGTGAGTGTGAGAGCGAGCGAGTGAGTGTGTGAGCGAGTGAGTGTGTGTGAGAGTGAGTGAGTGCGTGAGCGAGTGAGTGTGTGTGAGCGAGTGTGTGTGACAGCGAGTGAGTGAGTGCGTGAGCGAGTGAGTGAGTGTGAGAGCGAGTGAGTGAGTGTGAGAGCGAGCGAGTGAGTGTGCGAGCGAGTGAGTGTGTGTGAGAGTGAGTGAGTGCGTGAGCGAGTGAGTGAGTGTGTGAGCGAGTGAGTGTGTGTGTGAGCGAGTGAGTGAGTGTGAGAGCGAGTGAGTGAGTGTGTGAGCGAGTGAGTGCGTGAGCGAGTGAGTGTGTGAGAGCGAGTGAATGTGTGTGTGAGCGAGTGAGTGAGTGTGAGAGTGAGAGTGTTGCTGGGTGAATGTGTTGTGGGGTGTATGTGTGTAGGGATAAGTACCTCACTACCTGCAAGCTGTTTGCGTGTTTTTGACCGGACTGTACAAACAGAAATCTTACTTTCACGGCCACAAATGGTTAGTCTCTGGGGTCGTGCCCTAGTCCAGTTCTCCTCCTCTAGGAGCAGACTATCGTTTCACTGACCCCCACCTTCGGAAGACCCGAGTTAATCCAAACGACACACTTTATGCAAGGTCTGTGTTCATCCAGCCAAGGAGCATCAACACCCACCAGGGTCTCAAGTGGCTAGTATCAGGATCGAGCACTTTCCAGTCAGTACCACACACTGTGTATCCCCAACCCCAGAGAGATGTCCCCACTGCAGCCATCTCCTACACCCCATCTGCCATCCTGTGGATGCTCTGAGCTCATTAATTATGGGAAGGTGATGGCCTTGTGGTGTTACTACTAGACTATTAATCCAGAGACCCAGGTGCTGTCCTGGGAATTTGGGTTCAAATCCCACCTCGGCAAATGGCAGAATATGAATTCAATAAAAACCTGGAATGAAGAGTCTAATGATGATCATCTAATGATAAGATTGTTGTTGATTGTTGGAAAAAAAACCCATCTGGTTCACTAATGCCCTTTAGGGAAGGAAAGTGCCATCCTTACTTGGTCTGGCCTACATGTGACTCCAGGCCCACAGCAATGTGTGTGATCCTTAACTGCCCTCTGGGCAATAAATGCTGGCCTAGCCAGCAATGCCCACACTCCATGAATGAATAAAAAGTCAATCACTTTCACATCACGGGAGCTTTAGATGTTAATTGTGGTTGAGGGAGGTTCCTTGAATCCACAGTTTAAAAACAAAATCAAGTTCACCAGATCAGGAAGCATGCAGTCAGAGCATTAAACCCTCCACAGAGACTCAGCTCAACTTCAATCACATGCACTCACCACCAACTCCCATCGACCTGACCATTCCCATGAGCTTACAACATAGGCAAACATGACAAGGTCATTGGCTGGGCTAAACTCCAACCCGAAACAAGTGGCTCCCAATGACCACAGTCAAATGCCACCTCGATCACAGAGAATACCAGCCCGTTGTTTAGAGAGTGACACAGGAAGAGGAGCGAAAGGATATAATGTTGCATTGCCGTGAAATTAAAAGTGCCACTTAACCAGATGCCTTGACAAAACATGAAGAAAAAGCAAAAAATAATCTTTGCTGTGATCAGCTAAACTCATCATGCAGCCTTGCTGTCAACTCCACCCCAGCTAGAAATAAAGACTTGTATTTGGATAGTACTTTTCTCTACTGTAGGATCTCTCAATGCATTTAACAGCTAATTTCAGTCAAAATTAGGCGCTGTTGCAATGCAGGTAAATTACACAGCAACCTTCTACAAACAGCAGCAGGGGCTGAACAGGGTGGTCCATTTTTGTGATATTGATTGAAGGATCAATATTGACTCGAACAGAGGGGAGAACTCCTCTGCTCTTCTCGAAATACTGCCAGGAATCCTTTCCTTCCATTAAGTTAAGGCTGCAGATTAATGGCTCAACTGAACAACAGCATGACTAATAATTGGACATTCCTTTCCTTCCACAGTCCAGGGTCAGCCTGATTCCAAGCTGCAGCTTCTGGCGTTGGGCTTGAACTCTGAACCTTCTGTTGCCCACTGCAAATTGGAAAAGGCAGGTTTGCATTTATATACAGCCTTTCATAATCTCAAGATTACTGGTGCTGGTTAATAAGATTAAAAAAACAGTGATTTAGTAATGAGGGATGAAAACATTCAGTTGTGTGTGATAACACTTCATAATCTCAGAAGGTCCCGCAGTACCTTAGAGGCAATAGAAGTGTAGCTTCTGTCATAGGGTCATACAGCACAGGAGCAGACCCTTCAGTCCAACTTGTCCATGCCGACCAAGTTTCCCAAACTAATGGCTGGACACTCTTCACCTGCTCTCACTATCCATGTTCTGTATAAACACACCAGTGAATTCAACAAAGTGCCAGAACATCTATCAACTCCCACCTCAATCCTGGCCATTTACTCTTCAAAGTCAAAATCTCCTATGTAGAATAAGTAAAGGGAGACCCTTCAGCCCATCGTGCCTGTACCAGCTCTTTCAAAGAGCGATCTAGTTATTTTTATTCATTCATGGGATGTAGGTATCATTGGCTCAGCCATTATTGATTGTCCACCCTTGAGACGGTGGTATTGAGCTACCTTCTTGAACCACTGCACTCCACGGGGTCTAAATCCATCTATAGTGCTGTTAGAAAGGGAGTTCCAGGATTTTGACCCAATAACAGGAATACATTTCCATGTCAGGATGGTGGACAGCTTTCAGGCAATGCTGGAGCAAATCCCATTCCTGCATCTGGAGTTAGTCTCACTACCTCACTCTTGCCACACGTTCCTGGAAATTGTACACCCATTGTATTCATCCAACTCCCTCTCGAAATCTGTGTCCCGTTCAGCTGGTGCATTCCCAATCCTAAAGCAGGGTTTTCCAAGAGGGGTTGGGGGGTGGGTGGGATGGGTGTGGCCACCCCATTTGGGACCACAGGCCGAGATCCTGGGATTGCCAAGTCCAACTCAGCAATGGCCACCACGGAATTCTGCCCCCTCCCCATCACTGTCTCCCATTCTCACAGATCAATGCCCGCCGACCCCTCCACTCCCACAATTCTCACTGAGGTTTTGTAACCACTTTCAAGCCAATGACGGGAAAAAGGAAATCCTGAGCACATTGTAAAAAAATTATTTTCCTCACGTCATCTCTGATCCTTTTGCCAATCATCTTAAATTTGTTTCTGAACAAATTAAGCTTCTCCGGTTTCTCCACAAACTATAATCCCTCACTGGTGGAACAATTTTAGTAAACGTGGTCTGTACCCTCTCAAAATGCCTGAATATCCCTCCAAAACAGTGATCCCCATAATTGGACTCAACTCTCGGTCATGCTTCGTGGAGGTCACTTCTTCAATGTTCCACTGTACATTTTGTGATGAGCCATGAGTTTTGGGAAAAGCAGATTTTTTTTTAAAATTGCAAGCTGTCCCTTTTACAACCAAGGTTGCCCGCACAGTATTTTGTAATGTGGTTAATGGGTTTCCTGATAATGGCATTAAAAAATGCCATGTAAGCCGAGGTTGTCATGGGGATGTAAAGCTAAGAAGCAAAAAGGAAGTCAGTGGCAGTGTCAGGGTTCTATCTTGGCTAGTGATGGCAAGCAGAAGGTTCTCTAAGAATGGATTAACCTTCTGTTTCACTGTTTAGAATCCCTATAGTGTGGAAACAGGCCATTCGGCCCAACAAGGCCACACCACCCCTCCGAACAGCGTCTCACCCAGACCCATTCCCTTACCCCTGCATTTCCCATGTCTAACCCACCTAACCTAAACATCCCTGGGCACTATGGCCAATTTAGCATGGTCAATCCACCTAGCCTGCACATCTTTGGACTGTGGGAGGAAACCAGAACACCCAGAGGAAACCCATGCAGACATGGGGAGAACGTGCAAACACCACACAGACAGTTGCCCGAGGCTGGAATTGAACCTAGGTCGCTGGCGCTGTGAGGCAGCAGTGCTGACCACTGAGCCACCGTGCCACGCCGTTTAGAATAGGGCTGTGACAATATTGAAGAGACTGTGTGGCTGTGTATGTGACATACCTTTGGGAAGGAAAGGGAGGGGAGGGAGGAGAGAGGGGAGACAGAAAGAGCAGAGGATTCTGAATTAGACAGGATCCAATATTGCTGTTTCAGAGCAGTCAGAGCCTGATTATAGGGTCCAGCAGAAGGACTATTTGGAAGTTTTGCAGTAATGGGCTGCTGTGATCTGACTGAGAGAGGGTTTGTTGATTTATGCCTGGTCAGTATAAATCATTTTCATGGACTTTGGATTGAAAGTGGCAGGTGATGAACATAGCTCAAGGGCTGAAATCACTGAGTAAGAAATGAAAGGACAACATAGCAGAGGCTGAGTTGGGAAAATGATGAGATTGTAAATGATGGAGGTAATGCACCTGCTTGTAACCATGTGAAGTGTACCTTCGCTGTATTGACAAATTTAAAATGAAATTTCTCTTTTTATTTGCCTTCACCTAATCAATGTTTGAATAAAAACAGAAAGAACTGTGGATGCTGTAAATCAGGAACAAAACTGACGTTGCTGGAAAAGCTCAGCAGGTCTGGCAGCATCTATGAAGAGAAATCAGAGTTAACGTTTCGGGTCCAGTGGTCCTTCCTTAGAGCAAAGCATCATCAGGATTCCTTTAAGAGCTCTCCGTCTGTGTGGGGATTATAACTGTTAGTATTTATAAAGCTCATGACCTTGCGTGCCTTAATATCTGTTCTGTCAGTCTGTCTTACTGCCTTCAAAACTTAATGCAGAAGCACTCCCAAGTCTTTCTGTCCCTTAACACTCTATCATTTGGTCTGTGTTAACTCTCCTCATTCTAACAAGAAAAATATAACTCACTTTTCTACGTTGAATTTCATCTATCATGTGTCTATCCATTCCACACCTTGTTTACGTCCTGTTTCAGTCTATCACTTAATGCCTCACTCAACTACAGTGATGTTTTTTCCCCATCTGTAAATTTCATATTCGCCCAGACCCATCCTCCTTTCATTCCCAACAGTTAGTTCATAAGCAAAAGCAGCAGGGGGTCTGAGCACCGAGCCTTGGTGAATATCACTATACTCTGTACAGCAAAGGGTTAATACTCATATGTAAACACTGCTGAAGCAGCTGACTAAGGGGTCTGGAGCAGGTGGGACTTGAACTCAGTATACCCAGGGGTATATCCAGTTTAAAAAGAAGTTAAATAAAAGGCAATAATTTTAGACTTTAACAGTTTTTTGTCGAGTACACAATCCCTTCTAATACTGACCACCATAAAAACAGATATCCTTCCCTCCAGTTTTAAGATCTGTTTTCTCTTAGTCACTCAATGTTATATCAATCCCCTTGCCATCTCTTTAATCCCATGGCTACATTGTGCTCACAAGCCTAATGAGGTGACAAATGCGTTTTGAAAATGTATTAGATACACAGACACGAACTACGCTGCAGTTTGTTATCTCAGAAACAAAAACTAACTCAAATTTGTCAAACGCAATGGCTCCACTTTATTAGTCCAGGCATGTTCAAGCAGCTTTCAACATTCTCCTGGGTTAATGTCGCTCAAACGTTCCTCGCCAACTGGTGTTTCACTGATTGGTCAAGTTTATCTTTCTAGCCCTAATCAAACAGGGAAGCAAGATTTGCATCAGAGAAATATCGGAATACAATGTCTTCAGTTCCTTCTCAATCACTACCCTTACTTCCCCTGGCGATCTCATCTATACAGTATGGATTACTTTACACACAACATTCTTAGTATTTCCAGTTTATTTTTACATTGTCCTGTATCCTGTTAACGTCTTCAACTACCAGTCATGATGCAGTGGTAATGTCAGTCAATTACTCACCCAGAGAGCCAGGTTAGTGTTGAGGGCCTCAAATCCCACCAGAACTGCTGGTGGATTATTTAAATTCATTAAGAAAATCTGGAACTGAAATTTCGTCTCAATAACAGTGACCACGAAACTATTGCCATTTGTTGCTGAGATCTATCAAGTTAGAAAATCTGCCATCCGAACCTTGTCTGGCCTACGTGAGACTCCAGACCCACAGCAATATGGCTGACTCTTAACTGCTCTCTGAAGTGACCCAGAGAGTCACAACAGCAATTATGCATGGGGCAATAAATGCCATCCCTGCTAGCAATCTCCACAAAAACTGAAAGAAATAAAATACGTGAATTGTCAAGTTCCCTTCCTGGGTAAACACCAATACAAAGAACATGCTTAACACCTGAGGTATGACTTGATTGATTGACTGATTGATTTTATTGTCATGTGTACTGAAATACAGTGAAAAGCTTTGTTTACAGGCGGTACAGGCAGATCACAGCAAGCAAAGGATGTACAGATCAAAGAGACTTAGAGGCATACAGGTTGCATTGCAGGCTACATTATTTGAGGCTACAGTCCATTCAACAGTCTGATAACATACAGTAAGAAGCTGTTTCTGAACCTGCTCATGCATGTGTTCAGGTTTCTGTATCTTCTACCTGACGGAAGAGGTTGTCAGAGATCATTGCCAGGGTGCAATAGGTCTTTGATGATGTTGGCTGCCTTTCTGCAGCAGCAAGCCGTGTAAATAGAGTCCATTAATGAAGGGTCTAGGCCCGAAACGTCAGCCTTCCTGCTCCTATGATGCTGCTTGGCCTGCTGTGTTCATCCAGCTCTGCACCTTGTTGTTTCAGATTCTCCAGCATCTGCAGTTCCTACTATCCATGAATGAAAAGTTGGCTTATGTGATGGTCTGGGCTGTACACGCCACCTTCTGTAGTTTTTTACGGTCCTACACAGAGCAGTTGCCACACTAGGCCATTATGAACGCGGACAGTATGCTTTCAACGGAGCATCTGTAGAAGTTGGTGAGGAACGTTATGGACATGCCAAGTTTCCTGAGCCACCTGAGGAAGAAGAAGCGTCATTGTGCCTTCTTGACTCTCACATTGACATGGGAAGTCCGGGACAGGTCGTTGGTTATCGTCACTCTGAGGAACTTGATGCCCTTCATTCTCTCGGCCTCAGTTCCATTGATGTAGATGAGGGCGTGTTCTCCTCCTTTCTTTCTGAAGTCAATGATCAGTTCTTTAGTTTTGCCAACGTTGAGAGGCAGATTGTCTTCATTGCATCACGTCACCAAGCCCTCTGTCTCCCTTTTGTAGTTTGACTTGTTAGATATCTGTCCTACTACGGTGGTGTCGTCAGCGAACTTGTCGATGGCGTTCGTTTGGAATTTGGTCACACAGTCGTAGGTGTACAGGGAATACAGTAGGGGCTGAGGATGCATCCTTGGGGGGCTTCAGTGTTGACTATTATTGAGGATGGGGTGCAGTTACCTATCCTCACTGATTGCAGCCTATGGGTCAGAAAGCTGAGGATCCAGTTGCAGAGGGTGGAGCCGAGACCAAAATCATGCAGTTTTGACTTTGGTTCCTACTCAGCCCTCAGCCCTCCTTTTGTAATTTTATTGCTGTAATAGAAAAACTTAAGATTCCATTGTGTGTTAACCACTAATCTATACTCACATTAGTCTCTCCTACTTCCCTTTTCATTTCTCCTCCGCACTTTCTAGAGTCAGTTTGGTTAGCCGCACTCCCTCAGCACTATTCCGACCAATATACTCTCTCGTTATACAAACTACAATCTTAAAATCACACGGGAAATCTAAAATCAAACCCATAACATCATCTAAAAGAACAATATCCTGCCACACTGTTTCAGTGTTCATTGTCTAATTATGGACAAACAGTTCCATCTCATAACTAACTCTAGGCACCGACATTGCCTCAAGAGGGAATTCTATCTCTCACCGGGTTTACTGTGATGCTCAAGTACAAAGGTAAGATTGCATTGATTTCACTGACTACATTCTCAGGATGTCTCAAACCATTTCAAAGACTTTGAACTGTAATGGAGGTGAACTGTCAAAAAAAAAGAAACATTTCACACTAAGTAAGAAGATGAACGACCTGCTTCTTCCACTGTCCAGATTAGTAACCCCCTGACCTCCTCAATCTCTCTAGTTCCAATTTTCCCACATCCACAGTCTCGTGCTTGCCCGTCAGAGTTGGTGGACAGGGATCAGGAATCTAATCTAATCATGGCACACTTCTGGTTTCCTGAGGAAGCCAAAGAGACAGCTAACTGGACAGTATGTTATAGGACGCGGTCCCACCTCTGAGATTACATGGAACTTTACATTCGGTCGAGAGTCGGAGGTGGTGGGGGGATGGTGTCAGGCAGGTGTCAGGAGCCAGCACATAGCGATGGAGCAATGGCCTTGGATTTGGACCCACAGACATGAGGTGCTTTGTAACAAAAACAGAAATTGTTGGAAAAGCTCAGCAGGTCTGGCAGCATCTGTGAAGGAAAAATCAGAGTTAACGTTTCGGGTCCAGTGACCCTTCCTCGGAACTGACTGCAGATGGGAAAAAAGGTCAGTTTATATGCAGAAGATAGGGTGACAGGAGGGGATAAGGAATAAATGATAGGTGGGATACAGCCCGAACAGAGAGAAGAACAGTTGTATAGACAAAGGAGTGGATTATGATCTGGCTAGGAGGGTAAATAGCTGTTAATGGGTGCTGTTAGTGGTTTAACAATAGATTGTGTGTTAAAACAGATTGTGTGATAACAAGGCCTGTTTGTGGGGGTTGGTGCAAGGACGTGGGAGAGCTCAAGCCTGAAAACTGTTGAATTCAGCATTGAGTCCAGAAGGCTGCAGAGTTTCCAATTCGAAAATAAAGTGCTTGGTACCTGTACGGAGGAGAACAGGGACTACAGAATGGATGAGCTAACCGTGGCATCACAGAGCAAGATGGTATTCAATTGGGGAAGACTAAAAGGAATTCCGGAGTGATAGGGAATAGTGTAATCGGGGCAAAACAAAGTTGCTGAAAAAGCTCAGCAGGTCTGGCAGCATCTGTGAAGGAAAAAACAGAGTTAACGTTTCGGGTCCGGTGACCCTTCCTCAGAACGGGTCTGAGGAAGGGTCACTGGACACAAAATGTTAACTCTGTTATTTCCTTCACAGATGCTGCTGGACGTGCTGAGCTTTTCCAGCAACTTTGTTTTTGTTCCTGATTTACA
>NC_063343.1:62240833-62248076 GCF_021869965.1 Rhincodon typus
GAGGGAGGGATGAGGGAGAGGGAGGGATGAGGGAGAGGGAGGGATGAGGGAGAGGGCGGGATGAGGGAGGATGAGGGATGAGGGAGGATGAGGGATGAGAGAGGATGAGAGAGGATGAGGGTGAGAGAGGATGAGGGAGAGATGAGGGGGGATGAGGGAGGGATGAGGGTCTACATTCGAACGGAGCTGAGGTGAGGGAACGGAAGCAGACAGAATAGGATTAGCTCAGTCCCGGAGCGGATGAGGCATCATACAAATACGAAGCAAAAATTAAACACGAACACCTTCAGCCTGTCTGCACTTCAGGATAAAATTACATTCCCTTTCACATCAAACTGAGCGCCTGAGCTTTGCGGAACCAGTGTAGAGTCCCCGCCCTGTGGTATGGTGTGGTGTTAGAAAAATAGACGGTCATAACTACAAAATAAAAGACATTAATTTCCGGGGGTGCATTTATCAACTCTTAAACGCAACATTTAATGAATCGACCCACAAAAGGATTCTCCCTCCGTATGTATAATTTCTCCAGCGTTTTGCTGTTTCATTTGTCTCCGGGAAGCCTCAGAATGCGGTCAGGTATTTTCTGTGCATTCTAAATCTTCGCAGAGAAATGGCTTGCATCAGTTCACTTACCGTCTGGCTGCATGGGACAAAGTGCTGGCTCAGCGAGGATCACAGTAACCTGGATCCTAGGGAAACAGGAGCAGGCAACTGCGCTGAGAGATGCTGTTAGGTTTGACACAAGCTGCCGGTTCCTGCACACACACACACACACAGACAAAGCAAAAAAATGGCTGCAGTATCGTTCCTTAAAGTGACAGAAACACCAGTGATGCGTTTTCTCTCAGAAAAAAAAAACCCACAACTCAAACAGTCACACAGAGCCACCAAATCACCAATTACTGCAAACCCCCCAGAGACTCGCCTCGTTTACAGGGCCAAGGGTATTTCAAGACATAAGGGCGTTCACAAATTTTCCCAGTTATGTCATGAGCCAAGTTATTTTTATTTCAAATCAGAATTTACATATTTAAAAGTGAGAAAAATGTCAATGGTCGGCAGTCTACTGTCTGGGGCAATGGTTGTGGGGTACAAGTTCCATTCACAACTCCATTCACATTGAAAATAGGAGCAGGAGTAGGCCATTCAGCCCTTCAAGCCTGCTCCACCATTCAATAATAATCATGGCTGATCAGTCCCCTGTTCCTCCCCATAACCGTTTAGCCCTAGGAACTATACCTAACTTCTTGATAATATTCAATAGTTTGGTCTCATTGTTTTGACTTGGTCATCACTGACTACTCCATTTGTGAGAGGCTCCCTCAAACATTGTCTTGTATCATTCTCTGTCCATTATCTCCATTCCATACCCCAGACAAACCTCCCACTGCCTATCCTCACAAGAAAAAATCTGAATCCCTGACTAACCTGGGTGGCATAGGATTCAAAACTGAAAGAACTGCGGATGCTGTGTATCAGAGACAAAAGCAGAAGTTGCTGGAAAAGCTCAGCAAGTCTGGCAGTATCTGTGAAGAGAAATCAGAGTTAATGTTTCAGGTCTGGTGACCCGTCAGTTCTGTGGAAGGGTAAATGCATAGAAACATTAACTCTGATTTCTCATCACAGATGCTTCCAGACCTGCTGAGTTTTTCCAGCAACTTCTGCTTTTGTTTCTAGCATAGAAATCAAGTTGAGGAAGGGACACAGGACCCAAAATATTATCTCTGATATTTTCTTCACAGATGCTGGAAGACCTGCTGAGCTTTTCCAGCAACCTCTGTTTTTGTGTCTGTGATAGAAATCAAGCTGCTTTAGGTTGACTCTGAGATGTGACGCAGTGGTTAGCATTACTTCCTCACAGCACTAGGGACCAGGGCTCAGTCCCTGCCTTGGGTCACTATCTGTGTGGAGTTTGCATGTTCTCCCTGTGTCTGTGTAGGTTCGCTCTGGTTTCCTCCCACAGTCCAAAGATGTGCAGGTTTGGCCATGCTAAAATGCCCAATACTTCAGGGATGTGCAGACAAGGTGGGATAGCTTTGGGAAAGTTCTGAGGAAGGGTCACCAGACCCGAAACGTTAAGTCTGTTTTCTCCTTCACAGATGCTGCCAGACCTGCTGAACTTTTGTTCCTGATTTACAGCATCTGCAGTTCTTTCGGCTTTTATTTAGATTTGGGAAATGCAGGGTTATGAGGAAGGGGTGGGATGCTGTTTGGGGGCGCGGGGGGTGGGGGTGGGTAGGTGGGCGTGGTTGGTGTGGCCTGCTTCCACACTGTAGGGATTCTATGACCTATGCCTGCATTTTCAAAATCCAAGATAGTAAGAACTGCAGATGCTGGAGTCAGAGATAGCACAGTATGGAGCCGGAGGAACACAGCAGGCCAGGCAGCATCAGAGGAGCAGGGTCCCAACCTGAAACGTTAACTTTCCTGCTCCTCTGATGCTGCCTGGCCTGCTGTGCTCCCCCAGCTCCACACTGTGTTATCTCTGACTCCAGCATCACCGTCTCTTATTTTCAAAATCCAAGCTGTCTAACCTCTGACCTCCTATTACTGATAATATTTCTGCTGCTATTGCTTAATGATTTACTCAAGCCCAAACTTCACTTCCATCATTGATGCCTTTGTCATATTAAACCAATACTCTCTTTCACTTTAGCTGTTTGCCTCATTACAGCCTTCGTGTCTGCCATTTACCATTCCAGGCATGTGATGGCAGCATCTTGGAAGGCAGTGGACTGGATAATGGGAGGCAGAAAGTGACTGTTATGTTGAATATTGTGGCTGTAGGGGCTGATTTGTGAGGAGCAGGTCCTCCATAGCCAGCACAGACGAACTGACCCAAGATCAGCTGATATTGTTCCCAAAGGCTGGGCTCTCTTTTCCAGCTGGTTGTTTCTTCGTGGTCCTGTATTTTTCCATGCCTTTTCTGACGTTTGTCTCCAGGCACTCCAGCCAACCAGAAGAGCTTCCTCTGGATTGAGTCCAATCCCAATCAGTTTGAGTTCTCACATCAGCAAATCCTCATAATGCATCAGGAAGTGATGGTTTAGTGGTATTATTGCCGGGCCATTAATCCAGAAGCCTAGATAATGTCCTACAGACCTAGGGTCAAGTCCCATCATGGTAGATTTTGGATTTTTAAAAAATTCACTCATGACGTAGGGTATGCAGGGTAGTTTGATCTTAGTAGGATAATAGGTCGACACAACATTGTGGGCCAAAGGGCCTGTAATGTGCTGTACTGTTCTAAGATCTATGTTCTATGATGCGTGGTGACCCTGGTTGGCCAGCATTTATTGCCATTCCTAGTTACCTTTGAACTGAGTGGCTCACTAGGCCATTTCAGAGGGCAGTTGAGAGGCAACCACATTGCTGTGTGTCTGGAGTCACCTAGGTGAGAATGGCAGATTTCCTTCCCTGAAGTACATTAGTGAACCAGATGGTTTTTCTGACAATCGGCAATGACTTCATGGTCATCAGTAGATTCCTAATTCCAGATTATTATTTAATTCCAATTCCACCATAGTGAGGTTTGTAGCCACATCCCCAGAAAATTAGCCGAGTTTCTGGGTTAATAGTCTAGTGATAATATCACATGCCATCGTCTCCCCTTCAATTGAATTAAGAGTCTAATGGTGACCATTGTTGACGGGCAGAAAAAACCCACCTGGTTAACTAATGTCCTTTAAGACATTAATGTCTGGCCTACATGTGACTCGAGACCCACAGTGATGTGCTTTACTGTCAACAAGGGATGGGCAATGAATGCTGGTGCAGGCCCCGATGTCCATATCCTGTGAATGAATAAAAACAAAGGGTAACGTGTGTCTCTTGTTGATACTGAGCTTGCCATAGAGCATGTTCTTGAGACTGTGGCTGCCATGCATTCAGCTTACATGACACCTCAACCAATGGAGTCTCTGCTAACAGCTAGAAAGTAGAAACAAGGAATATAGGGGCAAGAGTTGACCAGAGTGCCACTGAGAAGGGGTTATTAGACTCTAAATGTGAACTCAGTTTAGCATGGCCAATCCACCTAACCTGCACGTCTTTGAACTATGGGAGGAAACCCACACAGACACGGGGAGAATATGTAAATTCCCCATAGGTACCTGCCCAAGGTCAGAATCAAACCCCAGGTCCCTGACCCTGTTAGGCAGCAGTGCTAACCACTGAGACACCATGCCACCCACAGGGATAAGAAGGGAGCAGCATCTAGGACAGTGTATGTGCAGACACCCAGAGTCCAAGATACTCCAGACAACAGGGATCTCAATGTGCAGGTTCCAGTATTGACTTAAACCACAAGATGGCTATGGGGAGAGTGCAACAAAGGTTAACCAGACCGATTCCTGGGATGGCAGGACCAACATATGGAGAGGCACCGGATCGGTTAGGATTATACTCATTGGACTTTCGAAGAATGGGGAGGAGGGGATGTCATAGACACCCATAAATGCTCGGAATGGACAATAAATGCTGGCTAGCCAGCATTCCCCATGTCCCACAAGTGAATAAAAAAATTCTAACAGGACTAGATAGGATAAATGCAGCATGGATGTCCCTGATGATTGGAGAGTCCAGAACAAGGGGTCACATTCTAAGGATACAGTGTAGGCAATTTAGGACTTAGATGAAGAGAAATGTCTTCAGAGAGTGATGAACCTGTGGAATTTTCCGCCACAGAAAGCGATTGAGGCCAAACCATTGAATATTACCAATGTTTTCAAGAATGAGTTAGGTATTGTTCTTCGGGCTAAAGGGATCAAGGGATGTGGGGAGAAAGTGGGGACAGGGGGACTGAGTTGAGCAGGCTCGAACGGCTGAATGGCCTACTCCTGCTCCTGTTTTCTATGTATTGTAAAGTCATCATTAATACCACCTCTGTAACTGAAATAACAGCACAGGGGCCGGTATCCCAGCACCAAGTCACCATTTATTTACTTGTGCACAGTACACTAGCTGTGACCAGCTAGCTCTGAGTCAGTCACCTGAACTGAGGAGATTCTAAATCCCCTGTTTATATTGGTCAGCCAGGGCTCCCTGATTGGCCCAGGTTAATAACGCCAATCAAGGATCTCATAGTCAATGGATCCACCTGGTTCTAATCACTACAGTAACATTATCTTATTTTGCCCGATTTCAAGTACTGTATTCCATCTGAAACTGTCATTCATTCAGTCTAAGGGCATTAGAAATGGGCAGTAAATGTTGGCATTGGTAATGATGCCCACATCCTGTGAAAAGGCAAGGTTCACGTTTATTCATTTATTTATATTTTCACAAGCAATCATTTTTATTTTGGGTGGCTACAAATTAATTCATTCAGCATCTGTGTATTCCTTTATTTCATAAAAAGAGCACTTTACAAAATGGTATTTTATTTTCACACCTGAATTGGGAACTCTCTCCCCCAAAAGCTTTTTGAGATTGCCAATAAGTTGGAGATTTTAGGACTGAGGTTTCTGTTGTGTAGTTGTACCGAAGGGATAGGAAGCCAAGACAACAGGATGGAGTCAGCATTCAGATCAACCGCTGAATAGTGGAACAGACGTGAGGGCTGAATGGCCTCATTCCTGTCCTTTTTACTTTGAATCTGATTGCGATGGGTTTAAAAGTTTGATGAATGATCTAAGTGTGGCATTTGATTAAGCAGCCTGATAGAAGCCATTTCTTTTTGTGGAAGGAGTTCATAACAAGGGGACATGACAAATTGGCCACAGAGATTGTGGGAAATCCCACTCACCGCTATGTCACTGCCATGACAGTACAATGGCAACATTGGACAATCATTTCAGAAATGTCATTGTCGCTTTCTAAGTACAGGCATCATCCTTCTGATTACTCAGGCCCAAGTCACTCACTCCTGAGATCAATAGATCTTGATTGATGAGAAGGTGGGGAGGTGGGATTCAGGGATGTGGAGGAAACGTGGGCAAGTTTAAGAGATACAGGGAGAAAATAGGTGAGTGGGGCTGAGGAATATGGGGGGAAAAGTGGATAGGTTTGATGGATATGAGGAGAAAATAGATAGATGGGGTTGAGGGATATGGAGGAAAAGTGGGTAGGAGTGACGGATGTGGAAAATTGGTGGATGGATGGGGTTAAGGGATCTGATGAGAAGGTGGATAGATGGGCAGGATCTGGGGATTGCAGGATGTGGAGGACAGATGATAGAAGGGGTTCGAGGATAAAGGGAGGTGGTGTGTAAGTGTGGGCTTGGTCTTGTTAAAGGGAGCAGGTCAATTTTGTCTGATTGCCTGCTCCTACCCTTAAAAGAACTTGAGGCTCCCCTGTCTGATTAAAATGTGTCAGGCAGCACATTTACTGGGATGTGATGATGTTACTGCAGGATCAATCACTCCCAGGGAAGCATCCGTGTCTAGTTGCAGCATCTCTCTGTTTCAAATTGGTCCCTCAGCAAACTTGCACTGATTGGGAAGATACAGGCATTGATGGCAAGGTTATAGCCGGAGACACGCAGATGGTGTCTGAAGGGGTCATAGTCGAGACAACCTGCACCAGTGTCCATTTCTCCAAACGTTATACTGTGATGGTGCTCCTCTGAATTCAGCCAAGGCTACAGTTGTATTACGGTGGCTGACCTCTAGGTGGGGGTAGTGGGGAGTAGAAATGGAGGCCAAAGTAACGCTCCTGCTTC
The DNA here is from genome assembly GCF_021869965.1 of Rhincodon typus. Classification (NCBI taxonomy): domain Eukaryota; kingdom Metazoa; phylum Chordata; class Chondrichthyes; order Orectolobiformes; family Rhincodontidae; genus Rhincodon; species Rhincodon typus. The sequence goes on from NC_063343.1 coordinate 62,247,495, forward strand.
TTCAATAACCAGTGACGACGGGATTGGGTGCAGCTGTGGCGCCCCTATAGTCGAAGAGCTGAGGCCACCTCACCTTGACGGAGATTGCCTGAGAGTTCTAGTATCATGGGGGTGTGTTCTCTGCAAGCATCAAATATGATTTCCAACAGTAATAAATAAATATTTAATAAACAGTACACCACATTGAAAATATTCTCTTGTTCCCATCGGGTTATTCAGTTTTAAAGCTGTACAGTCTCCATGACTCCATTCAGAGTTCTCCAGACTCAGACAGCTCACTTAATTCATTCCGAAGGTCAAAAAACGAAGGCCTCTCCTCAGGTCTCTGCAGTGGGAAAACAGGGAAGAATTTGTTAGTTTCTAACTTCCAGGTAAAGCAAAGGATGTTGAACAATGATCGCCCAGAGGAAACTGAAGTAATAACTGATCTAGATTAGATCTGTCACCAGCACACACCCTAAACAAAAAATAGAATACTGTGGATGCTGAAAGTCTGCAATAGCAACAAAACTAATTAGCAAGGTAGGCAGCCCAATGCTCACCACTGGGGGCACTGTGAGCCATGAACACTGCTCACCACTG
>NC_063343.1:62248086-62248254 GCF_021869965.1 Rhincodon typus
AACACTGCCCACCAATGGGGGCGCTGTGACCCATCAACACTGCCCACCACTGGGGGTCCTGTGACCCATCAAACCTGCCCACCACTGGGGGCTCTGTGACCCATCAACACAGCCCACAACTGGGGGCGCTGTGACCCATCAACACAGCCCACCACTGGGGGCTCTGTG
>NC_063343.1:62248264-62281724 GCF_021869965.1 Rhincodon typus
ACAGCCCACCACCGGGGGTGCTCTGACCCATCAACACAGCCCACCACTGGGGGCGCTGTGACCCATCAACACAGCCCACCACCGGGGGCGCTGTAACCCATCAACACAGCCCACCACCAGGGACGCTGTGACCCATCAACATTGCCCAACACTGTGATCCATATCATTAACAGTCTGCCATCCCATGGTTGCATGGAGGCCAGTACCACTTTGTGAAGGTTAGTGCCACCGTTGTCAGGTTGTGTAAATACTGTGATGCCGGAAACGTGAAATAAAAACAGAGAGGTTTTGAAATACTCAGTAGATTAGCACTGGGCTTACCACCAGGAGCACTCAGACCCATACCATTCACTCTTCCCACTACTTGGGGCGCTCTGACCCACAATACCCACTCTGTGAAGGACAGTGCCATCCATGATTGGGCAGTGTGGATGATGAGTCACAGTGCCTTCAACAGTGCCCATGCCCCATTGCAATCTCCAAATGATTCAGTATTGCTGAAGATGAAGGACCTTCAGCTTCATCTGAGTTGATGAAAAGTAACTTACGGAAGAATCATTTTCTCTTTGAATTGAGTCTTTAAAACCTTGCCTAAAGGTTAAATGTTAATTAAGTCTTAACTTCCAGGTGTCGATTATGAATGGTCGATCACCTGAGTTAGGCTTCCGAATGATCCCAGTTCAGTGAGTGACTTATTCCAAGCTTGCCCCTCAATCCTGGGCAGGGCTTTGCTGTTTGGCTCCTTGTGGGCCCTGTCATTACCCCAACAGCTCAGTAGCTGTTCTTCCTGTGCGAGCCCATATTGTGTCAGCACAGTATTTAACCACAAGAATAATCATAGTCGAGAACAGATCCTACCCTCACCTAACACCCATTTTACAGCACGACCCACTCAGCCAAAAAACCCAATTGTTCCCAAGGTGATGTGAGCTAGTGGCAGAGGAGTTTGTTAATGTGTTTTCTCTAGTTGCAAACAATACTCTTGCTGACCAGTTTAAGGGTCTAGGGGAGCAGAGGTTAGCACTACTGCCTCACAGCACCAGGGACCCAGGTTCAGTTCCACCCTCAGGCAACTGCCTGTGTGGAGTTTACACATTCTTCCCCCTGTCTACATGGGTTTCCTCCTACAGTCCAAAGATATGCAGGCTAGGTGGATTAGCCATGCTAAATTGCCTGTAGTGTTGCAGGATGGGTCTGGGTGGGATGCTCTGAGGATGGGTGTGGACTTGTTGGGCCAAAGGGCCTGTTTCCACACTGTAGGGATTCAATGAGAATATTTATTGGACACCTCACTACAGGCTAGACATAGTAGGAGCTGGAGAATCTGAGATAACAAGGTGTAGAGCTGGATGAACGCAGCATCAGAGGAGCAGGAAAGCTGATGTTTCAGGCCTAACTCCTCACCTTTACTGGCTCCAACCCCACCTCCTTGACCTGTCTGTATCTTCTCCTTTATCCATCTTCCATCTGCCTCCCCCTCTCTCCCTATTTATTTCAGAACCCCCTTCCCCTCCCCCATTTCTGAAGAAGGGTCTAGGCCCGAAATGTCAGCTTTCCTGCTCCTCTGATGCTGCTTGGCCTGCTGTGTTCATCCAGCTCTACACCTTGTTATGTCACTACAGGTTAGCACCTCTTTGGATAGAAGAACACACTCACTACATACATAATGACAACACCATTGCATTTATATATCTTTTGTTGTGCATTAATGTCTTGCTGTATTAAAGTGGCCATATTACTACCAAACCAAAGGGCTATTCTCTCATCAGAGAAAGCAGCTGGTGGTGGTTTAACCTGAGGGTCACTGTGCCTCAGGCGAGGGGAGAGATTGAGAAGGTGAGTCCTTTATGTAACCTAAGCTGGTGTGGGATAGTTCTTGAATAAAAGTTAATGGTTTCCTCAAATCAGCAGGCACAGCAAACATTCTTTAGCAGCACAGAAAAGCAAATGGTAAAAAGTTTGATCAAAGAGATAGATTTTAAAAAGCATCTTAAAATGGGAAAGAGGAGAATTTAGATGCAGACATTTACAGAGGGAATTCCTGGGCCCAGGGAGTTTAAACTGGAGCTGTCAATTGTGGAGCGATTAAAATCTGAGATTAAAATCATTGCAGAAGCACAAAGATCAGAGAGACTTTCAGAGCTGGAGGAGTTTAGAGATAAGGCGGGGTTGGAGTCATGGAGGGATTTGAAAACAAGGATAAAAATTTTAAAACTGACCCGCTTTTATTCGTAAGCCAGTCTATTTCAGTGAGCAAGAAGGGTGAATGGCATTTGATGTCAGTTAGTTTATGTGCAGCAAAGTTTTAAATGGCCTAAGGTTTACAAACGATGGAAGATGGGAGACTAGTCCGGACTCCATCAGTTAGAAGGACGAGAGATATTCATTCCAGCATTCCTTAATGTGATTTCCACCATTGTCAGTGGCATATTTTTTGAGAACAACATCTGAAGCACCTCAGCTCATATTGCTCCATTAAAGGCACTATACTGATGTAGGTTGTTGTATTCCATTCCCTTTGAAATTAAGTCAACATTCATAGAATCATAGAAACCCTCCATTCGGCCCATCGAACCTGCACTAACCCTCCAAAGAGCATCCCAGCCAGGCCCATCCACCCCATCCCTGTAACCCTACATTTCCCATGGCTAACCCACATATCCCTGGGCACTATGGAGTATTTCCCATGGCCAATCCACCTAGCCTGCACATCTTTGAACTGTGGGTGGAAAACCACACAGACACAGGGAGAACACGCAAACTCCACACAGTCACCGGAGGCTGGAAACAAACCTGGGTCCCTGGCGCTGTGAGGCTGCAGTGCTAACTACATTCCATCAGCCTTTTTACATCCATCCAATGGTTTGTGTAAATGGAAACACGGTCATTCACAAATCCTATTCTCTCATCAGTCAGAAAATAACCTGATCTATCCTGAATAACCTCAGCCATGGAGGGAATCGAACCCATTTTCTGATGAAGGGTCTAGGCCCGAAACGTCAGCCTTCCTGCTCCTATGATGCTGCTTGGCCTGCTGTGTTCATCCAGCTCTGCACCTTGTCTCTGTATCAATCTGCCTTGCAAGCCAGCCAACTGAACTAATCGACCCACCTAGCAACAATAGTTCCAAAATGAATCATCATATGCTTTGTCACCCTCAGCTCCATCTGCCACTTAATCTGTTTCCACCCCTTCACAACTTTTCGCTCCTAGCTTGGTCCGTAAACACAGACAGACATTTAAATAAAAACTGAAAGAACTGCAGATGCTGTGAGTCAGAAACAAAAACAGAAATTGCTGGAAAAAGCTCAGCAGGTCTGGCAGAATCTGTGGAGAGAAATCAGAGTTAGTGTTTCGGGTCGAGAGACCCTTCCTCAGAGACATCTGTCTGGTCCCTTTATTGAGGTCATCAGTAATTTGTGTTGAAAAGCTGAGCCCACCCCCACCCCGAAACAGAGACGTGCTTCCACATCCTGTGCAGGGGTGGCATCGATGAGGGAAAAGTGAAAGTGAGGATTATTTCCAGGGGAATTTGTCAGTCTTTATACCAACCTCCTGCCAACAACTGCTCATGATTTTATAAATGAACGGAGAAGCCAGTTTTGGCTTATGAAGGCGAAATCCAGCTGTGAGTTCTTCAACGACTTCGGAGTTCAAACGATTTTCATACGGCATTTTTCCCTCAGAGAAGACTTCCCACATCAGCACCCCTGCAGGAAAACGGAGACTGTGAGAGGTAACTCCCTGATACATGCTATTCATTTGTCTCTCTCTGTTATTCATTGCAGATACAGATTTCCTTATCCCTCTAACCTCAGCCATCTCTACACCACTCCAAGATCTCCGCCTTGCTCAGTCCGAGCCTCTTACACATCCCGATTCCAATTCCTCCACTGCTGACGTCCAGCCTTCTGCTGCCTGGGCATTCAATCCTTCCTCAACCTCTCCACCTCGCTATGCTCCTTCAACATGTTCTTTAAAACCTACCTCATTGAGCAAGAACTTGGTCATCTGCCCTGATATCTCTTTCAGAGCCTCAGTGTCAAGTTTTAGTTGTTAACGCTCCTCTGAGGTGTTTTATTATGTTAAATATAAATGCAAAAAAAAACCCTGAAAGAAGTAGAAATCAAAAACAAAACTAGAAATTGTTGGAAAAACTCAGCCGGTCTGGCTGCATTTGTGGAGGGAAAGCAGAGATCACGTTCTGAAGAAGCGTCACTGGATCAGAAACACCAACTCTGCTTTCTTTTCACTGATGCTGCCAGATATGCTGAGTATTCCCAGCAATTTCCATTTTTGTCTCTATCCAGTTGCAAACTGTATTAATTACTTACGCAGGATCCCAGTCTGCCATAGCTCTTAATGCTTGATTCCAACATTTGAACAGAAAACAAGGTTTGATTCAATTTTGTACAAAAGACAGGCACTCTCACATGTTGATGCAAGATTTTTCATGGTACCGATGTCCTATATATTCCTCTATATCCGTGAACATACTCAGAAATACATCATGATAAAACATTATCGTTGTTTACAGTGACTTCTCACATAGGTGAGGAAGGAGGTGGAATTTTCTTTGTAATGTGCATTGACACCTTCCGATATACACAGATTATTTTTGCAGTGGTATGCATTCTCTAAATTTCTATATCTATGGGAAAAAGAGATCAGAGGAGTTCTGGACAATTACATTTACCGTGTGTGTCTGCACAGCATGGAAATAGAATCATGGTTACACAACTGACAGAGAAGAGAGATTTAAAGAAGACACGAGAGGCAATCTTTTTAAACAGAGGGTGGTTCGCGTGTGAAATGAACTTCCTGAGGAAGTGGTGGATGCGGGTACAGTTACAACGTTTAGAAGACATTTGGATAGGTACATGAATGAGAAAAATGTTTGAACGGATACTGGCCAGGAGCGGGTAGGTGGGATTAGTTTAGTTTGGGATTATGTTCGGCATGGACTAGTTGGACCGAAGGGTCTGTTTCTGTGCTGGATGTCTCTATGACTCTATAACTCTATGACAGGAATATGTCAGCCTCTATCTTGCTCATTTACACTCACATGCTCAATCATTGCCTTTCTATCTGCTTCCAAACATGAAGCACTTTACCCTGCACAGCAAATCTCCTCCTACAGACCATGTACAGTCGACACCATCATAAACTCTACCCATTCATTTAATCTGTACAGAACAGCGGGTAAAGAAAACACGGAAGCATAAAAAATAGGAGCAGAATTAGGCCATTCAGCCCTTTGAACCTGCTCTGCCATTCAATACCATGGCTGACCATTTAACTCAATAGCCAGTTCCTGCTTTCCCGCCATTTCCTTTGATCCCATTAACCTAAAGTGCTATATCCAACTCCTTCCTGAAATCATACAAAGTTTTAGCCTCGGTTGCTTTCTGTGGAAGTGAATTCCAAAGGCTCACCAGTCTCTGGGTGAAGAAATTTCTCCTCATCTCATTCCTAAATGGTTTACCCTGTCTCCTTAGACTGTGACTCCCTTGTTCTAGGCTCTTCAGACCTTGAGAGCATCCTTCCATCTTCTGCTCTGAGTAGTTCTGTTAGAGACCAATTCTCCGAAGAAACCAGCTTTTAGAGTCACAGAGTCATAGAGATGTACAGCACGGAACCAAACCTTTCAGTCCAAGTCGTCCATGCCAACCAGATATCCTAAATTAATCAAGTCTCATTTGCCAGCATTTGACCCATATCTGTCTAAACGCTTCCTATCCATGTACCTATGTAGATGCTTTTTAAATATTGTAATTGTACCAGCCTCCACCACTTCTGCTGGCAGCTCATTCCATACACGCACCACCCTCTGTGTGAAAAAGTTGCCCCTTAGTCCCTTTTAAATCTTTCCCCTCTCACCTTTAACCCATGCCCTCTTGTTTTGGATTTCCCTAACCTGGGGAAAAGACCTCGGCTATTTACCCTATCCGTGCCCCTCATGATTTTATAAACCTCTATATGGTCACCCCTCAGCCTCTGAGGTTCCAGGGAAAATAACCCCTCTTGTTGGCTTCAGAGTCACCATATGGGACAGCGAATAGCAGCTTCATGAATGGGTGACACAACCTCTACAGAGGATTCTGGAACCTCCACTTAATGGGGCTCCTGTTTCTGTCGTAGTGACCAGGGCACAACCTCACTCACGTATCTGGTGCTGAAGCCAATTTGAATTTGCACGTTACAGCAATTAATAAAATGGTGTTGAGAGTAACATAAGAGTGAGCCTTTAGCTCAGCGAGAGCCATCACTGTCTCTGAGCTAGAGGCTGCAGTTTTCAAACACCAGGTGGAGCTAGTGGCCATTCCCCACTGAAACACCTCGACACCATATTGAGGCAAGGTGTAGACCTAGATGAACACAGCAGGCCAAGCAGCATCATAGGAGCAGGAAAGCTGACGTTTCGGGCCTAGACCCTTCTTCAGAAATGGGGGAGGGGAAGGGGGTTCTGAAATAAATAGGGAGAGAGGGGGAGGCGGATAGAAGATGGATAAAGGAGAAGATAGGTGGAGAGGAGACAGACAGGTCAAAGAGGCGGGGATGGAGCCAGCAAAGGTGAGTGTAGGTGGGGAGTTAGGGAGGAGATAGGTCAGTCCAGGGAGGACGGACAGGTCAAGGAGGCGGGATGAGGCTAGTAGGTAGGAGATGGGGGTGGGGCTTGAGGTGGGAGGAAGGGATAGGTGGGAGGACCGGTTAGGGAGGCGGGTATGAGCTGGGCCGGTTTTGGGATGCGGTAGGGGGAGGGGAGATTTTGAAGCTTGTGAAGTCCACATTGATACCATTGGGCTGCAGGGTTCCCAAGCGGAATATGAGGTGCTGTTCCTGCAACCTTCGGGTAGCATCGTTGTGGCACTGCAGGAGGCCCAGGATGGACATGTCGTCCAGGGAGTGGGAGGGGGAGTTGAAATTGTTCGTGTCTGGGAGGTGCAGTCATTTGTCGCGAACCGAGCGTAGGTGTTCCACAAAGTGGTCCCCAAGCCTCCGCTTGGTCTCCACGATGTAGAGGAGGCCACAACAGGAACAGCGGATGCAGTATACCACATTAGCAGATGTGCAGATGAACATCTGTTTGATGTGGAAGGTTTTCTTGGCGCCTGGGATGGGGGTGAGGGGAGAGGTGTAGGGACAGGTGTAGCACTTGCTGTGGTTGCAGGGAAAAGTGCTGGGGGTGGTGGGGCTGGTGTGGAGTGTGCAGTGGACAAGAGAGTCACGGAGAGAGTGGTCTCTCTGGAAGGCAGATAAGGGTGGGGAGGGAACAATGTCTTTGATGGTGGGGTCGGATTGCAGATGGCGGAAGTGCCGGAGGATGATGCGTTGGATCCGGAGGTTGGTGGGGTGGTACGTAAGGACGAGGGGGATTCTGTTTTGGTTGTTATTACGGGGAGGGGGTGTGAGGGATGAATTGCGGGAAATGCAAGGTATACTGTATCCGCTGTTCCCGTTGTTGCCTCCTCTACATCGAGGAAACCAAGCGGAGGCTTGAGGACCACTTTGTGGAACACCTACGCTTCGTTCGCGACAAACGACTGCATCTACCAGTCGCGAACCACTTCAACTCCCCCTCCAACTCCTTGGACGACATGTCCATCCTGGGCCTCCTGCAGTGCCACAACGATGCTACCCGTAGGTTGCAGGAACAGCACCTCATATTTCGCTTGGGAACCCTGCAGCCCAATGGTATCAATGTGGACTTCACAAGCTTCAAAATCTCCCCTCTCCCAACTGCATCCCAAAACCAGCCCAGCTCATCCCCGCCTCTCTAACCTGTCCTTCCTCCCACCTATCCCCTCCTCCCACCTCAAGCCCCACCCCCCCCCCCACCTCCTACCTACCAGCCTCATCCCGCCTCCTTGACCTGTTCGTCTTCCCTGGACTGACTTATCCCCACCTACACTCACCTTTACTGGCTCCATCCCCGCCTCTTTGACCTGTCTGTCTCCTCTCCACCTATCTGTTCCCTTATCCATCTTCCATCCACCTCCCCTTCTCTCTCCATTTATTCCAGAGTCCCTTTCCCCTCCCCCATTTCTGAAGAAGGGTCCAGACCCAAAACGCCAGCTTTCCTGCTCCTCTGATGCTGCTTGGCCTGCTGTGTTCATCCTGCTCTACACCTTGTTATCTCAGATTCTCCAGCATCGGCAGTTCCCACTATCTCTGAACCATATTGAGACGCTTGCTCCTGACTTTTGCAATCTCAGCAATGACCTTCAGTATGTAACAGGAAGGATATGCCTCATGATGGCCCATTAATTGGTCAACACTGGGAAGCTGCCTTTCTGGCTCCCATCGCCCCTCATCACAGGCTCTAGCAGAGGGATCTCAGCTGTTGTGACAAGATTCCATGGTTTGTTGGTCAAACTCTACCTGTGCAGTGACAGTTGCTGCATTTTTGAATTAGTGGATCTTGTCTTCCTGCCCTGCATTTTTATTTTTCATTTGAATAACCTGGTCTCATCTGTTGGATGCCTTCCACATGATTTATGCAACACATGAGGCCATTCAGCCCACCGTGCCTGTGCTGGCTCTTCAAAAGAGCTATGCATTTAGTTCCATCATATTTCCTTTCCTTAAGGAGCTGCACTTTTCTCCCCCCACCTGAAGTATCTATCGAACTCCCTTTTTGAAAGCTGCTATTGCATCTCCTTCCATTGCCCTGTCGGGATGCATGTTGCGGATTTTAAAACTCTCCCAAAACTCTTTAAAACTCTCTACAAAATGCTCCTGACCCCACCTCCCATTCTCGGAGACAGTGAGGACTGCAGAATCAATAAATGTGAAGCTGGGAAACTACAGCAGGTCAGACAGCATCTGAGGAGCAGGAAAGTCAACATTTTGGGCCGAAACCCTTCACCAGGATGAAGCGTTTTGGCCCGAAACATTGACATTCCTGCCCCTCAGATGCTGTCCAACCTGCTGTGCTTTTCCAGCTTCACATCTATTGACCCCATCTCCCATTCCTCTTTGCCAATCGTCTTAAAACTACAACGGATGGTCTCTTACCAAATGACCAGACGTCGGATTTGCTGCTGAACTTGGAGTATCGGAAAACTTCTGGAGCTGACCACTTGACTGGGAACTTTGAGCCTGAGGAGCTGGTGTACTGGTCATCAAGGACGAACCTTCGGCCAATATTGGGGGAGGTGAGAAAAAGAAACAGTGAAAATGGAGGGACAACACCACAGCACCACGCAGGGTGGGGGCATGAAATACAAAGTGGGCACCAGGCTGCCTGAGCTGAGCCTTACCTTCCCAGTGCCTTCATTAGGAGATCGTGAACCATGGATGAGAACCTGGATGTGGCTCACCTCCAGTTTCACAACATACACAGGCAGATCTTCTCCAAGGTATGAGCTTACATTCAGACCATTTCCAATCTCCTTGACCCCAATACACTTAAAACCAGAAATAAACAGCAGGAGAATACCCCTAACCCTGATTCCCATGAACAGAGTCATAGAGTCATAGAGTAGTACAGCACGGAAACAGATTCGTTGGTCTGACTTGTCCATGCCAACCAGATATCCTAAATTTATGTAGTCCCACTTACCAGAATTTGGCTCATATCCCTCTAAACCCTTCATATTCATATACCCACCCAGATGCCTTTTAAATTCTGTAATTGTACCCACCTCCATCACTTCCCCTGGCAGCTCCCCTACACACACCACCTTCTGTGTGAAAAAAGTTGCCCTGTAGGTCCCTTTTAAATTTCTGGACTCCCCGTACCCTGGGAAAAAGACCTTGGCTGTTCACACTATCCATGCCCCTCACTATTTTATAAATTTCTATAAGGTCACCCCTTATCCTCGGATGTTCCAGGGAAAATAGCCTCAGCCTATTCAGCCTCTCCCTATAGCTCAAACCCTCCAACCCTGGCAACATCCTTGTAAATCTTTTCTGCATCCTTTCAAATTAATGACATCATTCCAATAGCAGGGAGACCAGAAGTGAACACACTGTTGCAGGGAGGAAGTTGTTGGACTGGAGAGGGTGAAGGGGAGATTTGCCAGTATGTTGCTGGGAATGGAGGGTTTGAGTTATAGGAAAGGTTTGGAGGGGTATGGACCAGGAGCAGGCAGGTGGGACTGGTTTAGTTTGGGATTATATTCAGCATGGACTGGTTGGACCGAAGGGTCTGTTTCCATGCTGTACAATTCTATGACTCTGTGACTCTAATATCGCAAAAGTAGCTTAACCAATGTCCTGTGCAGCTGCAACATGACCTCCCAACTGCTACACTTAATGCACTGAGCGATGAAAGCAAGAGCGAGAACATTAGCTGATAAATACAATCACTAATCAAGGGGTATTGGCCATCTGCCAGCAGACGGGAAAATATTACCTTGTCATTCCGAAATCTGATACTTTAACCGACAGTGAGTCCCCTATTAAACAGTTCCTTGCTGCCTGTAGGCAAAGTGAGATGTTACAAGCTGATCGAACACGAGCAAAAATGGAAATGTGTAAAGCATTAGGCCAATGAAACAAAAGTTTTCTGCCTTCCCCCACATTGCTAATGTTCACAGCTCAGCGTAAAGCACGAATCAGATTTACAGGAGACTATTTAGCCCCTCAATTGTCATCAACCAGTTAATGGTTGAAATGAAGTTCAAGTCCATTTTTCGGTCTCCCCTCCATATCCCTCAACACAAACCCATTGACCTCAGTATGAGGGCTTGAATTAACCACACGTAGAGTCACCAAGTTCTCAAAGGACCATTGGGCTGCTCTCTTATGAGACAGAGAGACGACCGGTGGTAGTTTAACCTGAGGGTCACCGCTCCTCAGGAAAGGAGAGACATTGAGAAGGAGAGTCCTTCAGAGTAAGCTGGTGTGGGGGAATTGAAACCATGCTGTTGGCATCACTCTGCATTGCAAACCAGCTGTCCAGCCAACTGAGCAGGGACACACCCCAGGATGACTGTTTCCCAGCCTAGCCTTGGTGAGGTGCTGCCAACCATGGGCAACATAATCCCTTGCATCCCAGAACAGCCAGGCCCAGTGAGACCAGGCCTAAGATGATTTCCTTTCTGGAGCAGCTGATTAGAGAAACACGAGATGCAGAGCTGAGCAGTCTTCTTCAAAACAAAATATTTCACTTGAACTGAAGAGAAACAAACATCTTTACCAAGTCACGGTGGATGAATTTGTTGCTTTCCAGATATGCCATCCCCTCACTCACATCTTGGCACATGCCCAGGAGGGTCTCCTTGTTGAAACCCCCTCGGTTGGTCCTGAGGTACTCAGACAGACTACCATACTTCATATACTCAAAGATGAGATAGATTGGCCCTTTCTGTGTACAGATACCGTACAACTGCACAAGCTTCTCATGAGACAGTCTCCTAGCAACAAAGAGAGAGAGAGAGAAAAAAAAGACTTGCATTTGTATAGCCCCTTTTGTAATTTCAGGTCACCCCAATCAGGTATTGTTAAAGGTAGTAATGTAGGAAACATGGCCAGCTGTCATATACAGCAATGGGATGTTGATTGAGCAATAAATGTCAGCCCAGGACAACAGGGAGAATTTCTCAACGTTTCCACTCGAATATCTCATCTGAAAGTGAGCACTCCCGGCAGCGAAGCTCTCCCACAGTACTGCACGGGCCTATCTTTCTGACCCAGAACTCAGAGGTGACAGTGCTCATCACTGGGCCAAGGCTAACAAGATGGGCCAACCAGGTGAAGCAAAGGAGTCAACAAGAAGCAATTATAGAATTCAAGTAATTGACAAAAGTACATGATGGGAAATGAGGAGAAGCTATTTCACAGGGAAGGTTGTTAAAATCTGGAATGAGCTACCAAAGTGGTGGAACCAGATTGCCCGGGAACCTTTAAAAGGTAGTTGGATATGTTTGAATGAATTTTCAGATTTAACATGTTATACATCTTGTGGCACAGTGGGTAGCATTCCTATCTCTGAGCCAGGAGGTTTGAGCATCAAGTCCCATCTCAGGCTTTGACAGTCAAGGAAGGAGTACTCACAACATGGCCATCACTATTGGGTCATAGAGTCATATGGCACAGAAACAGACCCTTCAACCCAACCAGTCCATGCTCACAATAATCCCAAACTAAACTAGTGTCACCTGCCTGCTGCTGGCCCATATCCCTCCAAACCTTTCCTATTCGTGTACTTAGCTAAGTGTCTTTTAGACATTGCAACTGTACCCACATCCACCTCTTTCTCAGGAAATTCATTCCACACTTGGACCCACCCTCTGTGTAAAAAATGTGCCCCTTTTGTCTTTCTTAAATCTCTCTCTTCTTACCTTAAAATGTGCCCCCTGGTCTTGAAATCCTCCATCCTAGGGAAAAGACACCTACTATTAATCCTATCTATACTTTTCATGATTTTATAAACCTCTGCAAAGTCACTTCTCAACCTCCTATGCTCCAATGAAGAAGTTCCAGCCTATCCAGGCTCTCCTTATAACTCAAACCCTCCATTCCCGGCAACATCGTACAAAGTCTCTTCTGAACCCTCTCCAGCTTAATAATATCCTTCCTATAACGGAGAGATCAGAACTGGACACAGTACTCCAGAAGACGGCTCACCAACGTCTTGTACAACCTCAACATAACTTCCCAAAGGTCCGAGCAATGAAGGCATGTGTGCTAAATGCCTAAATTTGAAGCATGTCTTCAAATGTAACCAAAAGATAAGGTTCTGGAACTGAAAGATAGCTTGGAATCATTGACAAACACAGGGGACCTCATAGAGTAAACCAATCATTGCTTGTAACTTTCTCTATGTAGGTCCACTTCTATCTGTTCTTTTCTCACTGTCTCTCTCTTTCTGTCTCACACTCTCTCTGTCTATGCTTTAGACTCTCTGTCCATTTATCTTGCTCTTTCTCTCTCGCTTGTCTATTAGTGGTTAGCACTGCTGCCTCACAGGTTTGATTCCACCCTCGGGCGACTGTCTGTGTGGAGTTTGCACATTCTCCCCGTGTCTGCGTGGGTTTCCTCCGGGTGCTCTGGTTTCCTCTCGCAGTCCAAAGATGTGCATGCTAGGTGGATTGGCCATGCTAAATTGCCCATAGTGTTCAGGGATGTGTAGATTAGGTGGGTTATAGGGGGATGGGCCTGTGTGGGATGCTCCAAGGGTTGGTGTGGACTTGTTGGGCCGAAGGGCCTGTTTCCACACTGTAGGGATTCTATGATTCTATTCTATGATTCTATCTGCCAGTCTTCCTGTTCATAACTCTTACTAGCCGTCCTCTATGTTTCTCTCCCTTTCACATTCTCCCACTCATTTACCTGTCTCTGTTTACACATTCCCCAAACTCTCTCTCTATCTCTGGCTCTGTCCATGCAGCTCTCTCTCTCTCCTCCAACTCATGCAGCCCCTTCAAGATTTCTCTATGTCTCTGAGATCAATGTTTTATGCTTTTAATCTGCTGGACAAAATTTCACAAGAAAATGCTTTTGGAGCCGGAATGTCAATGAAAGCACCATTTTTGTTGTATAAGGATGTAAAGATCTGAAAGGGTTAATGCTGAGGAGTACCCTAACATACAATATATGAGCTTTGATAGAGACAAAAGCCACCCCTTGTTAGACTAGCAAGTGTTTTTGTTATCACCACACTAAACCCTGAATATCTCCACCCTACAGGAATAGTGCATACTGCCTCATTGAGCTTGGTGATCATAGAATAATAGAAAGAGGTTCATTAAAGTCCACAATGACTCTCCGAAGACCATCCCACCCAGACCCAGCAGCCTACCCTATCCTGTAACCCTGCATTTCCCTTGACTAATCCACCAAACCTACCCATCCTTGGACACAAATATCCCCATTACTTCCGAGCAAGGTCAAGTTAAGAGACCACTAATATATCCAATGGGAAATTCAGGAGAAACCTCTTGATCCAGAAAGTGGTGAAAATGTAAAACCCTCTACTGTTGGAAATACTCCAGGCCAAACCCACTGATTTGAAGTCTGATGAAAAATGGACTGAAAATTTGGGTAAAACTTTCGGGTTGGCCGAGTTTCCTGCTCCTTATCCAAAGGATTAGGAGGGATTGTGCCCTCTCCAGTGTGGCTGCCCCTCAGTGTAGATCACTCGGAGTGTTAGTTGGTGGAGGTGAGACATCCGTGCCTCTTCAAAGAAGAAGTCCCACCTCACAGAGCTGCTGGCCTGCACTCTGATTGGACTTCAGCTTTGTGGTCCCAACAGCACCACCACGACAGATAGCCTGTGTCGGGACTACATGTGGTCCCTGGAACCTAAGGTCAGAGTCAGGATGAAGTGGGGAATAGGATGAGAGGAATGGTAGTGGGGTGCTTTGAGAGAGGAACCCCTGGGGGAGCAGGGGTGAATTTAATGGGACCACCTCCCCACCTGAAAACCTGGTAGTGGGGAGCTGTAAAATTCACCCTTCCACTGTTCCTCTCTGCACAGAAGCTGCCTGACCTACTGAATATTTCCTGTACATCCTGTTTTATTTTGCATTTAATGCGTGGTACTCATCCAATTCCTTGTGGATTGTCACAATCAGATCTGCCCTCACTATATACTCAGACTCTTAATCTACTCCCGATTCTAACCACTCACTGCATAAAAAAGCCTGTCTTCCTGGCACCTTTTGTTTAATCATAAATCTGTGGCCTCATTCTCAACCCTTCCATGAAGAGGAACAGTTTCTATCCATTTGTTCTGTCTGGACCCTTCTATCAAACTGCCTCTTAACCTTCCCTTCTCCTAGAGGAACAGCACTGGCTTTTCTTCACTGTAACCAAAGTCCTTCATAGAACATAGAATATAGAACAGTACAGCACAGTACAGGCCCTTCGGTTGTGCCGAACATTTACACTAATCCTAAGGTCTATCTAACCGCCACCCCTACCTTATACTATCATCCATATGCCTATCTAAAAGCCACTTAAATGCCCTTAATGAGGCCGACTCCACTACCCTCTCCGGCAATGCATTCCATGCCCCGACCACTCTCTGAGTAAAGAACCTACCTCTGACGTCTCCCCTATATCTACCTCCACTCACTTTAAAATTATGCCCCCTCGTAATAGCTACTTCCACCCTAGGAAAAAGTCTCTGGCTGTCCACTCTATCTATACCTCTGATCATTTTGTACATCTCTTCATCCCAGGAAACACTCACACAACAGTTGTGTACCTTCTCTAATGTCCACATGGCCTTCCTATAGCGAGGCACCCAGAACTGGGAAAATTCCTGCTGAGGATTAGCCAGACTTTTCTTTTATAAAAGTTGGTCATTAATCCTTTACTTTTGTGTTCCCTGCCTATATTCATAATGCTTGTGATCTATAGCCCTCTTTAACTGTTTTCCCAGCTTTTCCTGCCACCTTCGAAAATCTCTGTAGACAAAACCCCAGCGACATTCTGTTCCCACATTCCCTTTACAACAGATCATTTTGATGAGATTGAGATGTCTGAAGGAGAAAGCAGTTGAAGGTTTTGTTCCTGGGCTGAGGTGAGGAAGGGTGCCAGGAAGCAAACAAGACCATGAACACCAGCAGGGCCCCCTTGTACTGAACACCCTGTATCTTTGCTGTGAAACTGGTGTACCTCCCACAGGAAGAAACATGACTAGCTTGAAAGCAAAAGATCAGAAACCGGTGGAAATTCTAGATTTGGACTCTTCGGTAAAACTGGACATTTGGGGAGCAGGGGAGACACTGGACAAGAACAAAGGGGAGAGAGTGGAGGTGACAAAGGGTCAGCTGGTCATTCAGTAACTCAACAACAGACTGTATCCCAAAACCAGATAGTAAAATCCAAAACATCCAAGGATGTGCAGGTCAGGTGGATTGGCCATGCTAAATTAGCCCGTGGTGTCCAGGGATGAATAGGTTAGGTGGATTAGCCATGGGAAATGCAGGTTATGCGACAGGGTGGATCTGGTGAGATGCTCTTCGGAGAGTCATTATGGACTCAATGGGCTGAATGGCCTCTTTCCACCTTGTAGGGATTCTACTATTCTATGATTCCCAAATGCAGATGGAGCAGTAATTGTCTACACTCGTGTGACTGTTGTGGAGCCTGTTATAGTCATAGTCATGGTCATAGAGTTATACAGCAGGGAAACAGACCCTTCGGTCCAACTAGTCCACACTGACCAGGTATCCTAAACTTATCTAGTCTCTTTGCCAGCATTTAGCCCATATTCCCCTCAACCCTTTCTATTCATGTACCCATCCAGATACCTTTACGTGTGATTGTCGTTTCGGACTCTCCTACCCTGGGAGAAAGACCTTGGCTATTCAACCTATCCATGCCCCTCATGTTTGTGGTATGTCAATATCTGAAACTATTTCTCCACTACATCTGTTAACATCCAAACTGCAGCACGCCTCTCTATCTCTCCCTCTATTGAACTTTCTGTCTCTCCTTGGCTCAGGCCCTCTGACAGCACAAGAGATCGAACTGCTCATCCACTTACATCATGATTTGAGCCTCCTCGATGAAGTCTTCCTCAGACATAGCTCCTTCCCGTATCATCTTGATGGCCACTTGGTACTTGTTCTTCCAGTAACCCATGTGCACGACACCAAACTGGCCGCTGCCCACCTCCTCAATGAAGGTGAGGGATGTGGCTGCAATTTCCCAGGTCCCTGTTGACACCAGGCAAAACATCAAAGCTGGATCTTCACACAGTGCTGTATGTTCATAGAATCCCTACAGGGTGGAAACAGGCCCTATGGGCCAATAAGTCCACACCAGACCTTGGAGCATCCCACCCAGACCCATCCCCCTAATCTACACATCCCTGAACACTATGGGCAATTTAGCGTGGCCAATCCATCTAACCTGCACATCTTTGGACTGTGGGAGGAAACCAGAGCACCTGGAGGAAATCCACGCAGACACGGGGAGAATGTGCAAACTCCACACAGACGGTCGCCCGAGGGTGGAATTGAACCCAGGTCCCTGGCGCTGTGAGGCAGCAGTGCTAACCACTGAGCCACTGTGCCACCCCAGCTGTTTGCTGTTTTGCTCTCAAATGCCTTTGAATGTCCATAACACTGTCTGCCTCAGCTCGTCTGCTGCTGAAATCCTCACCCATGTCTTTACCTCTTGGCTTGACTGTCCCGAGACGCACCCATCTCCCATGCTCCATAAGTTTCAGTACTTCCAGCTTAGCTGCCCGTGCTATAAGAACTCAAGTCTTGATGGACTACCACACTGTCATTGCTGTTCAGCATTGGTTCCTGGCCCAGCAAAGCCTCTTGCATCACTATTTTTAAATTCCTTCATGGCCTCCTTCCTCCTCTGCCACCTCCTCCAGCCCTACTACCCTAATAGTCTCTCCATTCTTCCAGACTGCTTGAGCATCCCTGGATTTTAATCACTCCAAACTGCATAGGCCCAAAAGCTCTAGAATTTAAGCACGGCTTCCTTCAAGCCTGAAATGTTCTAGAATTTTATATTTATTCATTCGTAGGATATGGGTATCACTGACAAGGCCAGCATTTATTGCCCATCCCTAATTGCCTAGAGGGCAGGTAAGAGTCAACCACATCACTGTGGGTCTAGAGTCACATGTAGGCCAGACCAGGTAAGGACATTAGTCAACCAGATGGGTTTTCCAACAATCTGCAATGGTCAACATTAAACTTGTATTTCCAGATTTTTATTGAATTCAAATACCACTATCTGCCATTGTGGGATACAACCTGGGTCCCGAGAACATTACCTTGGTCTCTGCATTAACAGGGTCAGTGATAATACCCTTCTGAGGATGAGGGTAGCCATCTTTCTGGTCTAACTAGAATAATCTTGATGAATAAACAATATGAAACTTATTGCATAACCACAACTTTATACAGGATACAAGAATTTGCTCTACATTTCTATAGAGACAGATAGGAGCAACCAGACCCCATGTCTGCCTCTTCCAGCTTCCTCCACTAAATCCCTGTAACATCACCACAGGGGATGATGTTTACTGCTTTTAATCAATTGTTAAATCCTTCATAGTGATAGTCATAGATTCATACAACATGGAAATAGACCTTCAGTCCAACCCAAACTAAACTATTCCCATTTGCCTATGTTTGGCCCACATGTCTCTAATTCTTTCACATTCTCGTACCTGTCCAAAACGTCGTTTAAATTTTGAAACTCTTCCTGCATCTACCACACTTCATCTTCAACTGAATTCCCTCCTCAAATCACTCTCCATCTCTACCTCTGTCTCCTCACCTGAAATGCTTCCTTTAGGACCTACTGTTTTGACTATGTTTTCGGCCATCTGTTATCATATTGGCTCATGTGGCTCATTGCCAAATGTTGCCCAACTTGCATTTCTGTGAAGCAGTTTGGGACAGTTTACTGTATAATGGCACGATGTACATGAAAGTTGTTGTTGTAGTGGTTGTTGCGGTTTTTCTAGGAATACGAAATCGAGGGATTGGTCCTGGGTCCAGAAAGGTACAGGCATTGCTCAGACTCAGAGTCATTCTGACACAGAGGGAAGCCATTTGACCCATTTAGCCTATGCCAGCTCTCTGCAGAGCAATCCATTCAGTCCCATCCTCCAGCTCCATTCCTGTAGCCCCTGCTGGCTTATTTCTCTCAAGGGCCCTTCCAATTCCCTATCGGAATCACTGATCATCTTTGCATGCACCTTCTTTCTGGGTAACAGGTTCCAGGTCGCTACGACTCACTACGTACACAAGATCTTCCAACAGTCCCTCCCCAAATCTCTGTCCTTGAACCTTAAAGGGGTGTCCCTTCATTTTACATCATCAGCTAATGGGATCAGCAATTCTTTGTTTGTCTCCCATTCAGTATTTGGCTTTGCTTTCTTCACATTGGAAAGCAAAGTCACTTACCATAACTGAAACCAGCTGTTGAAGGAGCAGTCTCTCTCCATGAAGACACTGGGTATCTCAGCCGAGTGACCAAACCTGTAACACACAACAATCTCAACAATTGACAATTTTTGGCACTGACATTCCTTCCCTATCTTAAGCATATCCTGGAGCACTGTGTCCAGTTCATTCGCTCTGTTATAGGAAGGATATTATTAAGCTGGAGAGCGGTCCGAAGAGATTTACCAGGATGCTGCCGGGAATGGATTTATAAGGAGAGGCTGGGACTTTATTCACCGGACTGTGCGAAGTTAAGGAGCTTAGAGAGGTTTATAAAAAGGTGTCTGTTCCCTGGGGTAGGGTATTTCAAGACTGGGGGGCATATTTTTTAGGTGAGAGGAGAAAGAGAGGAAAGAAAGAATTCTACACAGAGAGTGGTTTGTATGTGGAATGAAGCTCCAGGGGAAGTGGTGGATGCGGGTACAGTTACAACATCTAAAAGACATTTGCATCAGTACATGAATAAGAATTGTTTGGAGGGATATGAGTCAAATGCAGGCAGGTGGGACTAGTTTCATTTTGGATCATGGTCGGTATAGATTGATTGGAGTGAAGGGTATGTTTCCGTGCCATATGACTGTATGACTCCATAACACAAGGTGCAGTCCTGTTGGAACACACTAGTAGTGAGGGAAAGAGATCACAGAAGACTTGTGACATACACATATTATAAAACAAAGAACTGTGGATGCTGGAAATCAGAAACAGAAATAGAAGTTGCTGGAAAAGCTCAGCACGTCTGGCAGCATCTGTGGAGAGAAATCAGAGTTAACACATTGAGTCCCACAAAAGACCTCAGCTGGAGTATTATCTATAGTTGTGGGTGCCACGTTATAGGAAGGATGTGGATGCGTTAGAGTGAGTGCAGATGTGATTTACAAGAATGGTTCCAGGTCTGGGAAAGTTCAGTTATAAGGATGGACTGAAGAAGTTGGGATTGTTCTCCCCAGAGAGAAAGTGACTGAGAAGAGATGAGATTGAAGTTTTCAAAATCACGAATGGAATAGACAGAGTAGATAGGGTGGAGATGTCTCCACTTGTAAAAGGAACAAGAATGAGAGGGGCATAGATTTAAAGCAATGTGCAAATGAAGCAATACGCACTGCCTGGAAATGTGGTGGAGACAGGTTCAACTGAGACATTCAGGAGGGCATTGGATGGTATGTTGGATATTAATGATGTGCAGGAATGTGGGGAAAAGGCAGGAGATTGGTGCTAGCTAATAGAACCAGACTGGATAATAGACTGTGCAGACATGATGGGCTGAACAGCCTTCTTCCCCACCTTAACCAATCAATGACTCTATGATAGACAAACAGGAGGCTGGAATAACACAGCAAACCAGGCAGGCAGCATGTGGAGGAAAGGAGCGGTCAACGTTTGGGGTATTACCCTTCTTCAGTCCTGAAGAAGGGTAATACCCAAAATGTTGACTGTTCCTTTCCTCCAGATGCTGCCTGGCCTGCTGTGATCTTCCAGCCTCCTGTTTGTCTACCTTGGATCCCAGCATCTGCAGTTTTTCTGTCTCTAACCAATGATTCTATGATCCCTGCTTCACTCTTGACACTACAACTTATCACAGTTAGGAAACAATCTTATTAAAGAGGGAAGATGCAAATTATGGGTTTGTGCCCCACAGTTGACTGAGACTGATTGAACCCATCAGCTTACACATCACTACAATGACCTGGACTGCACTGCTTAAAAGGGAAGATTCAAGAATGACTTTCAAATGGGATTTGAAAAGATACTCAAAAAAAGAAAAATGAATGAAAGATCTGTCAGGAAAGAGCAGGGGATTGAGATTGATCGATCGAGTGGGACTTGACTATCCCTGACATAAAAGAGACAGGCCGTCGAAGGTTTTCATCTTACAGATGTAAGAATGCCAAGTTTCAAAGGCAATATCAATATATACTGCATAGTGCCTGTAATGGGCCAGACCAGTCCCCATCAAAATATTTTAAGAAGCTAGCCTAGACCCAAACTTTTTCTTACTTTAAAGGCAAATATAAAGTGCCATGTTCCAGATGCAATACGATGGTCAAACTACTCAACATTAAGCAATACAATTTATTATGTTGCAGCTGTACAAGGTGCTGGTGAGGCCACACCTGGAGTACTGTGTGCAGTTTTGGTCTCCTTACTTGAGAAAGGATGTACTGGCACTGGAGGGGGTGCAAAGGAGGTTCACTAGGTTGATTCCGGAGTTGAGGGGGTTGGCTTATGAGGAGAGACTGAGTAGATTGGGATTATATTAGTTGGAATTCAGAAGATTGAGGGGGAATCTTATAGAAACATATAAAATTATGAAGGGAATAGATAAGATACAAGTAGAGAGGATGTTTCCACTGGCAGGTGAAGCTAGGACAAGAGGGCATAGCCTCAAGATTAGAGGGAGCAGATTTAGGACTGAATTGAGAAGGAACTTCTTCACCCAGAGGGTTGTTAATCTATGGAATTTCTTGCCCAGTGAAGTAGTTGACGCTACTTCAGTAAACATTTTTAAAGATAAAGTAGATTTTTTTTGAACAATAAAGGAATTAACGGATACGGAGAGAACGCGGGTAAGTGGATCTGAGTCCATGAAAAGATCAGCCATGATCTTATTGAATGGCGGAGCAGGCTCGAAGGGCCGGATGGCCTACTCCTGCTCCTAGTTCTTATGTTCTTATTTAAACACTGTAGTTAAAATACAACCAAAGAAAGACAAATTTAGAATAACTTAACTCTTGGAAAACTTAACAGTATAATAGATACAGTAGCTATTACCAATTAACTGTTCCAATACAGTAACATTCCATAATCACAACCCTTGGCAAAAAGGCAAACTCAGAAAATTAGACTTGTCTCACAGATAACCCAGCAGCAGAGAGAAACACCAGCTTCCAGCGGTAACCAAGAGAGGGAAAAGATAGCAACTGAAAGAACTGCGGATGCTGTAAATCAGGAACAAAAACAGAAGTTGCTGGAAAAGCTCAGCAGGTCTGGCAGCATCTGTGAAGAAAAAAATCAGAGTTAATGTTTCAGGTCCAATGACCGTTCCTCAGAGCAGAAAGTGTGTGTGAGGGAAAAGATAGCTTTTATTTCATCAAGCCCACAACAACAACTGCTTAAAACTAAATCTTAAAAAAAAATCTAGAAAGCTTGGTCTCTGAGAGCAGACCACACCAAGCCAGGCTGCTTGTATTGACACATCTTTAAAAAATACCCCAAGGCCTCACAAACTCTTTACTTTCTTACTGACAAGCTCTTCTCCCTCTTGTTCAATCGTTCTCTACAAAGAAAGGACAAAATAACCTCTTAAAGCTACAACGTTATCACATGCCTTTGAAATCTGATATTCTTCCTTCCGTCCTGATGAATGCAAGATGAAAATCTTCAACAGCATGTTTCTTTTTACAGAAATACTCACGTTCTGGGCTAACGGGAGACCAACAGGCTGGGCTGATAAACACTAGTAGAGATCTGATGGGTAGAATAGTCTCCTGCTATGCTGTTTAATCTGGGACTCAATCACATTTAATTAAGCCTGCTCTTTTCATATAGATTCTCATTATAACCACCCACTGTAATTCCTTTACCTGCTGCATTGTGCTGATGGTATTTGATAAGTTCTGGAATGGAGTCGAAGATATGTTTTTCTGCCAGGTAATAGCGTTTGGGAGTGTCATCAATTTCTTTGATGTGGTAATGTTTGACCCCAGGACTGTTCTCACTGGTAGAAGTTAAAACAAAAAGAGGGAACTTGCATTTATATCGACACAACTATATATTCACAACTTCAAAGCACATTACAGTAGAATCTTGACTAATGGACCATCTCAACCAAATAGTCCTTCTCATTGGAAGAAACCGGCGTGAGTCAATTTGAAACAGCCAGAGGTAAATTGGGCTAGAGATGTCAGAGAGACTGGGGAACTCAGTGATTTCTTTTATCCAAGGCTATTGGACTGTTTAAGTCCTGGGTCCCACTCTCTTAATCTTTCCAATGATTTCTCTCCCTCCTTCTTTCACTGTCTCGCTGGTTCTCCATCTCTCTTTCTACTCCTCTGCCCTGCTCAATTTTTGTCTTCATCTGTCTTTTATTTCTTGCTGACACTTAATATTTCTGTCTTTTTCCATTGTTTGAACTCTATTCATCTCTCTAGCTATGTCCCTCTCTTGCTTTTTCTTTCCCCATCTTTATTCCTTTCTCTCACTCTTTTACTCTCACTATCGCTTTATCTCATGGTCTCTCTCCTTCAAACTATTTGTCTGTCTCTCCCTCTTTTTCTTTCTTTCACTCTTTTACCATCACTCTATCTCTCTTTACCTTGCTGCCTCTGAGTGCCTTTCTGTCTCTGTCCTTCTGTCTCACTGCCTGTACCTATGCCCACCCCAGAATGAGAAATTAAAGACATTGACGTTGGACAAATGGGAGTCAGTGTGGAACAGGCTGACTGACAACAGGAGAGTTGTCAAACTCAATTTTACACCAAAAAGATCAAGTGTTTCCAGGTCAGCACACAACATGGATGTTGGGGGGTGGGGGTAAGTTAGTTTGGGTGGGTGGTGAGTAGAAGCTTCCCAGGTGCTGGTCTGTATGGCTAGTGGAACTGTACAGGGCTACAAATGGATTGCCACCACAGTGACTGTAAGGCTTAACGGCAGCACAGATTCTGAAATCTGAAACCTTAATTTATTGTAAAAAAAATCATTTCTCAGAATATATATTCACCCCTCGTCATTTTTCACACATTAGGTGGCAGGATTTGGAGAGCTTAGTTCAAGAGGATGTGGTCTACCATTCCCTTCATGCATTAGGTTCTTGCAAACCTCACTGCACTGAACACTCACACACACGCACACACTCACTCACAGTCACACACACACACACACACACACACACTCACACACTCACACACACACGCACACACACACACTCACAGTCACAAACACACACACTCACAGTCACACACACACACACTCAAACACACACGCACACACACGCACACAGTCTCTCTCTCTCTCACACACACACACACACACAGAGTCACATACACACAAATACTCACACACACTCACAGTCACACTCACATACACACACACACACACTCACATACACACACACAGTCACACTCACATATACACACAGTCACACACACTCACACACACACACTCACACTCACACACACTCACGTACACACACACACACACACAGACTCACACACTCATATACACACACACAGTCACACACACTCACATACACACACACACTCACAGTCACACTCATACACACACACACAGACAGACACACACAAACACATTCACACGCTCATAGTCACACATGCTCACGCTCACACACACTTACACTCACACACACTCATACGCACACACACGCATACTCACACTGACACATACACTCACTGACACACACACACAGTCACATGCACACACAAACATGCAAACATACACACACACACACTCACTTGTATACACAGACACAGATTCACACACACACTCATCCTCTCACATACAGACAATCACACGCGCAAACACATACATACACACACACGCTCACTCACATGCACACACTCACGCACACATGCACTCACACATGCACACTCAGACATGCACACTCTCACACAGATACTCACACGCACATTCAAACACTCATGCACACACTCACACATATACTCACATGCACACACATACTCACACACACACACTCACACATGCATACACACACACACATACACACACACACTCACACTCACATACACAGTAACGCACACACATGAGCACACATGCATATATGTACACACACACATTCTCACATACACATGCACACAAAGACTCACAAACACACATACATGCACAGACACAAAAACACACATGCACATACATATACATGCACACATATGCACATGCAGACACACACACACAGAAACACACACACACAAACAGACATACACACATAAACACACACATGCATATACATGCACATTAAGACTCAAAAACAAATACACACACAAAGATGCACACAAATACAAAAACACAAACACAGACACACACATGCACACACTCACATGCAAGCTGTTACAAACATGGTCCAGGTGACAGGAGGTGAAATTCCTTTTTACATTTCATTTCCAGATCATTAGAGAGATGTTTCTGATTTCGGCTATGTATCAGCTGGGGAATATCCAATCCAGTGCAATCAGAAGCTGGAGCATTGTCCTCCACAGCCAGAGCAACAAGGCTGCCTTCATGCCTTAATAACACCCCCACAATGACCTTCACCTCCCCTCATCAGCAGAACAGGTTAAAATCAGGCTCAGCCCAAAACAACTGAAGAATTGATATTTTACCTTAATCGTGCCTTGTCAGCTATCACTGCAAAAATCACAGTATTCAGCTGTACTGGGCTGTGTTGGTGTGTGAAAGAGCATTAACTGTATCTAGTGTAGAGCGTTAGGGGATGAGGCTGTGAAAACAAGTTAGCTCGATCCAGTGTTCTGTGTCGAAGTCTGAAGGTGTGAGAGAGGGTTAGCTGGATACAGTGTTGTGTGTTGGGGTGTGAAAAAAGATTAGTTGTATCTAGTGTAGAGTGTTGGGGCGTGGGAGAGAGTTAGCTGTATGCAGTGGAGAGAGTTGGGTGTGAGAGTCAGAGAGTCCTACAGCATAGAGACAGGCCCTTTGGCCCAAACTGGTCCATTCCGACCAAAATGTCCATCCATGCTAACCCCATTTCTCTGCATTTGGCCCATATCCTTCTAAACCTTTCCTATCTGTGTATTTGCCCAAATGCCTTTTAAATGTTGTTTATGCACCCGCCTCAACCTCTTTCACTGGCAGCTCATTCCATATACGTACCACCTTCTGTATAAAAAAGTTGCCCCTCAGGTTCCCATGTATTCTTTCCCCTCTTACTTTAAACTGATGCCCTCTAGTCCTCAATTTCCCCAACCCTGGGAAAAAGACTGAGTGCATTCACCCTATCCATGCCTCTCATGATTTTACACACCTCTATAAGATCCCTCCTCAGTCTCCTACGCTCTAAAGAAAGAAGTCCTAGCCTGTCCAACCTCTCCCTGTAACTCAGTCCCTTGAGTCCTGGCAACATCCTTGTAAATTTCTTTTGCTCTTTTTCTAGTTTAAAAACATCCTTTCTATAGCAAGGTGATCAAAACTGAACACAATACTCCAAATGTGGCCTCACCAATGTCCTGTACAACTGCAACATAACTTCCCAACTTCTGTACTCAGTCCCCTGACTGATGAAGGTCAGTGTGCCAAAAGCCTTCTTCACTGCCCTGTCTACCTGTGACTCTACTTACAAAGAACTATACACTTGAACTCCAAGGTCCCTCTGTTCCACTACACTCCTTAAGGCCCTGCCATTCACCATGAAAATCCTACCTTGATTTGACTTTCCAAAATGCAACACCTCACACTTATCTATATTAAACTCCATTTGCCATTTCTTGGCCCACTTTCCCAGCTGATGAAGATCTTGCTGCAATTTCTGATAACCTTCCTCACTGTCCATGATACCGCCTATTTTAGTGTCATCTGCAAATTTACTAAACCTTCCCAGTACATTCTCATCCAAATCATTGGTATAGATAACAAACAGCAATGGGCCCAGCACTGACCCCTGAGGCACATCACTAGTCATAGGCCTCCAGTCCAACAAGCATCCTTCCACTATTACTCCCTGTTTCCTACCATCAAGCCAATTGTGTATCCAATTTGCCAGCTCTCCATGGATTCCATGCGATCTAATCTTTCTGAGCAGCCTACTGTGTGGAACCTTATCAAAGGCCTTACTGAAATCCATATAGACTTCGTCTACCACCCTGCCCTCATCAACCTTCCTGGCCACTTCATTAAAGAAGTCTAACAAATTTATGGAGGCATGATCTCCCAAACAGAAGCTGTGCGATGACTACTCCTAATCAAACCTTGTCTTTCTAAATGCATGCATATCATATCCCTCAGAATCTCCTCAAGTAACTAACTTACCACAGATGTTAGGCTTATTGGTCTATAATTCCCAGGTTTTTCTTTCTAGAATAAGGGCACAACATTCACTACCCTCCAGTCTTCTGGGACTTTATTTGCAGCTAACAATGATGCAAATATATCAGCCAGGGACACCACAATTTCTTGCGTAGACTCTTGCAGTGTTCTTGGATATATCTGATCAGGACCAGGAGATTTTATCCACCTTCATACATTCTAATACTTCCAACACCTCCTCTACTGTGATATGGACTGTCCCCAAGATATCGCCACTACCTTCCCCAAGTTCCCAAGTCTTCATTTTTTTTATCCACGGTAAACACAGAGGAGAAATATTCAATGAGAGCCTCACCCATCTCCTGCAGTTCCACACTTACATGTCCACTTTGGTCCTTGAGGGGTCCTATTCTCTCTCTGGTTATTGTTTTTCCTTTAATACACTTAAAGAATCTCTTTGGATTCACCCTAATCTTCTCGGCCAAAGTTATCACGAGCCCCCTTTTTGCCCCCCCCAATTTCCGTCTTCAGTAAACTCCTGTATCCCCTACATACCTCCATGGATTCCCTTGATCCCAGCTCTTGTACCTGAGCCATGCCCCTTCTTTTCTTCTGGTCAAAGCCTCAATATCTCTTGTCATCCAGGGTTCCCTCCTCCTGCCAGCCTTGCCCTTCACCCTCACAGGAACATATAGACCTTGAACTTGAACTATCACACTTTTAAAGGCCTCCCACTTGCTGGAGGTCCCTTTACCTGCAAACAAACTACTGCAACCAACCCCTTGCAAGCTCCTGTCTAATTCCATCAAAATTCACCTTGCCCCAATTTAGAACTTGAACCTATGGACCAGTTTTGTCCCTCTCCATAACTATTTTAAAATTAATAGAACTATGGTCACTGGTCCCAAAGTGCTCCCCCACTGTCCCCTCAGTCACCTGTCCCGCCCTATTTCCCAAGATTAGGTTCAGTTTTGCCCCTTCCCAAGTAGGACCCTCTATGTACTACTTGAGGAAACCTTCCTGAACACACTTAACAAATTCCACCCCGTCTAAGTCCTTAACACTATAGCAGTCCCAGTCTATGTTAGGAAAATTAAAATACTCCACTATGACAACCCTATTGCTAGTGCAAGTTTCCCCAGTCTCCCTGTATATTTGTTCCTCTAATTCCCATTAACTATTTGGGGGCCTATAGTACAACCCCAATAATGTCACTATTCCCTTCTTATTTCTTAGCTCCACCCACAAAGCCTCACTGGATGATCCCTCAGTTATTTCATCTCTGATTACTGCTGTGATACTCCCCTTAATCAAAAATGCAACTCCCCCTCCCCACTTTCCTCCACCTCTGTCCTGCCTAAAGCACCTGTACCCTGGCACATTAAGCTGCCAGTCCTGTCCCTCCCTTAGCCATGTTTCTGTAATGGCTATAATATGCCAGCCCCATGTATCTATCCATGCCATGAGTTCACTGGCCTTAGCTGTCAGCCCTCTTGCATTGAAATCGATGCAATTTAATCCAACAGGCATTCCTCACTCCCTGTCCTGTTCCAGCCTGTCCTGTATCTTCAACTTGCTATTTCTGATTACTGTATCTCCTTCCAGCCTCACACTTGCCCCTCTGCTGTTGAGGATCCCAGCTCCCTGCCAATCTAGTTTAAACTCTCCCTTGCAGCACGAGCAAATCTGCCCACCAGGTGTTGTCTCCAGTGTTGTGTGTTGGGGTATGAAAGAGAGTTAGTTGTATCTGGTGTAGAGCGTTGAGGTGTGACACAGGGTTAACTGGATACAGTGTGGTGTGTTGGGGTGTGGGAGAGTGTTAGCTGTATCAGTGTAGAGCGTTGGGGTGTGGGAGAGGGTTAGCTGTATACAGACTGGCAATCAGGAACCAAAGCAAGAACTTGCATTCGTCTAGCATCTTGCAGCATCCTTATACATTTGAAATTGTTTGCAAGCTAATGAATTACTTCTTGAGTATAGTCAGTATTGTCATATTTAAAATGCTGCATCCAGTTTGAGCTCTGGATGATACTACATAAAATCCTGAGATAATAGCCAAATAACCAGTTTAGTGATGTTTGCCCATGGGTTGATATTGACAAGGGGATCAGGGAAAATCACATCTTTCACAGCTTTGGGATCTTTGACATTCGTCTGAGAGTCAGATGGCATGTTGGTTTAATGTGAGTGCAGCATTGCCTCTTCACTGACAATTCAACAATGCACTCACCCCTCAGTACTGACTTTTCTAGAGTGCAATAGTCCGTCAGTAATGACAACTCAGCAATGAAGCACTCCCTCAGTGCTGACAATTTGACAGTGTTGCCCTCTGTCCCTCGAGGCCAAACTTTACGGGAATGATCCCATAGTAGATTGATGGGATGAGTTAGAAAGCCCATTACCTGGTCGCTTTAGTGAAGACAGAGACTGTGTACATCCCAGCCTGTCTCGAATCCCTCACCATGAAAGCTCCTTGTTTACCCTGAAACACAAGCATTACAAGATGAATAATTATCAGAATCACAACATCACACAACATCACCTCCTGCGAGGGGCTGCAACATGCGGCCAAAAAGCTTGATTTAAGTATTAGATGTTGAGGAGATGCAACAGAGAGTTCGGAATGGTTTCGCAAGGGAATATGACAACCTGATGCTGTGCTGGTGAAGTCATGACTGGCGGAGGTGGACCTTCTGAATTCAGGGGATTTGCCAGAGTCTAGGGGGTGGAGCAAGACTGTGTCCTGAGCTATGGGATTGGCGGAGGTCAGAACTAGACAAGGGGAGGTTTGAAGACCACATTGAGAACTTTAAAACTGAGCTGCTGTCCAACTGGTCACTAACATTGGCCAGTGAATCCATGGATGAATAGGACTTTGTGAGAGTTAGGATATGGGCAGTGCCATGCAGCACCAGTATAATAAATAAACCGTGATTTAGTGGCGCAATCATTCTTTGTTTTGGACGGTTTAGAGTACTTGCTGCTGTGGTAAATACTTAGTTTACGACCAGCACAAACATGATGGGCTGAAGGGATGTAGACCTCTACAATTCTATGACAGAGAATCATAGACTTTGTGGCTAATCCTGATCATTCCATTTGCTTCAGAAAAGTTTGTGAAGTTAAACAAGACGGATTGAGACGTTCTTTTGAAACTCGACTGGAATAAAGGAAATTTAGTTATATTGCTTAAATGTGGATCAGTCCACTAGTTCATATCACATGCCACATTTGTATTATAAATTAAATGATTTGTTTTCCTTTAGGATCACTAACCAGAGCACAGAGTACTGCTCATAGAAGATTGGCAGTGGAAATGCTGTCACAATTGTTTTTGTTTAATTCACACACCTGATGAGGCTGTCACTGGCCAGGCAGCATTTATTGCCCATCCCTAATTGCCCAGAGGGCAGTTATGAGTCAACCACAATGCTGTGGGTCTGGAGTCACATGTAAGCCGGATCAAGTAAGGACAGCAGTTTCCCTCCCTAAAGCGCATTAGTGAACCAGATGGCTTTCTCCAACAATTGGCAACAGATTCATCGTCACCATTAGATTCTTAATTCCAGATATTTATTGAATTCAAATTCCACCATCTGCCATGATGGGATTCGACCTCAGGTCCCCAGGGCATTACCTGGATCTCTGGATTAACAGTCCAGTAATAATACCACAAGGCCATTGCCTCCCCTGACTTGGTCTGGCCTGGCTCACAGTGGTGTGGTTGACTTTTAACTGCCCTCTGTAATGGCCTCACAGTCCCCTTAGTACAGGGGCAATTAGGGATGGGTGGTAAACGATGACCTTGCCAACAACAGGCACATCCCATGAAAGAACTTTTGAAAATCTGGTTTCTGTAAAAGTGTTTGTGAAGCTGTTGTATTGGCATTACAAACCCATCTGGTTTAGGAATATCCTTTAGAAAGGAACCCTGGAATCCTTACTGGTCATAGAGATGTACAGCACAGAAACAGACCCTTCAGTCTATCTTGTCCATGTCAACCAGATATCCTAAATTACTCTTGTCCCATTTGCCAGCATTTGGCCCATACCCCTCTAAATTCTTCCTTTTCATGTGCCTGTCCAGATTCCTTTTAAATGCTGTAATTCTACCAGCCTCCACCACTTCATCTGGCTGCTCATTCCATACATGCACCACCCTCTGTGTGAAAAGGTTACACCTCAGTTCCCTTTTAAATCTTTCTCCTCTCACCTTAAACTTATGTCCTGTAGTTTTGGACTCCCCTACCCTGTCTTGGCCTTCAGTTGCCTCCAGTACCACATCAACATGTGCGGTTCTGCCAGTTATTGGAAGAATATTATTAAGCTGAAGAGGGTTCAGAAAAGATTTACCAGGATGTTGCTGGGAATGGAGGGTTTCAGTTATAGGGAGAAGCAGATAGGCTGGGCCATTTTTTTCCTGGAGCATAGGAGGTTCAGAGGTGTTATTGAGGTTCGTAAAATCATGAAGAGTATAAATAAAGTGAATGGTGGTGTCTTTTTCCTAGGGTGGGGACCTTCAAGACTGTGGGGCATTTTTTAAGGTGAGAAGAGAAAATTTTAAAAAAGACCTGAAAGACAATTTTTTTATACAGAAAGGGCCCGTGGGTGGAATGAACCTCCTGAGGAAGTGATGGATGTGGGTACAGTTACAACATTTAAAAAAATTACAGATCATTAATCATAGAATCCCTACAGTGTGGAAACAGGCCCTTCGGCCCAACAAATCCACACTGACCCTCAGAGCATCCCACCAAGACCCATCCTGCATA
Organism: Rhincodon typus; assembly: GCF_021869965.1. NCBI lineage: Eukaryota > Metazoa > Chordata > Chondrichthyes > Orectolobiformes > Rhincodontidae > Rhincodon > Rhincodon typus. Next base: position 62,279,925 of record NC_063343.1, read on the forward strand.
ACCCACCTAAGCTACACATCCCTAAGCCAATCCACCTAGCCTGCATATATTTGGACTGTGGGAGGAAACCGGAGCACCTGGAGGACACTCACACAGACACAGGGAGAATGTGCAAACTCCACACAGACAGTTGCCCAAGGGTGGAATCGAACCCGGTCCCTGGTTGTGAGGCAGCAGCGCTAACCACTGAGCCACCATGCTGCCCCAAATATTTGGATAAGTACATGATTGAGAAATGTTTGGAGGAATATGGGCCAAACACAGGCAGGTGGGACTAGTTTAGTTTGGAATTACGGTTGGCATGGACTTGTCAGTCCGAAGTGTTTGTTTCTCTGTTGTATGACTCTAAAACTATTAAGGTCTTTTTAAGGTCTATTAAGACTATTAAGGTCTATCAAGACAGAAGGTTTGTATTAAACCATCCAACATGGGTCAAGAAGAAGTTCACTGCTACCTTCTCAGGCAATGGAGACTGGTCAATGACTTCTGTAGCCCACATCCCAAATGAATGGATATTTCCTGGATAGTGCTGTAATCTATGCGCCAAGTGGATAGCTATACATTGTGGCCAACACTGCAAGATGGACTAAATGGCCTCCTTCCGTACAACAAATTTTCCACATTCCTATGTTTTTATGCACAAAACGTGCTCCCATTATTGTCACTCACTACTGAAGCAATTCTCCTCCACCCGGTTGATTGGACAGTCTGCAGTTAATCGACTCCCCTCACAATCTGCTTCACATTCTCACACCCTGGCCCCAGAAGGAGTGACAGTCAAACCCCTCACCTCTTTCTGAAGCAGCTGCTCTGCTTTGTTTCGGCTGATGTTCTTGTTGTACCACCTGTAAGAGGAGGGAGATGTTACTAGGGTCATGTTCATCACATGAGTTACAGGTGGGAGTAGCTCAGCGCACATGCAGTTCATGAAATCCCTCATGGTCCTCACTCCATCATGCTACTGACTCAGAAACTCCATTTATGGTAATGGTGGGAATCATAGAACCTTACAGCACAGAAGGAGACCATTGGTCCCATTGTGATCATGCTAGCTCTTCGATTGGGCTGTCCAATTAGACCCACTACCCCACTCTTTCCCCATAGCCCTGCAAATCTCTCCATCAAATTATTAAGAATGTAGAAACAAACATAAGTTGTATGAGCAGAACTAGGCCATTCAGCCCCTCAAACCTGTTAAGTGCACTTTGCCATACTATCCTTATATCCCTGGTTCCTTTAAAGTTCAAAACTCTGTCAATCTCTGTGTTGAATGTACCCATTGGCCAAGCACCCACAGCCCTCAGAGTAGAGAATAGAAAGTTTAATTCTGTTCTAAGCTGAAAGTTGCTATGAAATTTGCTTTCACCATCCATTCACATCCCATATTCCAACAACTCACTGCATTAAGACATTTTACCTTATCTCATTCTCTAATCTTTTGCCAATTACCTTAAATTTGTGTCCTCTAATTACCAACCATCCTTCCACTGAATAGAGCTTTCCTTTATTTAACCTCCTAAAATGTTGTGATTTGGGGAGAAGATTTTCCTGACACACACATCTGCATACACATACACTCAAACACAAAAACACACAGAAGCAGATACAGATGCAAACACAGATATGCACACACACAAACATACACACATTCACACAGATGCACACACACCAAATGTACACATATTCACGTAGATGCACACACACAAACGTACACACATTCACACAGATGCACACACACCAAATGTACACACATTCACAGAGATGCACACACACACAAACGTACACACATTCACACAGATG
>NC_063343.1:62281734-62292873 GCF_021869965.1 Rhincodon typus
TCACAGAGATGCACACACACACAAACGTACACACATTCACACAGATGCACACACACAAACGTACACACATTCACACAGATACACACGCACAAACGTAGACACATTTACACAGATGCACACGCACACAAACATACACACATTCACACAGATGCACACACACACAAATGTACACACATTCACACAGATGCACACACACAAACACATGCACACACACAGGCACACAGAGACATATATAGATATATGCACATACACAGTTCTATGGGTTGGTGGGGGAGAGATGAAAATGAACTGAATAAAAATATAAAGTGGAAGGTTCTTACTCATAGGCCTGTAGATTCTCAGGGCTCTTTTCCACCACGTAGCTGCTGGGGATATACCCGGTCATCCTGCATGGAGCCCAAAACAAGAGTGATGATTACTACAGGATTAGGCCTCTTACTCTTCTAAACCATTGTGGATACAAGCCTCACACGTTCACCCTTTCCTCATAAGAATCATAGAATCCCTACAGTGTGGACACAGGACATCCTGCCCTATCCCAGTATCCCTGCATTTCTCATGGTTAATCCACCTAACCTGCACACTCTTGGACACTATGGGCAATTTAGCATTGCCAATCCATCTAACCTGCACACCCCTGAACATTATGGATAATTTAGCATTGCCAATCCACCTAACCTGCACATCTTTATACAGTCATTTGCCTCCCTCCTTTCTTAAACAAGGGTATTAAATTAGCCACTTCCAGTCTGGGACCCTCCCTGACTCCAGTGATTCCTGAAAGCTCACCACCAGTGTCTCCACAATCTCCTCAGCTATTTCCTTCAGAACCCTGGGGTGTTGTCCATTTGGTCTGGTGATATTTCCAAATTTCAGTTTCCCTAGTACCTTCTCCTTTGTGATGCTCTCTACACTCACCTCTGCCCCCTTCCTCTCTTGAAGTTCCAGTAGGCTGCTGGTATCTTCCACCATGAACACTGATGTAAAGCGTCTATTCAGTTCCCCCATCATTTTGTTTGTTCCCCATTACTACTTCTCCAGCCTCATTTTCTAGCTGTCAAATGTCCACTTTTGCCTCTCTCTTACCTTTAATATATCTTAAAAAACTCTTGCAATCTTCTTTCATATTAGGAGCTAGTTGACTCCCATATTTCATCTTCTCCCCCATTATTGCTTTTTGAGTTATCCTTTGCTGGTTTTTAATGACATTACAATCCTTTGACTTCCCACTAAATTTTTTTTAAATTATAGAATCCCTCCAGTGTGGAAACAGGCCCTTTGGCCCAACAAGACCACACCAACCCTCAGAGCTTCCCACTAAGACCCATCCCCTCATAACCCACCTAATCTAGGCATCCCTGAACACGATGGGCAATTTAACATGGCCAATCCACTTAACCTGCACGTCTTTAGACTATGGGAGGAAACCAGAGCACCCAGAGGAAACCCACACAGACACAGGGAGAATGTGCAAACTCCACACAGCCAGTCACCCAAGGAATTGAACCTGGGTCCCTGGTGCTGTGAGGCAGCAGTGCTAACCACTGAGCCACCATGCCTCCCTATGATCATCAACGTAATATATGCTTTACTTTTGCACTTATGCTGTCCCTGACTTCCCTTGACAGCCATGGTTACCTTGTCCCCCTCTTAGTATATTTCTTTTTCCTTGGGATGAATTTCTGCTGTGCCTCATGAATTACTCCCAGAAACTTTGGCCATTGCTGCTCCACTGTCTTCACAAATATCATAAATATAATTACTGATAACTCAACAAGGAAATTCAGGAGAACCTTCTTTATCCAGAGAGTGGTGAGAATATGGAACGCAGAGCAGTTGAGGTGAAAAATGACGATACATTTAAGGGGTAGTTAGATACAGACATGAGGGAGTAAAGGAATTGAAGAATGTGTTAATGTGATCAGGTGCAGTAAGGTGGGAAGAAGCTTATCTGAAGCACAGGTGCCATCATAGAGATGTTGGGCCAAATGGCCTGTTTCTACGCTGTTACAATGGGATTGACCTTACCCGTTTTTATCACGTGCATGCCACCAGTTTGCATCGATCTTCTCGATGATTACATATTCCTCACTCTTCAGCAGCGACAGGTCCTGCTCATTTTGGCCATGGAAGTCATACAGAGCCACCACCACTGACTCTGGCTCAGCCACCAGCTCCACTGGCTCTGGCGGCAAAGGTTTCCACTAGTTTGTAAAGTGAAAGTAACACTGTCAAATTGGGAGGGACCCGGAACAAACTGATGAGAGCAGGATATGCAACAGACTCGAAAACCAAAATTGCTGGAGAAACTCAACAGGTCTGGTAGCAGCTGTGGAGCGAAAGCCGAGCAATTATTTTTGAGTTACCCGAGAACTCGTACTGTTAGCTCTGCTTTCTCTCCACAGACGCTGCCACACCTGCTGAGTTTCTCCAACAATTTCTGTTTCTGTTTGTCGATTTCCAGCATCCGCAGTTCCTTTTCTCTTTAATGAAACAGACTTACCTTGTTAAGTTCCGGAGTTGGGGGAAGAGGTTTCTTGGCTGAAAAGACAAGAATGTAAGATTTTAGACCCTCGGGACATCACCCAGACTACGCCAGCCTCACATGTGAGAGAAAAACAATGGACTTCACATGCTTGGGGATTATTGAATTCTTTTCTGTGATGTTTACCCCAACTGCTCTGTATTGAGAATGTTCCAGCTGAGATTTTGTTCCAGATCCTGCCATCACAGAAATAGCAATGTTATTCTGAAATCTTTGGGTCTTAGAACTTCAGGTTTTCCCATTGCAATCAACAACTCTGAACTCAAAAAGTCCCACGTTTTCCACCCACCCACTTAACTTGCTTTCAGTCCTTTGACCTCTAACTTTCAAAAGGACAAGGGCAGCAGATACATGGAACACCACCTATAAGTTTCCTTCCAACCCAATCACCATCCTGACTTGGAAACATAAGACTGTTCCATCACTGTCAAAATTCTGAGAGTCCCTCCCTAACAGCCCTGTGGGTACACCTACAACAGACAGGGTTCAAGAAGGTGACTCGCCACCATCTTCTCGAGGACAATTAGGAACGGGCAACAAACAAAATTGGGGGCACAATGGTTAGCATTGCTGCCTCGTGCCACTAGGAACCCAGGTTCAATTCCAGTCTCAGGCGACTGGGCTTGCATGTTCTCCCTGCATCTACTCGGTTTTGTCCCACAGTCCACAGATGTGCAGGTTAGGTGGATTGGCCATGCCAAATTGCCCATAGTGTGCAGGATAGGTGGGTTAGCCATGGGAAATGCAGGGTTACAGTAATAAGGTGGGGGATGGGTGCTGGTGGGATGCTCTTCAGAAGATCAGTATAGATTCAATGGACTGAATGGCCTCTATCAGCGCTGTAGGAACTTAATTCAAAAATAATGCACACATCCCATGAATCAAAAAGGAAACGAAAAGGCAAGAAAGTGGAGTTGAGGGCTATCAGATCTGCCATGGTCTCGTTGTATGGTGACCAGATATGATGGGCTGAATGTCCTCTTCTTCATCTTATGATTTTACACGTCTCTCATCCACCATAATGCATCAATATCCCATGGTGTGAAGTAAAAGGAAATATGTTTTTGTCCCGAACCCAGCCCGTTATGCACACTGTGCCCTACATTTTTCTCACTTGTTAACAATTCTAAGATGGAAACAGAAATTCTCCTTAACTGAGGCCTGTTGCCACACCCCACCCAGTAGCTGAATCTGCGCTGAGCAACGACTAGACCTGGGGCTCACTACAATATCAAGGGGGGGAAGGGAGGAAGCTAAACCTGTTTTGAATGAAGGAAATTTTTTTAATATGAAACATCGCAATATGGTAGACAACAGGAGTAAGAGTAACAACGTACAGTCTCTGTTAGGGTCATATAACAGGCACCCCATAGCCAGCTTATCCGGCTGTGCACAACACCTCCAGTGGCCCTCAGCCCAGAAATTTGGGTGGTATTTAGGGATCAGAATGTTGTTGTTCTTAGTTTCTGAAAGACAAAGAAGAGGACAGAAAGTGACGTCAATAGTAAAAAACTGCATCAGTTACAATTAGTTCTGAGTTCCAAATTCATTGTGCATCTCCAATAGGCAACATGGAAAGAAGACATTCAGATCCCTTGAGCCTGCTCAATTGGATCGTAACTCACCTCTTAAGTCATTTAGCTGCCTTAGCTACATATCCCTCTATACCTTTACCCGAAGATCATCTATCAATCTCAGTCTTCAAAATGTCCACTGATTCTCTCCAAAGCAACCACAGTAATTTGGGAGATTTCCACTATGTCATAGGGATCTACAGCACAGAAAAAGGCCCTTTGGCCCATTGAGTCTGTGCTAGTCAGAAACAATTGCCTAACTATTTTAATCCCATTCTCTAACAATAGCCTTATAAGCCTTGGCATAACAAGTGCACATCTAAATACTTCTTAAACATTATGTGCCTCCACCACCCATACAAGCAGTGAATTCCACATTCCCATCACACTTTTCCTCAGATCCCCCCTATACATTTTGCTTCTTACCCTAAATCTATGGTTCCCAGTCATTGATCCCTCCATCAAGGGGAAAGTCTTCTTCCTGTCTATGCCGACTTTTGCCCTCATAATTTTATACATCTCAATCATCTCCCCTCTCAACCTCCTCTGCTCTAAGCAAAACAGTCCTGGCCTGTCCAATCTCTCTTCATTACTAAAACTCTCCAGCGCAGGCAACATCCTGGTAAATCTCATCTGCATTCTCTCCAGTTTGGAAAAGTGCTTTCTGACTTCTGAACAACCTAGTTCCTATTTTGGGATTGCATCCACTTGTATTCCTTGTATGCCTCCAGTTATTGATTAGAATCCAAATAGGACATTATTTTCAGAGATAACAAGGTGTAGAGCTGGATGAATACAGCAGGCCAAGCAGCATCAGAGGAGCAGGAAAGCTGACATTTCGGGTATGGACCCTTCTAAATTATTTTCACCCTTCTTTTTAATATCAGCGCAGGACTGATAGACCTAACAGACTTGCTGGATTTTCAGGACTGACCTCAAACATTGTTCCATGTTGCTTAATTCCACTCACCTGCTTTCTCTCCGTATCTCATATCCTAACCCTAAATACCTCCTCTCCTTTTCCCTCAACCCTATCTACCCACTAGTAGGATGGGTTGGTCAGCTCTTTGAGATAGACAGTATGGGGATGACGGGCCAAATGGCCTCTTTCTCTGATATATAATTCTATGATTGGACCAATCCATTGCTGAGGTCACAAATCCCACCGAATTACACAGCTCAGTATTTGCATGGATTTTTTTTTGTCTCCTCACCTTCTTTGAGCGCGCTCACCCATTTTTGTCGACTTTCTTTGCTGGGGGCGAATACGTACAAAATATAATGCTCGTGAACAACCTGGGAAAAAAAGACAATTTTTTAAAAGTGTGTCTTTATCAATGACAGAGCGTAGTTATATCATTGAGAGTCTGCAAATGTGCACTGTTTCTACAGCTTTTCTGTTCAAACTTTAGTGTTTGAACTGCCTATGTAAATAGTTTCTTGCGATGATGGAGTTACATGCTTTGGACACTAGGTGGCACCATGATGTGAGTTTCAGATGTCATAGAATCCCTATAGTGTGAAGGCAGGCCATTCGACCCATCCAGTCCTCAACGACCCATCCAGTCCTCAACGACCCTCCGAAGAGCATCCCACCCAGACCCACCTCCTACCCTATCCCTGTAACCCTGCATTTCCCATGGCCAGTCAACCTAGCCTGCACACCCCTGGGCACTATGGGCAATTTAGCATGGCCAATCCACCTAACCTGCTCATCTTTGGGAGGAAACCGGAGCATCCGGAGGAAACCCACACAGACACAGAGAGAAGGTGCAAACTCCACACACACAGTCGCCCGAGGGTGGAATCAGACCTGAGTCCCTGTCGCTGTGAGGAAGTAGTGCTAACCACTGAGCTATTGTGTCACCCTTACTCCTATTTCCACTTTCATCATGTATATACAGAGGTAGCTGGTAACAGAGTGATAATGTCATAGGGATGGTAGTCCAGAGTCCTGGACAAACGGTCCAAGAAAATGGGTTGAAATCCTACCATAGAAGATTTAAATGCAATTTTAAAAAGTTGAAATTGAAAGCTGGCCTCTGTAGTGCAGACCATAAAACTATTAGTCATTCTCATTCAAATCCCATCTGGTTTCTTAGAGAAGGGAATCTGGTCTACATGTAACTCCAGATCCACAATAATGTGGCTGACTCTAAACTGCCCAACAAAATGGCCTTGCAACTCAGACCAAGAGCAATTGGTGATGGGCAACAATGGACGGTCTTACCAGTGATGTTGCTGTCTTGTGAAAGAATATTTTAAAAGTTTACATTCATTCACTGAATGCAGGCCCTTCCGATGCCAAAGAGACTGATTAGACATGGCAACAGGAATTGGACAAAATATGTAACAATGGCGATGGAATTTAAAGCAAATGATGAAATAGTAGATTTATTTTGTTAATGGTGAGAGGTAAGGATCTGTGGAGGACGCAAGGGATTGGGGTCCATCCACATAAAGCGCCAAAACCATTGCATGGATTCAAAATGAGTCCAAATGCCAAATGGAATGTTGGCCTTTAATTCAAGGGACTGAAATGGAAAAATTGCAGAAGTGATGCTTCATTTGAATAGTATTCGCGGCAGATCACATCCTGAATACTGCATTTAACTCTGGATATCACACTTCATAAAACAAGATGCTTTGAACCTTGAAGATGGTGTAGGTTCACCAGATTGATAGCTGAACCTGAAGAACTCCATCCTGAGGACAGGTTGTGCAGACTAGGTCTGTATTCTATTGGACATTGAAGATTGATGAATGGTGAATTGAGGTATTTTAAATGATTGTAGGATTTGATAGGACAGATGGAGAAAAAATATTTTTCTCTTGAGGTGGAGTTGAAAACAGCATGAGCATAGTTTTAAGATTCAGGCACTCTTCACACCAACCAACATACAGTCTAGAAGGATAAAGACACATTGCTACAAGTGTATCTCCAAGTCGTGCACCATCCTGGCTTGGAAACATTGCCCTTCCTTCAGTGTCATTGAGTCAAAATCCTAGAACTCGCTCCCTCATCTCTATAGTGGACTGCAGTGGTTCAAAATCTCAGAGGCAGTTAGGGACGGGCAAAAATGATGGCTTTTCCAAAACAGATATCACAAGAGCAAATAGAGTCATAGAGTCGTACAGCAGAGAAACAGACCCTTCAGCCCAACCAGTCCATGCCGACCATAATCCCAAACTAAACTAGTCCCACCTGCCTGCGCTTGGCCCATACCCCTCCAAACATTTCTTAATCATGAATATATCCAAGAGTCTTTTAAACATTGCAACTGTACCCGCATCCATCACTTCCTCTGGAAGATCATTTGACACACAAACCACTCGCTGCATAAAAAAGTTGTCTCTTGTGTCTTTTTAAAATCTTTCCCCTGTCACCTGAAGGAAACCTAGAACCCTCTCCACCAGAGGCTTTGGATGAGGAATTACTGAAAATTTCAGCAACTTTCTGGTGTATTTAGAGTACAAAGGTATTATAAAGCATAAATGGATAGATGGGATTGATGAATGGACCAGCCACAATCTGAATGAACAGTAGAGAAGGTTCAAAGTCCTCCCCCTGTATTTAATAGATGGAAAACAGGGAGATTCCATGAATGGCATTTAAGGGGTTGAGGGTGAAGATTGAAAAGGGCTCAAGATTTTAAGTCAATACAACACTCAACAGAGCCAACCAACAGAGAGCGACAGATGACAAAAGCGTCAGAAATACACAGTCAAAGAACATGACGATCAAAACTCCCAGTGGTCAGACCACACTTTGAATACTGTGTCTATCTCTGTCACCAAGAAAATCAACAGGCACAGCAGAAATGAGCTAGGTGGATAATCACCCATGTCTGAACAAGATTTCTTACAGGCCTGTGCCAAAGGTTCAAGGCATCATGAGAGACTAAGCATTACAGCCCAAGGTGATCTTACGAAGGGATATAAGATGATTCAGGATATAGAAAAAGATATTTCTTTAAGTTAAACCACAGGCCTATGATTTGGTTCAGATAGTGGGAGAAGGGATCAAAATAGCTACAGGCAATATTAGAACTGATACCAAGTTATTTCTCAGACAGTGTGAACAATGTGTGGAATAAAATTCCAGATAAAGTAATGGAAGATATATCTCTAAAATATTTGGGAAGCAACTGATTGTCTCACTCAGATAGTACTAGAACTTATCGATGAGTGAGTAAGTTTGAACTGAATAGCCTCTCTTCATCTGTAATGATTTGCAAACTTCTGTGGCTCAATTAGATTCTGATAGGAAATAGGACAATTCACCATATATCAGATCTGATGCAGTTCTTCAATATAAATATCCATTCTGGTTTCCTTCGTGGAGATTTACGTGGCCACATTTGCAAACTAAAGTAGCAGGTAGAATATTTTAGCAGTTATACAGGCCTTTTCACAACCTCAGGGACTCTGCACAAGCAATGCATGACTTACAATACATTGACAACACAAAATGCGCCCATTTGGCCCATTGTGCCAGGGTATATGTTTCACATAATCCTCCAATTTCTCTTCATGTAACTCCATCAAGCAAGTCCTTATATTCCTTTTGCCCTCATGTGTTTATCTAACATTCCCCCAAAATATCTGTTTGCCTCAAGCACTCCTTATGTAGTGAGATTTGCATGCACCACTCACTGGGTAAAGTTGTTCTCCTACTTTCCTTTGTGCTACAGGGCAAGTCGGAATAAATGCGTCATTTTTCACATTTGAAACTATAACTAGTGGAGTGCACAGAGATAAGTGCTGGGCCTCAATTATTTACAATCTACGTTAATGACTGATGAAGGAACTGACTGTATTGTAGCCACATTCGCTGATGCTGCAAAGATAGGCAGGTATGCAAGCTGTAAGGAGTCTGCAAAATGAGTCTGCAAAAGGATATGGGTTAAGTCTATAGGTTACGTGAATGGGCAAAAATTAGGCAGATGCAATATAATATGGGAAAACGTGAGGCTATCCACTTTTGCACCAAGATAGTAAAACAGGACATGACTTAAATGGTTTCAGAGATAGTAGGAACTGCAGATGCTGGAGAATCTGAAATAACAAGGTGTAGAGCTGGATGAACACAGCAGGCCAAGCAGCATCAGAGGAGCAGGAAGGCTGACGTTTCGGGCCTAGGCCCGAAATCAGAATCAGAATCAACGTACAGGTCCAGCAAGTAAGAAGGCAATTGGAATGTTGGTCCTCATTGCAAGAGGGGAAGAATAGAAAAACCTTACTACAACTGTACAGGGCTTTGATAAGACTGAACTGGAGTAATTTGCACAGTTTGCAATCCTTACTTACAAGAGACATTCTTGCTTCAGAAACACTTCAGAGGAGATTTACTCAACTGATTTCTAAGATGAATGTGTTAAGAGGTTAGGCCTACCCACACTGGAGCTTTGAAGAATGAGAGGCGATGTTATTGAAATATTTATGGTTCTGCGATGGCTTCTCAGGGCAGATGCTGAGCGGATGTTTCCGCTCATGGGGGATTCTAGGACTAGGGGGCATGGTTTAAAAATAAGGGTATTCCTAACAAGATGGAGATAAAGAGGAATTTCTTCTCTTAAAGAAAAATGCTCAATCCCAGAGAGCAGTGGAGGCTGGATCATTGAGTATACTCTACATTAGATGATAGGAACAGGCTTGGGCCATTCAGACCATCAAGTCTGCTCTGCCAGTCAATATGATCATGACTGATCGAGCACTTCAATGCCTTTTCTTCATCCCAACCCCATAACCCTACAAGCCAAGGTTAAATTGGGCAGAATTTTGATCTACAAGTGTCTTATAGGAGGTAGACATTAAAGTGGAGGTCAAATCAGCTGTGATCTTATTGAATGGTGGAACAATCTTGATAGACTGATTGGCCTTTTCCTACTCTTAGTTCTAGTGTTCTTGTGCAGTAGTTCAGCAAGGCAGCTCATCACCACTAGGCAGTTTGGGACATGCAGTAAATGTTGAAGGAGGTCTTATGGTTCAATTGGTACTGTCCCTGAAACTGAGCCAGAGGATTGATGCTTGAGTTCCACCCAGGACCTGATGGCCAAAGAAGGTGTGTTCATAACACAGACAAACCAGTTGAGTACTAACTTGCAAATCCTTCCAGCACAGGCCAACGGCAGCAAAAGCAGGAGAGATTTAGCCATGTCACACAAAGGAAATTGGTGCCACAACCATCATGGTCCATAGCCTGGGCCTACAACACACATGGAAACATTTCTGATGTTAAATAAACTGGCACTCCCTGTAGGGGGGGCAGGTGGTTCATTCAGCTGGATGGTCATTGTGGATCAGGTTGGTGAAAACTACAGGGCGTTCGATCTCCACTCTAGCTGGGGGACTGTTCTCTTTCTTGTGGGTGGATTTGGATCTGCCTCCTTGAACTACTCAAGATCGTGACAGTGTGTGAGTCAGACTGATCTTCAGTCAGAGAACTCTAGCAACGGAGGAGGAAGTATCGGCCTTTTTACCTACGCTTAGGAAAGTATAAAGAAGAGGGTGCCAAGCTGACTGGGTTCACGTTCACTTGTGGGTCCTAGACTGATTGGGCCTCTGTCAGACCAAAAGGTCAAATTACAAGAGCAGCCCAAACTAAGACTCCTCTTTTGTTGTGATGGCGATCTGAATGCAAGTCAAAGCAATGTGTGGTCTCCCAGCCTTTTTATCCTCATCGCCCCCTTTCTCCCTCATCCCCATCACTCCCTCTCCCTCACCACTATCACCTCTATTACCCCGCCCACTCCCTCACCCCCTCTCCCGCACCCCCATCACCCTGCCCCTCCCCCTCACCACCATCATCCCCACCCCTCCCCATCACCATCCCCATCACCATCCTGCCCCTCCCTTTCACCACCATCATCCCCATCACCATCACCACCCCCACCCCCCTCACCACCATCATCCCCATCCCTCCCCATCACCATCACCACCCCCAACCCCCTCACCCCCATCACCCTGCCCCACCCCCTCACCACCATCATCCCCATCCCTCCCCATCACCATCACCAT
>NC_063343.1:62322873-62335714 GCF_021869965.1 Rhincodon typus
TCTATACCTTGTTATCTCAGATTCTCCAGCATCTGCAGTTCCTACTGTCTCTGAAACACTTTTTGAAATGACTTTCTTTGTCGTAAATAAAAACACAAAGTGCTGGAGAAATTCAGTGTATCTGGCAGGATTTGCGGAGCGAGAAACAGACTTAACAGGGGACGCAATGGTCTAGTGGTATTATTGCTAGACTATTAATCCAGAAACACAGCTAATGTTTTGAGGGGACCGAGTCTTGAATCAAAATTTTTTTAAAAATCTGGAATTAAGAAGCCGCTGATGACTATGAAACCATTATCAATTGTCAGAAAAACCCATCTGGTTCACTAATGTAATTCACGGAAGTAACCCTGCCATCCTTACCTGGTCAGGCCTACATGTGACTCCAGACCCACAGCAATGCGGTTGATTCTCAATTACCCTCTGAAATCTCCTAGCAAACTATTCAGTTGTTCCAATCGCTACAAAGTTTCAAAGAAATGAATCCGGATGGATCACCTGGCATCAGCCTAGACATGGGTGTAGACAATGGCAGAAACAGTTCTGTTGACTCTGCAAAGTCCTCCTTATTAACATCTAGGGACTAGTGCCAAAATTGGGAGAGCTGTCTCACAGGCCAGTGAAGCAACAGCCTGATGTAGCCATACTCATGGAGTCATAACTTACAGCCAGACAATGACCCAGACACCACCATCACCATGAGGTTGTCGCTGAGCTTGCAGGATACAGTTCAGACATTTCATCACCATGCTAGGTAACATCATCGGTGAGGCCTTCGTTGAAGTGATGTTGTTCTACTCCGCTTCGTATTTATATGGTCCAGTCTGTTGAGGTGTTTTGTGTCATTTCCGGTTTTGTTTTGCAAGATTTTGTACAAGGGTCTAATTCCACATGTTTATTGATTGCATTATGGGTGGAGAACCAGGTCTCTAGGAATTCCTGTGCGTGTCTGTGGTTGGCTTGAGCTAGGATGGTCACGTCGTCCCAGTTAAATTGATGGTCTTCATTGTCAGAGTGTACTGAAATGAGGCAAAGTTTGTCATGTTGTTTTGCTGCTAGCTGGTGTTCGTGTATCCCGATGGCTAGTTTCCTTCCTGTCTTGCTGATGTAATGTTTTTGGCAGTCCTTGCATGGTATTTTGTACACCACATTGGTCCTGCATGTCGTGGGTATGGGGTCTTTGGTCCTTGTGAGCGTTTATCGTAGTGTGACTGTGGGTTTGTGTGCTATCCTGATTCCTAGTGGTCATAGGAGTTTAACTGGGACTCAATAAACATGTGGAATTGGACCCCATATTCAGACCCTTGCAAAAATGAACCAGAAATGACACAAAACACTTCAACAGACTGGATCATGTAAATTCTAAGTGGAGTAGAACAACGTTGCTTCATTGGAGGCCGCACTGATGATGTTACCTAGCATAGTGATGAAACGTCTGAACCAATACCAGCCAGCTGGGGGGAAGTCAACAACGTCACCCACAACCCAAGCTACAAATCTTTGCAAGAACGTTAAACCACCATCACCATCCCTGGATATGCACTGCTTCACCGGCAGGATAGGTCTAGCAGAGGTGGTGCGACAAAGCCATATATAGTTGGGAGGGAATCCTCAACATTGACTCCAGACCTAGTGAAGTCTCGTGGCTTCAGGTTAAACTTGGGCAAGGAAACCACCAGCTGATTATAGCCCTTGACTGATGAATCAGTACTCCTCCATGTTGAACAACATATAGAGGAAGCACCGAGGATGGCAAGGGCACAAAATGTACTCTGGGTGGGGGATTTCAATGTCCTCCACCAACAGTGGCTCGGCAGCAGTACTACTGATCGAGCAGGTCAGCTCCTAAAGGACATAGCTGCTAGACTGGGTCTACAACAGGTGGTGAGGGAATCAACACGAGAGAAAAACATACTTGACGTCATCCTTACCAATCTGCTAGCTGCAGATGTATCTGTCTATGACAATATCAGTAAGAGTGACCACCACACAGTCCTTGTGGAGACAAAGTTCTGCCTTCACATTGAGAATAACATCTGTCATGTTGTGTGGTATTATCACCCTGCTAAATGGGACAGACTTTGCACAGATCTAGCAACTCAAGACTGGGCATCGATGAGGCACTGTGGGCCATCAACAGCAGCAGAACTGTACTCCAGTATAATGTGTAACCTCGTAGCTGACCTGTCCCCCACTCAGCCATTACCATCAAGGCAGGGGATCAACGCTGGTTCAATGGAGATTGCAGGAGAGCATGCCCGCTGCAGCACCAGGCAAACCTGAAAATAAGGTGTCAACCTGATGAAGGTACCAAGCAGGACTACTTGCATGTTGAACAGCATAAGCAGCCAGTGACAGACAGGGCTAAGTGATCCCACAACCAACGGATCAGATCTAAGCTCTGCAGTCCTGACATATCCAGTCATGAATAGTGGTGGACAATTAAACAACTCACTGGAGGAGGAGGCTCCACAAATATCCCCATCCTCAATGATGGAAGAGCCCAGCACATCACTGCAAAAGGTAAAGCTGAAGCATTTGCAGCAATCTGCTGAGTGGATGATCCATCTCAGCCTTGACCGGTGGTGCCCAGCATTACAGATACTAGTCATCAGCCAATTTGATTCACTCCACATGATATTGAGAAACGGTTGGAGACATTGCATATTGCAAAGGCTATGGGCCCTGATAACAGTCTGGCAATAGTACTGAAGGCTTGCGCTTTAGAACTTGCCGCTACCCTAGCCAAGTTGTTGCAGTGCAGTTACAACACTGGCTGTACCCAACAATGTGGAAAATTGCCCAGGTATGTCCTGTGCATAAAAAGCAGGGCAATTTCAACCCAGCCAATTATTGCCCCATCAGTCTACTGTCGAATATCACTGATGATTGCACAATGTTCAGCTCCATTCACAACTCCTCAGATACTGAAGCAGTCCATGTTCAAATGCAACAAGATCTGGACAATATCCAGGCTCGGGCTAACAAGTGGCAAGTAACATTGGCACTACACAATGCCAGGCAATGACTATCTCCAATAAGGAATGATCTAACCACTGCCCTTGACATTCAATGGTGTTACCATCACTGAATCCTTCACTATCAACATCCTCGGGGTTATCATTGACCAGAAACTCAGTTGGACTCACAATAGCAGGTCAGAGACTAGTAATACTGCGGCAAGTAACTCACCTCCTGACTCCCCAAAGCCTGTTGAACATCCACAAGGCACAAGTTAGGAATGTGATGAAATATTCCAGTTACCTGGATGGGTGCAGCTCCAACAACATTCAAGAAGTTTGACATCATCCAGGATGAAGCAGCCCACCTGATTGGCACCATTTCCACAAACATCCTCTCCCTCCATCACCGATGCTCAGTAGCAGCAGTGTGTACTATCTACAAGATGCACTGCAGGAATTCACCAAAGATCCTCAGACAGCACCTTCCAAACCCATGCCACTTCCATCTGGAAAGACAAGGGCAGCAGATACATGGGAACACCACCACCTGCAAGCTCCCCTCCAAGTCACTCTCCATGCAGACTTGGAATTTTATTGCCAATCCTTCACTGTCGTTGGGTCAAAATCCTGGAATTCCCTCCCTAAGGGCATTGTGGGCAACCCACAGCGGGTAGAATGCAGTGGTTCATGAAGGCAGCTCACCACCACCTTCTCTAGGGATGGGCAATAAATGCTGGACTGTCAAAGACGTCCACTTCCTACAAATGAATAAAAAGAAGCTTTGCGTCTGATAGGCTCTTCTTCTGAAATTTCTTCATGTGATAAAGGTTTCTGGGTAGCTAAAATTATTTTCTTAAAATGCCTGGTCCATAACAAACAGTTTTCAGGTTTCGATTCAGCCAGCCAGTGCCAGATCATCGATATTTCTCTCTGTTGCCTGAAAGATTATTTATGAACTTGCTTTTGGCAATTTTTCAGATTTTAACACTGCCTAATTCTGCTTTGAGTTGTATACTTTAATAGATTCATTCATTTAGTGCTCACATGAACGTGAACGAAAGCTGAGCTTCCTAACTATTTACTCCTCAATGTGATTTCTGAACTTTAGCATGGCATCAATTGTACCCTTTCCAGGAATGAAGTCAAATACTTTCTCTATCATGTCTCGCGTGTTCATACAGGTAACAAGTTTCTACCTGATGATGTAAAGTAATACTTCACATGACGGTTGGTGTATGATGTTTCGGACAATCTGATGTACCTGCTGTTTTGGGCATGTGACCATCTTGGAATGACTTCACTTGCCAGATCATTACACGGTGAGATTGTCCCTAACTCTGAGCCAGGTAGGCCCAGGTTCAACATACTCCAGAGCTTGTGGTAACATCTCTGAACAGGTTGATTAGGATATATTTCATCTGATGTCCATAACCCATTGACAATCTTGTAACACTCCTTCTGTGTTTCCATTCTGGATGTTATTGAATGCTTTCCCTCTCTTGTCTCTCAGTACTGCAGGTTCCATCTCTTTCTCTTTTACCTTCCAATCTTTGTTATTTATTTGTTGTACTGATTCTTCCCCAGTCTCATGCATTAATTTTCCTATCTGAGCCCAATCTTCTTCTTGAATAGCATGTCTCCATTTATGTTCTCAACACTATTCCTGTGTTTACATACCTCTTTCTAGCTATGACTTTGAAGAGTGAACATATATTCTTCTTGTTGCCATTGACGAAAGCTTCGTCTGTTTCGACAGCTCTTTCATTTAACCAGTTCCACAGGAAAATCATACCGGACTCCAAGCATTCAATGTTTCTTTGCGTACAGATGCTGCCAGACCTGTTGAGTTCCTCCAGCACTTTCTGCTTTTATTTCAGTTGTTTTTTAGCCTTTACTTACATAAACATACCACCTGAGGTATTCTCTACTCTGTCCACCACTGGTCTTTGCACCATGCCTCTTCGCTCCTAGGGTTTAAATGATCAACTGTGATCGGCGACTGTTTTGCTTTTTGTAATTTTGAGCATAGTTTATCCAATGCAATAAATAGTGCTGTTGACAATGGCACCTTTCACTTAACTCTGTACGTATTTTTACTTTTCTTTCCAATTCTGTTGGGTTTCTTCATTTTTTTATAGGTTATTTCCTATCTTTAGCTTATGCCACCAACTTTTTCCTTTGATCTTCGCCTGTACCAGTTGATGTTCAGAACCACAATCAGTATGAGGCAAGGTTTTGAAAACCAGCCCCTCTGTTGTATTTCTTCCTCTGACTGCAATTTAATCAATGTTCTTGTAACATTTATCAGGCGAAGTCCCTCCATAGTGCTGACTATTCTTACAACAGAAGTATGTATTCATAACAAGCATTATTCTAATGAATCAAGGAGTGTCAATCCTCTTTCATTAGTTGCGCCAAGTCCATACTTGCCGCTACATTGTGTATTTGTTCACAACTTTGCATTGAAATCTCTGGTAACTTTGCATCGATAGTCTCTTGGATATTTTAATACACAACCAAAACTTGGTGACCATACATCTCGATTGTTGGAGATAAAACTATATGATGTTAATCCGTTTGGATTAGCATTTACTCTCACCATTGTTAATTATTATTGAACTGACTTCACTACTATGACAGCTTTCTCTACTCCCAAGAAACCAACTGATTGCAGATAAAAGACAAATTTTGTTGAAGTTTTTTGTTACGCATACATCAGCATAATTTGCAATAAGAAAATCAATATTTATATGGCTTGAGAGTGCAAATTGGTTGACTTTGATGGTCAGAGCTTTGTCCTGTGAATAAGTTACCATAGTTCCAGGAAACAATAGGGCTCCCCCACATTAGGTGGCAGTTGACCTGAGGGTCACCACACCTCAGGTGAGGGGAGGGGTTCAGAAAGAGGCATGCTTAGAAAGAGGGTGGATGGTGCCTCAGTGGTTGCACTGCTGTTTCACAGAGCCAGGGACCCAGGTTTGATTCTAGCCTTGAGCGACTATCTGTGTGGAGTTTGTACATTCTCTCCATGGGTTTTCTCCCACGGTCCAAAGACGTGCAGGTTAGGTGCACTTGCCATGTTAAATTGCCCCGAAGTGTCCAGGGGTGTGCAGGTGAGGTGGGTTAGCCATGGTAATGCGGAGTTACAGGGATAGGATGAGGGGATGGGTCTGGGTTGGATGCTGTTCAGAGAATCGGTACAGACTCGATGGGCCAAATGGCTGCTTTCCGCACTGTAGGGCTTCTATGATTTATGGTGACCTCAGCCAGCACAGGAACTGAATACAGACTGTTGGTGTCATTCTGCAATGCAAAGCAGCCATCCAGCTAACTGAGCTACAGGCCCACCCTGTGACTGTATGTCATCTATTTTGTGGAACAATAAAGTCAATTTGACTGATTTAAAATTTAAACAAAGCCCAGTTGTTAACTTATCAATCATTATTATTTGGTACATTCTCTATTGCAACACTTCTACCAATCAGAGTCCATTTGCTAATCAACCAATCATACAGCAGAAACGCTAGTTTTCTCCATGAATTGGTATTCTTGCAAATCATCTTGATGAGTTCAAGATGAATAGCTTTATCAAAATGTGTCTTTTTGCGGCACTATTCGAATTGCATACTCTCAAATGACTGTTTATAAACTTGATTAGAAGGTAATAGTTCTGCAGCAGCTAATGCTCATGTTCCATTGGTTCCACCCATTCTACTGAAGTCACACACAGTCTGCAAGTGCAGACAGGGAGGGGTACTCCAGCTTTTGGGGGTGGAGGTGTATCTGTACTAGCTCCCTAAGGTCCTAGTAATTGTACAATTAACCTTGTTATCTAAGTACCTCTTCTGTAGATACTCCATTGTGGTGTATCCTCTAAATTGGTTCAGTGACAGGAAATAGACCGTTTTTTATTTACTTTTGGAATGTGGTCATTGTTGGATGGCCAGTGTTTACTGTCCATCCCTAACTGGACTTGAGAAGGTGATGAGCTGGCTTCTTGAACTGTTGCAATCCATGGGATGTAGTTTGACCCACAATGCCATTAGGGAAGGAATTCAAGGATGTTGACCCAGTAACAGTGAAAGAACGGTGATATATTTCCAAGTCAGGATGGTGAATGACTTGGAGAGGAATTTGCAGCTGGTGGTGTTCCCACGTATCTGCTGCCCTTCTCCTTCTGGATGGGAGTAGTAGCAGATTTGGAAGATGCTGTCTAAGGATCTCTGGTGAATCACTGCAGTGCTTGCAGATAGTACACACTGCTGCTACTGAGCATCAGTGATCGAGGGAGGGGAACATTGTGGATGTGGTGCCAAATGGGTCGTTTTGTCCTGGATGATGTCAACCTTCTTGAGTATTGTTAGAGCTGCATCCCTCCAGGCAAGTGGGGAGTATTCATCACAGTCCTGATTTGTGCCTTATAGATGATGGATAGGCTTTGGGAAGTCAGGAGGTGAGTTACTCATCATAGTATTCCTAGCTGCTGACCTGTTCCTGTAACCATTGTGCTTACGTGGCTAGTCCAGTGAGTTTCTAGTCAATGGTAACCCCAAGGAAGTTGATAGTGGATGGTTCAGTGATGGTAAAACCATTGAATGTCAAGCGGCAGTGGTTCGATCATTTCTTATTGGAGACAGTCATTGCCTGGCATTGTGTACTGCTAATGTTACTTGCCACTTGTCAGCCTAGGCCTGCATATTATCCAGATCTTGTTGCATTTGATCATGGATTACATCAGTATCCAAGGAGTTGCCAGTGGTGCTGAATATTGTGCAATCATTGGCGAACATCCCCACTTCTGACCTTATGATGGAGGGCAGGTTATTTATGAAGTAGCTGAACGTAGCTGGCCCTAGGACACTACCATGAGGAACTCCTGCAGAGATGTCCTCAGGCTGAAATAACCACAACCATCTACCTTTGTGCCAGGTACGATTCCAAACAGCAGAGAGTTTGCCCTCTGATACCCATTGATTCCCATGTTTCCAGGGCTCCTCGATGCCACGTTTGGTTGAACGCCTCATTACTGTTGTCACTGCCGTTATTTATGAAATATGGCAGCCAATTTGCACACTGCAAGCTTCCTTAAACTGCAATGAGAGAACCTGACCAGAAGTGATATACAATCTCTCAGGTGGATGTAAAAGATCAAACAGTGCTGTTTCAGAGATGATCAAAGCAGTTCTAGCCAGCATTCTGGTCAATTTTATCCCTTAAACAGCATTTCTAGGGAATATTCGACAGTGCAGCGCTCCTTTGTTACTGACCTCAGAGTGCCATACTCCCAGCAATGAGATAATAAAACTGTTTCTCAGAATTACTTAATATTTCTGTTAACTGAATCATTTCTCCCAGGGCAGTGTAATCAGAACCCATGGTGTGCACTGTTAAGTCAATTTGCCCACAAGGGCAGCAGTGACAAACTGTACTTTATTTGCAGACATTAGCAGCACTCACTTTAGAATCACAATGGAGCTCAAATATAACCTCTTCTGCAAGTTGCAACATATTTTTCCAGGAGTTGAAATGAATATTGGTTGGAAATAAATGTTTGATTTCAGAGGATAATGGGCAACAGAGCCTTTATTTTGAAACAGAAATGTTTCACTTAAGAATACAATAAAGTATCAACTTCTCCCATTTGATAGCATTTCTACTACCATCAATATGAATCTGCAAGACATTCTCCAGGTCAAAGAATGCACCTTCTGTCCTAATTTGCTCCAGTTTAACTTCAAACCCAATGCCCCATTCGGTTAGTCAGTTGAAATCTTCAACTCTGCACCTACTCAAGAACAGAACGTGAAGCAGACTCCAGGATCCGGAACGTGTGCTGGTGGAGTAAGACTTTAAAGACAACAGACATTAAAAATTCACATGCACAATTTGTGAAGGTACAGGTAACTTTCTTCAGGTTATAAACGTCAACTCAATTCCCAGAAGACGTCTTACAGCACACTGACTGATGTGATAGCTGATTCAGTTGTTCAGTCCAGTCTCCATTCACATTAATCACTCCTGAGACATTATGAAACTGGAGATCTTCGAACAGGGTATCACTGAAGTGTTTACTAGGACAGGTTCTCAAACTGTAAATATACTCTCCTAGGAGAAGGAGACGGGATTAGGCTAGGGTTAGAGGTGCTATGACAAGATAAGTGGATAAGAGGGGGAAAATGAGAATAAATGAATTTTAACTCTCTAATCCAAAGTACTGTCAACCAGTGTGTTCACTCCACATCAGTCCACAGGATACATAACTGCTGGGAGCACAATATACAGCATGTGTAATCCGGAACCATTTCAGAATGAAAATAAAAACCATGAAAGATGATCTTTCGATGTGACTCCTCAGCACTTGCCATAAGTGGACTCAGAAAGTTAGGAATGGGCTGTGAGGGAGACAAATATCTCCAAAGGCAGGGGAATAAGGAAAGATGTGGGATCCTACGTGTTGCGCTTCATAAACAGTTCACGGACGGCAAAGTACGGTTAGATACCCAGATTGTAAAGGAAGTCACATTAATGCAAATTCCTTCGTCAATGCACAAATTTTGTTGCTGGAAATTGCTGGCACTAATAGCTGCAGCTTATCAAGGCCTCTCCAGGCACAGTCCACAGTCTGTCATCCTACTATAGTTGAAGGGGAGGATCTAGATTGACAATTTATCACCCCCACTTGCACTATACGAAAATCCTATCAGCACCAGCCTCCTCTGAAGCAGTCTGGCTATATTCACAGGTGAAGTGTCTATGTCATATCGTCAATGATAGCACACATGGCTGCATCTTTATCGCTAACTTCTTCACTCTTGGATGAGGTGTCTATCTGGGTTTCTGCTTGCCCACAGCCAACACACTCGGCCACGTCGATGGGTTCAATCTTCACCTTGGCCATGAGGTTCCCAGTTTCAGGCAGGTCATCGGGAAGTGAGGAGAGGCTGCTCTGGATCAGCTCCATCACCCGGTCCAGATGCTTTTGAAAGCGTTCGGCCGTCTCTAGCCGCTGCCGCTTCTGCACCTCCATCATCACACGCAACGTCTCCCGGGCCTGGTGAGGGCGGTACTCGTTGATCAGATGATGCATGTGAACAAACAGGAGTTTGAGGTCCTCCAGTTTCTCCTCTCGTTTTATGCTCCCGGGGCTTTTGATCAGGATGTCCAGTAAGTCCAGGAAGTTCACCAGGATTGACATGTTGAGTTTCTTGAGCTCTTTCTTGTGGTCGAACTGCGAGGGGTGGAGCCTCTCGATGCCCTGGCCCTCCAATGGACGAATGATCAAGTCGTCGCACTGGAACTGGTTGCCAAACATAGTGTAGCTGTCCCTGATGGGAGGCGGTGGCTTAGGAGCAAAGCCTTTGCGGACATTGTCATCTGTGTACTCCTTGTAGTACTGCGCTGGAGGCAGAGGCAACGCACTCACCTGCTGTGGCTCACCCATTGCACTCAATGTAACTGGAACTGCAAAGGGGAAAAAAAAGGAACAACCTCAAAACCGTGGTTTTAGTCTTCAATCCAGCAAAGTTGCCACTCAAAGCCCATCCTCTGGTTCTGTGTTAATTTAAAAATTCTCATCCTTGTTTTTAAATTCCTCCAAGGCATCACCCCTGCCTATTTACATAACTTCTCCAGCCCTAAAAGACCACTGAACCCCTTCAATCTCAGCCTCTTGTTTATCTCCAACTTTTACTGACAACTGGGCCTCTGGCTGACAAGACCCTGATCACCAATATCCCTTTCCTAAACCTCAAAAGCTCTGTTACCTCCTTTAAGATAGTCATTAAAATTCATTTACTGTTATCTCCTCATCTGGCTCAATGTCAAAATCTGTCTGACAGTTGTTCCTATGAAGCACCTGGGGTTGGTTCAGGCACTCTATGAACATAAACTGTCCACAGATATAGTACAGTGCAGAGGAGGCCGTTCAGCCCATTGTTTGGCTGGCTCTCCGAATAAGCAATTCATCTTGTGCCTTCTCCACATAACCCTGCATTCGTCATTTCCAGATCATAAACTAATTCCCTTGTGTTTCCCTCTTGCACACCTGAATGGCTTGTTAATAATCACATCGAGTCAGTGTAGAAATCACAACAGCCTCAGACTAATGCACACAATGCAAAGTTTAAATCTCACCATGCAGCTCAAGAATTACTTAAAATGAATTGGCAATAAATTACAGCTGTCAGTATATGACCATGAAGCTGTCAGATTGTCATAAAAATCCATCCTGATTACCTGATCCAAGCCTTTATATAAAGCATATAGAACAGCACAAGAACAGTCCCTTCGGGCCACCATGTCTGTGCTGACCATACTGTCATTCTAAACTAATCCCATCTGCCCGCACATGGTCCATATCCCTCTAATCCCTGCCTGTTCATGTGTCTGTCTAAATGCCTCTTAAACGTTGCTATTGTATCTGCTTCTACCACCTCCCCTGGCAGTGTGTTCCAGGCACTTATCACCCTTTGTGTAAAAACTGTTCTCACATCTCCTTAACTTTCCCCCTCTCACCTTAATCCTATGCCCCCTCGTATTTGACATTTCCACCCTGGGGAAAAGACTGACTACGCCCATCCATGTCTGTAATAATTTTATTTCAGGTCAGCCTGTTGCCTTTGATGCTCCAGCGAAAACAATCCAAGTTTGTCCAACCTCTCCTTATAGCTAGTACACTCCAATCCAGGCAGAATCCTGGTAAACCTCTTTTGCTCTTTCTCTAAAGTCTATCGTGTGGCAACCAGAACTGTGCACAATACTCCAAACGTGACCGAACCAAAGTCTTATAGAGCTGCAACATGACTTGCCAACTTTTATACTCCAAACCTGATCTGATGAAGGCAAGCATACTATGTGCCTTCTTGACCATCTTATTCTCTTGTGTTGCTACTTTCAGGGAGCTATGGGCTTGCACCCACTATATCAATGCTTCTAATAGCCCTGCCCTTTAATGTATACCTTTCTCTTACATTTGACCTCTCCAAAAGTACATCACCTCATACTTGTCCAGGTTAAAATCCATTTGCCATTTCTCTGCCTAACTTTATCTCTATCTATTGTCACCTCTAGACTTGACTATTCCATTGCATTCCTGACCATCCACACAATTTCCGACCTCCATAAACTTGGTACCATACAAAACTCTGCAGTTGGAAGATCCTAATGTGTACCTAGTCTAGTTCACCCATCACTCTCTGTGGCTGTTGACCCACCTTGGCACCCAATTCACTAATGCCTCAGTTTTGAAAACCACACCCTTGTTTTCTGACTTCTCCCTAGACCCGATATCCCCCCCAAGCCCCACCAATCTTCAGAATGTCTTCCAGCCTCTCAATTCTTATATATGTGCACTTCCTTAATAAACCCAATTTTAACTGGGGTCCATGCCTTCAATTGCCTCTTTCTAAAGTGGACACTTTTTAAATGAAGGATCAGTGAGCTAAATGTTTGACTCTCTTCATAGCTACCCACTGCTGTGTTTATCCAATATTTTGTGATTATCTCAGATTCCCAGCTTCGCAATAAGATGAAACCATGGACAAAATGATTAAACTTTGCAAACCAACAGGTGACTTAAAAACCACTGCTTCAGACAATGTAATTAACACCTTCCCCCACTCAAACAGGGGGATTACATGCCCTCACACAGACATTGGGAATGAACTCACCCTTCCCATGCAGACAGGGGGATTAACCCCTACTTCCCAGACAGGGGGTATTAACTCCCACCCTGACAGACAGGGGGTATTAACCCCCACTTCCCAGACAGGGGGGATTAACTCCCAAACAAACAGCAGATATTAACCCCTTCTCCCAGACAGGGGGGATTAACCCCCACACAGACAGGGGGTATTAACCCCTTTTCCCAGACAGGGGGG
>NC_063343.1:62345714-62349711 GCF_021869965.1 Rhincodon typus
TCTGACAGTGCGGCGCTCCCTCAGTACTGACCCTCTGACAGTGCGGCGCTCCCTCACTACTGACCCTCTGACAGTGTGGCGCTCCCTCAGTACTGACCCTCTGACAGTGCGGCGCTCCCTCAGTACTGACCCTCTGACAGTGCGGCGCTCCCTCAGTACTGACCCTCTGACAGTGCGGCGCTCCCTCAGTACTGACCCTCTGACAGTGCGGCGCTCCCTCAGTACTGACCCTCTGACAGTGCAGCGCTCCCTCAATACTGACCCTCTGACAGTGCAGTGAATAATGGAATATTTTCTAAAACCTCGGGAGGGGAATTTTAACCCACAGCCTTGTGACTCAGACGTGAGAGCACTATCCACTGAGTTAATGCAATGATGAAATGGATCTGATATTTCATAATTGTTCAATTGTCTTAGACCCTGTGCACTTACAGTCTTCACAGGAAACCCGTCAATTTGAGCTTTCTCCAGTAAACCATTATGATCCTAGTCTCATTTCCTTCAGCATGAGAGATGGAATGTTTTCCCAGATTCCAGTCAACATTCCTGTCTCGGACAGAAGAGCCCATTTCCTCAGTGATGTCAATTTGTTTTGGATAAGTGTCAACATACAAAGATGAAGTCAAGCTGACTCATGGAATTTGCTCAAATAAAAATTGCTTGTTGCTTGGATATTTATGGGGAGGAAAGATTTCCTGGAATTCCAAACCTATAAAATCCTGGCAACACCAGAGCCTCCTCTCTACATCGTTCCACTCCTGGAGCAAATCCAAACTCAAGTTTGGAGATTCATGAGACTCTTGCTCGCAGGGACCACCTGAGGGGGCTTCCTGATGTCTTTCACATGGAATTTAATGTCAGAGGGTCTTCTCTCATGTGCCTACAACCAAAAACAAACACAAGAAAGAATAACTTGCATTTATAATTTGCAATGTCTCAAAATACTTCACAACAAATAGAATATTGAGAGGCCTGGATAGATTGGACGTAGAGAAGATGTTTCCACTTGTGGGAAAGTCTAGGATCCCTCGGCACAGCCTCAGAGTGAAGGGATGACCCTTTAGAACTGAGATGAGGAGGAATTTCTTCAGCCAGAGGGTGGTGAATCTGTGGAACTCATTGCTGCAGAGGGCTGTGGAGGCCATGTCTTAGAGTGTATTTTATAACAGAGCTAGATAGGTACTTGATGAGCAAGGGGATCAACGATTACGGAGGGAGTCCAAAACCAGAGGGCGTTGGTTTAAGGTGATAGGGGAAAAATTTTAAAAGGACCTGAGGGATAACTTTTTCACAAAGAGGCTGGTGTATGTATGGAGTGAGCTGCCAGAGGAAGTGGTCGAAGTGGATACAGTTACATTTACAAGGTATCTAGATGGGTATATGAATAGGAAGGGATATGGGTCAAATGCTGGCAAATGGGACTAGATCAGATTGGGATGTCTGGTCAGTGCAGATGCGTTGGACTGAAGGGTCTGTTTACATGCTGTATGACTCTCTGACTCTATGAATGGGGTTGAAAACATATAAGCCTTGATGGAGCAGACTTGATACGCCAAATGGCCTAATTCTGTTCCTGTATCTTCTGGTCAAATGCAGCCTCATTTGTAATACTGTCAGTGTTGTAATGTAACAAACATAAATTACAATGTTTACACAATATGATCCCAGAGACTGTAAAGTGATGTTGACCAGATAATCTGTGTTTCAGATGTCGATTGAGATTAACATTAGCCAATACTCTGTTCTTTTTCACAGTACTGGGAGGGCAGACTGGGTCTCAGTTTGAGATCATAGATCATAGAATCCCTACTGTGTGGAAACGGGGCCCTTGGCCCAACAAGTCCACACCAACCCATCCCCCTATAACCCACCTAAGCTCAATATCCCTGAACACTATGGACTATCCACCTAGCTGCACATCTTTGGACTGTGGGAGGAAACCAGAGCACCCAGAGGAAACCCATGCAGACACGGGGAGAATATGCAAATTCCATACAGACAGTCGCCCGAGGGTGGAATTGAACTTGGGTCCCTGGGTGCTGTGAGGCAGCAGTGCTAACCACTGAGCCTCCGAGCCATGCTCCAACAATCCAGCGGCCCATCAGTATTGCACGGGAGAATCAACCAGGATCTTGCACTGGGACTTGAACCCACAACGTTGGGACTGAGACACAATATCCACAGCTGACAGAGTTGGTGAACACTGTAATGGGGGATACAGCTTGCACTGCTCTGTTGCAGGTCCCTGCTCTGGAATTCATCCCAGTATTCAGTCTGGTCACAGTGCTGTGTAGAATGGGATTCCAAATCTCAGTAGACTGACCTGGAGGCAGGAACTATATCTCTGAGCCAATGGCCACTCTTTCCATCCCCAGATATAAAGGAATCTTTTGCACCTTTGAGATCCCTTGTGAGGCTTGAGGGAGGAGTCACCACCCTAGCAGATAACAACCCGAAACTCTGCTTCATGATCCACCTGCAGGCCCTTGAAATCAGGAAACCTTGAACCCTTCTGTGAATACTTAGATTATCTCACATTATCCAATTCGAATCATATAACTGTATTGGTTATAATCTCCTGGATCAGCTCGGAAGGACTGAGGAGATGAAATTGTTTTATGCAACTTGCATTTATATAGCAACTTTAACTCAACATTAACATCCCAAGATGCTTCCCATGAATGTAACAACATTTGACACTGGTCCACTTTCGGAGCTATTAGGACAGATGACCAAGGGCTTCATCCAAGTGAGATAACAAGGTGTAGAGCTCGATGAACACAGCAGGCCAAGCAGCATCAGAGGAGCAGAAAAGCTGACGTTTCGGGCCTAGACCCTTCTTCAGAAAATGGCTTCATCCAAGTGTCAGGTTGAAAGGAATGTTTTAAAGGAAGTGATGTTTTCGGGAGCTCAGGCACCCTGGAGCTGAAGGCCCAGCTGCCAATGCGGAGTGATCAAATTCGGAAAGACACGGGAGTTCAGGATTGGAGCAGTGCAAAGATCTCAGGGACTTGTGGGACTGGAGTGCAGAGATAGGGAAAGGAGTGAGGCCATGGAGGGGTTGGAACACAACTTGTAAATTTTTAAAATTGAGGCATTTCTGGGCCTGGAGGCATCACTGAACACAGAGGTGGATGGATGAATGGGATTTGGAGCAAGTTAGCAGAAGGATTTATGTAAGGAAGTGTTTATACCTGGGTAATAGCACACCAGATGTACAATTACATGTGATATAACAGTACCAGGGACAGGACGAGGTGAACCGTCTCCCATCACTCCATGAACAACATGTCTTTCCATCGCCCAGCCTGAAGAACAGAGGACAATAAAACAGACCTATCAACAAAGAAGTTACAGATGTTTAATTCTTAACATGATCTGGGTTATTGTCCTTCTTGAGCCAAAGTGCTGAAAATGATCGGTTTAAAAAGACACGCTCATGAATAATTGACTCTAATCCCTGCCACCACTTAGTGCAGCTGCTGGAACAGAAACAGCAGCAGTTTCATCTGAAGAAAGAGAGAGACAGAAAGCCACAGCTAATTCCCTGACATGTGATTCTATGGTATGAAATCACAAACTGTGATCAGTCTGTGTTTTTAAATTCCAGAAAAGCAAAGAATATTTAAATCTCTATAGCGCCTTTCAAAACCTCAGCATGTTTCAAAGGACTATACAACTGATGAAATAGTCCCTGTTGTAATTTAGGGAACGCAGCAGCCAATTTAAACACATGCAGGTCCCACAACAGCAATGCAATAATGATCAGTTAATCTGTTTTTTGGTATTGATTGAGGAATAAATGTTGGCTAAGGACATCAGAAGATCTTCTTTACTTGCAAATGCAATACATTGATTTAAAATCTTTTCCGAAAGGAGAATTTTCCAGCAGTCCAGCGCTCCCTCAGTACTGACCCTCCGGCAGTGCGGCGCTCCCTCAGTACTGACCCTCTGACAGTGCGGCGCTCCCTCAGTACTGACCCTCTGACAGTGCGGC
>NC_063343.1:62349721-62360450 GCF_021869965.1 Rhincodon typus
TCTGACAGTGCGGCACTCCCTCAGTACTGACCCTCTGACAGTGCGGCGCTCCCCCAGTACTTCACTCGGAATGCTTACCTGGATTTGCTGTTCAATGACCCATGGAGCAGTTTGAAGCAGCAGCTGTTTCTTGTTAATCAGGTTGTGCAGATGTTTGGCTGCAGTGTAGAGTGTGCAAATGGTTTTTGAATGTTGTGAGTTCTTAATTTCCTTAGTAACAGAATGCTGAGAGATGTTTGTTCTTGGCTAAAGATAATCATGCGAAGTGGAGTAGTCTGTGTTGTAGGTAAATGGCTTCCAACCAAAATTAATGCTTGTGGTTAACACAGTGTTGCCATAGCAACTTCTGTGATGAGTCAACAATATCTGTTGGTCAACACAAGTGTAGAGTAAGCAAAGGAGACAGGTCATCTTCTGCTCCTGGGTGCAAACCAGTTGGGTTTCAATGAGAGCGCAATGCCCTTCACAAAGTTTGTAACTCAAGTGAAAAACCTGGTCTTGGTAAAAGTGACAATGAAGTTTTGGATTGCAGTAAAACCCAAACAGCTCACTCACCAATGCCCTTTAGAGAAGGAAATCTTCCAGCTCAATGCAATCTGGGTCCAGATGAAACCCAAATCCACATCAACATGGTTGAGTCTGGAGCATTCCAGCAAAACCCTTTATTTATAAATCAATTTGCAGTGAGTGGTTCAAGAAAATGGTCCATCAGTACCTTTTAGGGTTGAGCAAGGATGGGCAATAAATACCAGACTGATAGGAGGCACCCAAACATCAAGAAGATATTTTAAAATAAAAACAGAAATTGCTGGAGAAACCCAGCAGGTCTGGCAGCAACTGTGGACAGAGAAACAGCTAATGTTTCGAGTTCAGTGATCCTTCTTTAGAAGTGACTAAGAAGGGTCACTGGACTTGAAACATCAACTCTGCTTTCTCTCCACAGACTCTACCAGATCTGCTGAGTTTCTCCAGCAATTTCTGTTTTTGTTTCAGATTTCAAGAGTCTGCAGTTCTTTGTTTTGTGTTAGGTGTTTTAAAATACTGTTGACCTCACAGATCAGAGGGTAGACTGGTAATTTTGGGTCAACATATAAGGGATGGCACGGTGGCTCAGTGGTCAGCACTACTATCTCACAGCTCCAGGGATTTGGGTTCAATTCCACCCTCAGGTGACTGTCTGTACAGAGTTTGCACATTCTCCCTGTGTCTGTGTACATTTCTGCTGAGTGCTCTGGTTTCCTCCCACAGTCCAAAGGTGTTCAGGTTAGGTGGTTTGGCCATGCTAAACTGCCCATAGTGTGTACTTGGGTGGATTAGCCACAGTAGTTGTAGGAATAGGGGACTGGTTTTGGGTGGATTAGCCACAGTAAATGTAGGAATAGGGGACTGGTTTTGGGTGGATTAGCCACAGTAAATGTAGGGTTGTAGGAATAGTGAGCTGGCTTTGGGTGGGATTCTGTTCAGAGGGTCAGTGCTGACCAAATGACCTCTTTTTGCAATGTAGGGAGTGTATTATAACCAAAAGGAAGGGCAAATGGAATAATGTGAGAATATTAATTCTCCTCTGGCTTCTCAAAACAGAGACATAGGACGGAATCTCATGAAGAGCATTGTCTATGAATGTATTTTTTGCATAATCACGTGGGAAATTCAACAAGGACCAAGTCAAGACCAACTTGCTGCAAATTTACACATTTGCTGAGCAGTGAGTTTCCTACATGGCAGTGGTGAGTTTCCAGTTATGGGATTGTAGCTCATTAATTGCCTTATTAATGCAACAATTCAAACAAACTCGATGCTGAGAATTCTTGACATGGAAGTCACTGCACATAACATAGAAGATAGGAGCAGGAGGAGACCATTCAGCCCTTCGAGCCTAGTCCACCATTCTTCACGATCATGGCTGATCGTCCAACTTAATAGCCTAACTTTCTTTCTTCCCATTCACCCCAAGTACTATATCTAGTCGCCTCTTGAATATATTCAATGTTTTGGCATCAACTACTTCCTGTGGTAATGAATTCCATAGGCTCACCACTCTTTGGGTGAAGAAATGTCTCTTCATCTCCGTCCTAAATTGTCTTCCCCAAATCCTCATACTGTGACCCCTGGTTCTGGACACACCCACCATCGGGAACATCCTCCCTGCATCCACCCTGTCCAGTCCTGTTAGAATTTTATAAATCTCTTTGTGAACTTCCCTCATTTGTCTGAACTCTAGCGAAAACAATCCCGACTCAGTCAATCTCTCCTCATATGTCAGGCTCGCCACCCCCGGAATCAGCCTGGTAAACCTTCGCTGCACTCCCTCGAGAGCAAGAGTATCCTTCCTCAGAAAAGGGGACCAAAACTGCGCATAATATTCCAGGTGTGGCCTCACCAAGGCTCTGTACAACTGTGACAACACATCCCTGCTCCTGTACTCGAAACCTCTCGCAATGAACCCCAACATACCATTTGCCTTCTTTACCGCCTGCTGCACCTGCATGCTTACCTTCAGCAACTGGTGCACAAGGACACCCAGGTCCCACTGCACACTCCCCTTTCCCAATTTACACCCATTCAAGTAGCCGCCAAATTCAGCTCATCACTTGCTCCTTGTTGGACTGCGGGCACCAACATCTCAGGGCAGACTCCGTTGGTGACCCACATCTATGGACATTGGCATCTGACAATTGCCAGCCTTTAAATCCCCTCAAGGCACATCTCTGATCCACTGACAGGACAATTCTGCAATTCAGTGCTGCACCAATGCTATCGTTGAAAGACTGCTGCAAGGACACTGAGTCCTCAGGGAGACACATCGAGCTCATGGACTGGACCAGGCTGTACCCCTGGACTTTTCACTTGCTCTAATAGACCTCACCCACTCTGAGCCTACAGCACCTGCCTTCCACTGTCTGGCCTCGCCTTTTTAAGCTTTGTCCCTCAGCCAGACATAACAGGCTCATAGCACAGCTCAAAAACAAAGTTGCTGGAAAAGCTCAGCAGGTCTGGCAGCATCTGTGGAGGAGAAAACAGAGTTAACGTTTCCGGTCCGGTGACTCTTCCTCAGAACTGATGGTGGCTGGGAAATCGTCAGTTTATATGCAGAAAATAGGGAGGTGGGTGGGGTAGGGAGTAAACGATAGGATAGAGCCCAAAGAGAGAGAAAGACAGTTGGACAGACAAAGGAGTTGCTAACGATCAGGCTGGGAGGGTGAATAGTTGTTAATGGGGACTGTTAGTGACTAACAACAGGGGGTGTGTAATGGCAGGCTATGTGGCAACAAGGCCTGGTGTGTAGGGTGGGGGGCTGGGACATGGGAGAGTTTAGGCCCTAAAATTATTGAACTCAATATTGAGTCCGGAGGGCTGTAGGGTCCCCAAGCGGAAAATGAGGTGTTGTTCCTCCAGCTTGCGCTGGGCTTCACTGGAACACTGTAGCAAGCCGGAGACAGAGATGTTGGCCAGGGAGCAGGGTGGTGCATTGAAGTGGCAGGCAACAGGTAGTTCAGGGTCTTTTTTCCCAAGGCAGTGAGAAGTGTGGATGGATGGTATGGCTGTTACTATTGGTTGCAGATGATGAGGCTCCAACAGAGATTGAGGAGGCAGCACAGAGGGCCTGCAGGGTTAGTGGTGTCAGAGCCGGAGTGGGCGAGGGCGAGTGAGAGGAGATGTTGCAGGCAATAGTGCGAGTGATAGAGCTTGAGCCTTGGTGGGAGGTGGATGCAGAGGCAGAGATAGAGAGAGGGTGAGGTATCAGTACTGACACTGGCAGAGTAGAGAAAGACATTGACCTTCCTCCTACAGTGTAGGAAATTCTTCCTGACGGCTGAGATTGTGTTTAACTGGGAGCAACCTCAGACAAGGCTGGCATATCTTGGTATTTTTTTCTCCTCAGCCAGTCCTGGGGAAAGAGAACATCCAGCGTCTGCACCACTCCAGCTAGAAGGATCTCTGAGTCTCTACGTGTTTCTCCCTGTCTGCCTTGTCCTGGGCAAACATTAGGAACACCACCAAGGGCAACTCTGGACTGGCAGCCCCTATTCAGGTCCATCGTGGCCTTTTAAAGATGTTGCCAGGGATGCTTCTCAATTCCAGGATATCCCAGCAGCCTTCAATTTACAAGAATGTTTCTAGGAATGAGGAACGTCATGAGGATAGTTTGAAGAATCTGGGATTGTTTTCTTGGAGAGGATTGAGGTTTTCAAAATCATGAGCGACTGGGTAGAGTCACTAGGGAGAAGCTCTCAAAAAATAAAAAAAAAGTGATGTTTAAAAGAAACAAGGGTGAATTGAGAACGAGGGGGCAATGGTTAACTTATTAAATGATGAAGTAAGCACAAGGGGCCACACTATCTTACTCTCTCCCTCTGGCTCTGATGATAATGAGGGAGGAGAAAGAGAAAGCAGAAATAACAGAAACAGGGAACATTAAACCTTCTCTCCATCTCTTCATCTCTCCTTTCTGTCCTAACTTTTTCAGTCTTCCCCCTCTCTCTTTACCTCCCTCCCTCCATTCCTTCCCCCTTACCTCTCTCTCTCTCTCACCTTCTCTATCTCCAATCCTCTCTCCCTCCCAACTGTCCCCTTCCTCGCTCCCTCCATCCCTCCTCCGTCCTCTCGCTCTTCCTCTTTCCATCCCCCCTTCTTTCTCTTTCTCTTTCTCTCTCTCTCTCTCCCCCTCTCCAGTTTTCAGGCTGCCTTTTACCTGTCGCTATTGTACACTTGGTTCCTCTGGTGTTATTATTGCTGTCTGGGATTAATGGGGGTAGATTCTACCCCTGTTCCTCCTCTCCATAGCCTCTGGCCCTTTAACAGGAGCTGCTTCCGTGGTGGGCGGTGCCTAGTGATTGCAGAGCCCAGGGACAGAGAGAGAGACAGACGTACACAAGAGTTTCAGGGAGAGAAAGACAGAAACAAATAGAGGTAGAGAGACAGAGGGATCGAGAAACAAACTGATACAGACAGAGAAAAAACGGCGATAGAGACACAGACACAGACACATTAACAAACAGAGAGAGAGAAACGGGTGAGAAACAGTGTGGAGCTGGAGGGACACAGCACGTCAAACAGCATCAGAGGAACAGGAGACTCAACGTTTCGGGTCGGGACCCTTCTTCAGCAACAGGGAGTTGGAGACAGAGAGACAGACAGTTCGAGAGCATAGCCACTGTGACAGACACCAGGATACAGACCGAAAGGGAGAGAGACGGAGCCTCAACATGCAGCCTCCCCCCAGAAAGGTGAGCCGAGACTGAGCCCGGGGGGAGGAGAGCGGAGAGGGGCAGGGGGCATAAAGACAGGATTAATCACCTATTCTTTCTTCATTTTACCCGCAGGGTCGCGTGAGCCAGGAGGTGAAGCTCAGCTTCTCGGAGCAGTTGTGTAAAGTACAGAGCAAGCATCAGCAGGAGGCAGAGCTCCTGGAGGACATCAGGTAAATGAGTCTCAGACCCTGGGCTTTAACCTGACAATGATGGGCTGTGTGACCAGCTCTACTGTCGCCCACCACACCCCACACCTGCCCCCTTTCCACACACCCTGTACCTGCCCCTCTACCCTCTACCTGCCCCTTCCTCGTTCTTCCCCAGCACTCCCTTGTCATACGACCTGCCTCTCACTAATTCCATTGTATTCTCTTTTCTCTCAGCTCATAGAGCTGTACAGCATGGAAATAGACCTTTCTGTCCAACTCGTCCATGCCTACCAAATATCCTGGATTAATCTAGTCCCATTGCCAGGCATTTAGCCCATATCCCTCTAAACCCTTCCTATTCATATACCCATCCAGATGCCTTTTAAATGTTGTAATTGTACCAGCCTCCACCACTTCCTGTGGCAGCTCATTCTGTACACGTGCCACCCTCTGCCTGAAAACGTTGCCCCTTAGGTCCCTTTTAAATCTTTCCCCTCTCACCTTAAACCTATCCCCTCCCATTTTGGACGCTGTTACTCTGGGGAAAGGACCTTGGCTACTCATCCTATCCATGCCCCTCATGATTTTATGAACTTTTATCCCTCAGCCTCCGAAACTCCAGAGGAATAAGACCCAGCCTATTCAGCCTCTCCCTATAGCTCAAACCCTCCAACCCTGGCAACATCCTTGTAAATCTTTCCTGAACCCTCAAGTTTCACAGCATCCTTCCTGTGGCAGGGAGACCAGAATTGCGCACAGTATTTCAATAATGGCCTAACCAATGTCCTGTACAGCCTCAACATGACCTCCCAACTCCTATACTCAATGTACTGACCAGTAAAGAGAGTATACCAAATGCCTTCTTCACTATCCTGTCTACCTATGACTCTGCTTTCTAAGGAACTATGAACCTACATTCCAAAGTCTCTTTGTTCAGCAACACTTCCTAGGAGCTTACCATTAAGTGTTTAAGTCCTGCCTGATTTGCCCTACTGAAATGCAGCGCCTCACATTTATCTAAATTAAACTCCATCTGCCACTCCTCGGCCATTGGCCCATCTGATCAAGGTCCCACTGTATTTTGAAGTAGCCATCTTGGCTGAAAACAACAAATGCTGGAGATCACAGCGGGTCAGACAGTGTCCGTGGAGAGAGAGCATCTGCAGTAATTTGTTTCTCACCTTCTTGGCAGACCACCACACCACCAATTTTGGTGTCATCTGCAAACTTACTAACCATACCTCCTATGCTCACATCCAAATCATCCTCTCCTTCCTTGCTCACTTTTTCACTGTTTCTTAACCTCTTAACCTGCCTCAAACTATACGTCCTCCCTTTACCCTTTTCCAGTGTCAAATCCTTAGAAACTTAGAATATAGAAGCAGGGGTAAGCCCTTTGGCCCTTCAGATCTGATCTGCCATTCCATAGCTGATCATCCAGCTCAGTCTCCTGTTCCTGCTTTTCCCTTACATCCTTTGATTCCTTTAGACCTAAGAGCTACATCCAATTCCTTCTTGAAAACAATGTTTTGGCCCAAATGCTTTCTGTAGCAGAGAATTCCACAGGCTCATCACTCTCTGGGTGAAGAAAGTTTTCCTGATCACTGTGCTAAAATGGTTACCCTGTATCCTCAAACAGTCCCCCCTGGTTCTGGACTCCCCCATCATCAGGAACATCCTTCGTGCATCTACCGTGTCTAACCCTGATATAATTTTATAGGTTTCTACGAGAAAAATAGGAACTCGAGGTTTTCTCTAGGTCAGTTAGAAGAGTGAATTAAATTGTAGATTGACTGACCTGAGTTTTCCCTTTTGCTGCATAATACTGGGAATGTCTAGTTCCCTTCAACTTTCTGAGTGGAAACCAGTCCATGCATGGGGCTTCCATTCTTGCAACATGAAGAATCTGCTGGAGGAAGTGGTCTTTTAAGTAGAGTTTTGAAGGTTAGGGGCTGGATTATTGGATGGAACCGAAGTGAAGGGACAAGGTGGAAGGCAGAGCTGGATTGGAGGGGCCCCAATGAAAGGTCAGGGTTGGGTTAGGGGGTTGGCAGGCTGTGGATGTGGCAGAGGTCAGAGGGGGAGAGAAACAATCCATGGGGGAGATTTGAAAATAAAGCATTCTGAAATCGAGGTGTTGAAAATGGAGACCCAACTGGGTGTGGGCGGTGAAGGGGGAATGAGTGGGATTTGGTGCTGGAGGTAGGATTGAAGTTTATAACAAAAAGAGCACAAGGGGGAAAAAGCGATAGAGTGAGTTGGTGAAAATTAATGATCACAGAATAAGATCAAATGAGTTCCCACCCTCAAATAGCCTATTTTCTATCCAATCTTTTGTAACAAATCATTGGGTAGTACTGGACTTCAGTATTGCTGGAAAAAGTACACATTTTGTTGAAGCTTTTCATCTTGAATTCAATTCACAAGAAACACCACTTTAAGGAGAAAACAGGATGAAATTGTTTTTTCCACTTAAATTGGTGTTTCTTGCAAATTGCCCTGGTCATTGCAAGATAAAAAACTTCAACAAAATGTGTATTTTTTCCAGTAACTTCTGTTAAAGAGAAAATATTAAGATGATAATTTCTTGAGTGTATTAAACACAGATTCATAGATTTTTGGACACTCTGGAAACCAAGGGATATGGGTATTGGACAGAAAAGTGGAGTTTCATTTATTCTTTCAAGCGATGTGAGCATCATTGTCAAGGGGCAGAATTACTAGCCAATCCCTCATTGCCCTTGAGAAAGTGGTGGTGAATTGCTTTCTTGTGCCATTGCAATTCATTTCGGGTAGGTGCTGCAAAATGCTGTTAGGGAGGATGAAGTAGATAATCAGGCAAATCTTAATAAAAACTGAAAGAACTGCAGGTGCTGTAAATCAGGAACAAAAACAGAAGTTGCCGGAAAAGCTCAGCAGGTCTGGCAGCATCTGTGAAAAAAAAATCAGAATTAACATTTCGGGTCCGGTGACCGTTCCTCAGAACTGAGGAACTGTGGAAGAGTCACCAGACCCGAAACGTTAACCCTGATTTTTTTCTTCACAGATACTGCTACACCTGCTGAGCTTTTCCAGGCAAATCAGGTAAATCTTATTTAATATAGGAACAGGCTCAGGGGACTCAATGGACTGCTCCTGTTCTGATTTATTCTTAATGAGAAGCACTTATGCTTGATGATGTTCATCTCTATTAGCAGCTGGGAGAAAATGCTACCTACACCTCTGCTTGTCTCGAACGTACAGAACTACCATCCCCAGCCCCACCTCTCCTCTCTCTCTTTATTTCAGAGCTCCCTTCCTCCTCCCCCATTTCTGAAGAAGGGTCCCGACTCGAAACGTCAGCTTTCCTGCTCCTCTGATGCTGCCTGGCCAGCTGTGTTCCTCCAGCTCCACACTGTGTTATCTCTGACTCTAGCATCGGCAGTTCTTACTACCTCTGCACAGTTTCCCTGCTGTTTTGTGCGGTCTTGTTGTAACTGGAACGCAATCAGTATGTGATGCCACAATGATAGCTAAAAGGGTTGGAAATGCAGTCTCAATTTCTAGACCCAGCATGTCGTGTTGAATCAGACTCTGCAGAGCCCACTGCCAGTTAATGCTGAGCTTTGGAAGAAGGCTGTTGGGTATGTAGTCCCTAACATTGTTTCTTGATCTGAACTGTAATACGAGCCAGAATCACTCGCTTCAGGGAAAGAGGCAGTCTGGGTCTTTGCGACTGAATGAGAGTCAGCACTTTCAGGGAAAACAGTGGGGGGATGGGGGATGGGGGATGGAAGGGAAAGCAGGACCATTTATTGAAAAACAATATGGAAAATTAGGATATAGAATGATAGAGGCAACGAAGGAGGCTATTCAAACATCCATGCCTGTGGCAGCTCTTTGATACAGCATCCAATTTGTTTCACTTCACTGCTGCTTCCCCGTAGCCCTGAAAATTTTCTTATGCTAAGTCTGCTCCAAGGCTATGTATTACTTTCCACCTTCCTTCTCTCCCTTAGACATCTCTTAAATCATGCGGTGGAAATAATAGTGGGTCATTACAAGCTAGTCAATGATGCAGGAAAGTTCCACTAGCTAGTCCCAAGTTGGTAAAAGATGT
Source organism: Rhincodon typus (assembly GCF_021869965.1). NCBI lineage: Eukaryota > Metazoa > Chordata > Chondrichthyes > Orectolobiformes > Rhincodontidae > Rhincodon > Rhincodon typus. The sequence continues at coordinate 62,359,222 of NC_063343.1, forward strand.
CAACACTTGAAATGATTCACTTCACTTGTGGGTTGGGACTGTCCAGGGTTTGCAGAGCTAAGGGAGAGGTCATGCTCCTCTCATGAGAATCGTGACTGTGAAGTGTTGGTGAGATTGTCACAGCCAATCATTAGAAGCTGGAAGTTATTCATCTCTTCAACTGAGTTGTTAGAAAGATGTTGGGAGGGGTTTGCTGGGGAATGACAACAAAACCTGGGGGTGGATCACTTTCTGAGTCAGGATTTGGACACTTAAACACAGCTTCGAGTGTAAAAAGGAAGACATTATGTATTACAGTAGACAGTTCTTAACATCTTTTTAAATACTTGAAAGGAATAAATGTAACGTTTTATGAGAAAGAGCTGGGAAATGAAACTGAAAGAAGGCCAGAAAATAGTATGAAATGAAATGCCAGAGCGCCGGACAAAATGGGGTTGCTGGACGCAGAGACCCAGGTAATGCTCTGGGGACCTGGGCTCACATCCCACCACGGCAGATGTTGGGATGTGAATTCAATGAACCGTTGCTGATTGTTGGGGAAAACCCATCTGGTTCACTAATGTCCTTTAGGGAAGGAAACTGCCATCCTTATCTGGTCTGGCCTACATGTGACTCCAGACCCACAGCAATGTGGTTGACTCTTAACTGCTCTCTGAGCAATTAGGGATGGGCAATAAATGCTGCCTAGCCAGTAATGTCAGATAACAAGGTGTAGAGCTGGATGAAAACAGCAGGCCAAGCAGCATCAGAGGAGCAGGAAGGCTGATGTTTCAGGCCTAGACCCTTCTTCACAATCTGTGTTCACGGCATAGCATAACTTTTACTCTACCATTACCATCAAGCCCAGGGATCAACACTATTTCAATGAAGAATGCAGGACAGCATGCCAGGAACACCACAAAACATTGCTAAAATAGAGGTGTCAACCTGATGAATTAACAACACTGAACTATTACACTTTCGAAAAGTTGAAGCAGAATGCAGTAGAGCTAAACAATACTACCCAAAGGATTGCACTAAGCTCTGCAGTCCTAAAATACACAGGCATGAATGGGGATGGGCAATTAAACAAATAATTGGAGGGGGTGGGTCCACAATATTCCCGTCCACAATTGTGAAGTCTCAGTGTCACAGGTGCCAGTCAATGCAAAAACAGAAATTCCTGAAGAAATTGTCTATTTCTTTTCTGAAGAAGGGGCTAGGCCCGAAACGTCAGCCTTCCTGCTCCT
>NC_063343.1:62360850-62378196 GCF_021869965.1 Rhincodon typus
ACCCTTTTTCTGAAGAAGGGTCTAGGCCCGAAACGTCAGCCTTCCTGCTCCTCTGATGCTGCTTGGCCTGCTGTGTTCATCCAGCTCTACACCTTGTTATCTCAGATTCTCCAGCATCTGCAGTTCCTACTATCTCTAGCCAGTAATGTCCTTGTCCCATGAATGAATAATAAAAAAAATCACTTTGTACCAAATCTGTGAATTAGATAGCTCTTTTAAAAAGCTGGTACAGGCCTGATCATAAAATCACTACAGCATGGGAGCAAATCATTCAGCCCATTGAGTTCACACTGTGTGAAGAGCATCCCACCCAGACCCAAACCCCATGCCATGTCCCTATGATTCCCATGGATGCTCCACCTAACCCACACATCTTTGCACTGTGGGAGGGCACCAGAGCACCTGGAGGAAACCCACACAGATGGGGAGAATGTGCAAACTCTGCACAGACATCACCTGAAGCTGGAATCAAACTTGGGTCTCTGCTGCCGTGAGCCACTGAGCCACCATGGCGCCTGTGATGGGCTGTATTTATTTTATTCTTTCATGAGACATGGACAGTTGTTGCCCAGCCCTAACTGCTCTTGAACTGAGTGGATTGATTGGCAATTTCAGAATGTACTCAAGGGTCAACAAATCACTATGGGTCTGGAGCCACATGTAGGCCAGACCTGGTAAAGGCAGCAGAATTCCTTGCCTAAAAGCTTTTAATGAATCGGAAGGATTTGTGACAACAATGGGTGATTGTTTCATGGTTATGTTTCATGTTCATCATCAAGACTAGTTTTAAATTCCATACCTTTCATTAATTGAATTTAGATTCAACCATCCGCTGTGTTGGGATTTGAACCTGTGCCTCCAAAGCATTAGCCTGGGTCTTTGGATTATGAAGTCCATGACAATGCCATTATGTAGCTGTCTCCCTTCATTGCCCTGCCCCACCCCTAAATGGCCATGCTCTGTGCTGTATCTTCTATGATTCCTGTTTTGTCTTTGAAAACAGATGCTCAATTGAATTGCCAAGGCCTGTTGTACTCTGCTGATGAGGAGTCATCAGTTTTCAGTTTGTGTAGCTGGTTTTAGTTTCTGGAAAGCTTTCAGGGGTTCAATGTGATTACCAACAAAACACTTTGCTTTGCTAGCTCCACATATGCAAAATCACATTGAGCCCCTATCTCTCCATCCACTCATGAACTGGTCTATTGATTCTGCAGTTTTCTGCCTCCTAAAACATGATTTCTAATTGGTCAATGCGGGTTTAATCTGATTATGAATTGGTCTACTATAGCCCATATTTCTGGGGATGTTTTAGCTCTTCACCTGTTAATTTTGGTGTGGTAAGTCTGTGTAGGACTTCATTCCCAATTGCATAGCAAGTCTTTAATGGCTTGTGTTTCTGCATTGAGAAACCGTAGTTTTGAATGCTATTTAAACATTTTAAATTCTGTTAGGAGGTCAGCTGTGTCCTGATTTTAAACTAGGAATTTTGTGGACATCCTGACAATATGCCTTTGACTTTCCTTGCTTCCAATTGATCCAACATGCATCCTCATCTCTCGCCTTTCTCAAGTAAGCTCCTGCCAACTGACTGTGTTTTCAACACTGTCTTTGGTACTGTGATGTCCAAAAATATTGAGGTTGTCTCGTGCACTCTAATGTGATTTGATATTTTGAATCAACCTGTTCAGATGTGCTTACCTCTGGAACAGATGGGGCTTGAACCCAGGCCATCAAGGCCAGAGGTTAGGGACACTACAACCAAGCCATAAAACCCTTCACCCCAGTGTAATTTAACGATGTTAAGTATGAGTTTCACCTGTAGGTTAGCTTGTTTGTTGACTGTTCAAGCACTCTAACCTCCATCAGCATGATTTTCCTCCTGCTGGTCACCAGCTGAAGGTAATGTTAATGGTCGAACAATCAATTACTCATCAGGGACTGATTATTCGATCATAATCATTAACATGACAAGGTCCAGGATTTGTAGGAATATAGGGAAATTAATTTAGTCTCGAGCCTGTTTTGATGCTGTTCAGGTGGACAATTGTTGATGTAAACAATCCAAGCGCACATTTGCCTTCCTTAATTCTGTAACCTTTAAATACCCAGGCCCAACAAAAGCCTATTGATCCCAATTTTGAGATTTTCAGTTAACCCTCCCAACTTTAACCGCTTTTTGAGGGAGAGAGTTCACAATAGGTGAGAGAGTGGAGTTTAATTTGAATAAATGTGAGGTTTTGGTTTTGGTAAAACAAACAAGGACAGGACTTGCGCAATTAAAAGAAGGACCTTGGTTAGTGCTGTAGCACAGAGAGACCTAAGGGTTCAAGTACATAATTCTTTGAAGTTTGCATCGCATGTAGACAGGGTGGTTAAGAAGGCATTTAATACGCTTGCCATCATTGCTCACACATTTGAGTTTAGGAGTTGGGATGTCATGTTGAGGTTGCACAGGATATTGGTGAGGCCTCTTCTAGAGTACTGTGTGTGGTTCTGGTTGCCCTGTTTTAGGAAAGATATTATCAAGCTCGGGAATGTTTCTAAAGGATTTACCGGCATGTTGCTGGGAATGGAGGGTTTGAGTTACAAGTAGAGGCCGGATAGGCTGGGACTGTTTTCACTGGAAGGTAAGTGGTTGAGGAGTGACCTTTACAGAGGTTTATAAAATCATGAGGGGCATAGAAAAAGTGAATGGCAGGTGACTTCTCCCTATGGTGGGGGATTTCAAGATTGGGGGCGTATTTTTAAGGTGAGAAGAGAAAGATTTAAAAACAACATTAGGGGCAATGTTTTCACAGAAAGTGGTTCATGTGTGAAATTAACTGTCAGAGGAAGTGGTGGATGTGGGTACAATTCAATGTTTAAAAGACATTTGGAAAAGTACATGAATAAGAAATATTTGGAGGGATATGGGCCAAGCGCAGGCAGGTGGGACTAATTTAGTTTGGGATTGTGGTTGGCATGGACTGGTTGGGCCGAAGGTCTGTTTCCAGACTCTGACTATAAAAGTACTTTTAGACATGCTTTGGTTGTGAAAGACACTCTACAGCTGCACGTTTGTTTATTCATCTCTCCTTCTTTCGACAAGTACAGCAGGAGGGTCAACCTGGAGTCACATGTTCAGGTCTCTGGGCTGAGGCTTGAACTTGATTTTCTGAACCAGGAGCAGGAGAGCAACTCATGGAATCATGGCTTAGGTCTGCGTGGGCACTAAATTGTGGATCAGAGGATGATTTTATTGGTCGGAAAATGTGGCTCTTTCTCTTACGTAGAAACACAGAAAACAGCTGGAATAGGCCATTCGGCCCTTCAAGCCTGCTCCACCATTCAGTAGGATTGTGGCTAATTATCCAGCTTTCCTATCTGTCCCCAATAATACATTTCCTCTTTGTCAATCAAAATTCGGACTCACTCAGCCTGTTCCCATTTTCTTCCCATGCCCTTTGATTCCTTCAGTCCTAAGAACTATGTTGAACTCCATCTTGAAAACATTTGATGTGTTGAATTGTCTGTTCTGGTAGGGAATTCCACAGGCTCACCACACTTAGGTAGTGCAGTCACCACACTTTGGGACTCAGTCCCTTTCCCAAGTATTCTCCAGCCATGGAGGAATAACAGCTCCTTGTACTTGTACAGTGTGAGGACCTGTCTGTGTGCAGTTTTGGCAATTGTGTTTCCTTTATTACAATAGGTAGAGAAGGCTACTCAGGCCCTTTTATCCAGCTGTCTCATTCTGTAAGATCATGGCTGATCTGACAGGGACTAGCTTTCCTATCTGTCCCCAATAATACTTTTCCTCTTTGTCAATCAAAATTCAGACTCACTCAGCCTTGATATGTTCAATACCCGCTGCTCACCGGGGAAGGGAATTCCAAATACTAATGACCCTCCAAGGGAAGAAATTTCTCCTCACCACCATCTTAATGGTTCACCCCTTGCTTCCCAGTTCCAGACTCCTCTCATGAAGGGAAACATCCCCTCATCATCTACTCTATTAAGCCCCTCAGAATCTTCCGTGTTTCAATAAGACCTTCAATTTTTCTATACTCCAATGAAAATATAGGCTCAGTTTTTCCTCATAAGACAAAGTACTTAATTGGGAACAAAAGCAGAAGTTGCTGGAAAAGCTCAGCAGGTTTGGTACGTGTGTGAAGCAAAAATCAGAGTTAACATTTCAGGGTGACCCCTCCTCAGAACTAGGTGATGGCCTAGTGGTATTATCACTGCATTGTCAACCCAGATATTATTCTGGGGACCTGTGTTCGAATCCTGCCATGGCAGATGGTGGAATTTGAATTCAATAAATATCTGGAATTAAGAATCTAATGATGACCATGAATCCATCGTCAATTGTTGGAAAAACCCATCTGGTTCACTGATGTCCTTTAGGGAAGGAAACTGCCATCCTTACCTGGTCTGGCCTACATGTGACTCCAGACCCACAGCAATGTGGTTGATTCTTAACTGCTCTCTGGGCAATTAGGGATGGGCAATAAATGCTGCCAAGCCAGCGACGCCTCATCCTGTGAGTGAATAAAAGGATTTGCAACATCTGCAGTTCTTTCAGTTTTTATAAAGTACTTAACTGGTTGTGGACTGCTTTGAGACATCCTGAGGAGTGATACAAATGTAGGTTCTCTTGGTTATGGCATTTATAGCATGCTTCCCCCAACTCTGCTCCCCTGCCCAACCACCACCTGTTTTCCCCCAAGACTCTCCTCCTACCAATTAGAAGACACAGATACTGCAGTTCAGCCTTTAAATGCATGAGAACACAGTCTTGGACTGACTTTTTGGTGGAATTTCCATTTCAGTCAGTTATCTCTATTCAATTCCAATGGCCCATCAGACCTTTGCTGGTGTTTTCAATTGGAGTCCCAGTGCTGTGTTCTCATCACCAAGGTATGCACTGGGAAGTCTGTGCCCTACCTAAGTAAAGGTCAATAAGGGAAAACATTGGGCAGGCTGTAGCCTGCTGACAATGTGCAATGTTGGAGCAGATTCAGACAGGAGATTGAGCGTCCAGTGTAAAGTTTGAACAGTGAGGGATAATTCTTGTGTGAAGCAAGCTGAACAAAAGCTCTGCTGAACACACTGAGCCTGAGATTCTCTGATGGCCCCAAACTAAATTTTAACAGCAGTTGATTTATTTTCAATCTTTTCCAGAAAGCCAAGACTGCAAATAAAACAAGAGTTTGTGAACCAAGTGTATTCAGTCTGTTGGCCTCTGGATTTGTTAAAATAAAGCTTTCCTCTGTGTCTTTGGTTTGAATGTAAGCTGTAACTGAACCTATAGTAAAGGGAGGTTACTTGAGTTAAGCTTCGGCAGTTAGTTTCATTTACAAGCATAGGATTTGTTCTGATTCTACCATTGAAATGAATCTTACATTAAGGTTTAAATAAACCCCCTCAAAGGGTGAGGTATTCAGAGGCAATAAAATCAGGTTGGACCATTGCTCGTGTGCAAATACATGAGGCATTTGTTTAAATCTATCTTCACAGAAGTGTTTCCTTTCTTTCCTGCTGGGGTGTGAGTTTAGTTACTAAGATCAGCATTTATCGCCCATCCCCAGTTACCCTTGATTTGTTGTGTCACCATAGTCTTATCAGACTGCTCTCTCATTACAGAGAGAGAGAGACAACTGCTGTGGTGATTTAACCTGAGAGCCAGCATATCTCGGGTGAGGGGAGAGGTTGAGAAGGAGAGTCCTTCCAAGGTAACCTCAGCCAGGGTGGGAATTGAACCCTTGCTGCCAGGGCCAAGTGAACCATGTTGTAGTCCATGTGGTGTAAGTGCACCCCACGATGCTGTTAGGAATAAGGTCTTTTACTATGTGACTCCAGTCCCAGACCCACAGCAATGTTAATGACTCTCAGCCAATTTCTGCTGGAGCTCGGTAAGCCACTTAGTTGTACCTTAGAGGCAATTAAGGATGGACAATAAATGCTGTCCTTTCCAGCAATGCTCACATGTTATGAATGAGTAACAACAAAAAATGTCACTAATATGGTTTTCTGCACCACTCTTCTCCGAGTGATCTTGTTACCTTTCAAATTCAGATCTTAAACTCTTTGGTTAATCATCCATTACTGTCTTTGGTATCGCCAATGTCTCAGATACAACTTAGTCATTCTGATCAAGCTATTACCATATGGCTTCTACAGGCAGAATTGTGAATTGATGCAACACAGACGGAGGCTATTTGGTTAGTTCTTAATTCCCCCGAGCTTTCCCCATTGGGTTGATAGAAAGTAGCTGTTCCCTTAGTTGAAGGGTCAATAACAAAGTGGCATAATTTTCAGGTGAAAGGCAGAAGGGAGATTTGGAAAAAAAGCATTGTTCAACCGGAGGGTGGTGGGGGCCTAGAACGCACTGCCTGGGAGTGTAGTTGAGATGGGAAACCTCACGACCTTTAAAATATTCTTCGATGAGCACTTGAAACGTCATTGCATTCAATGCTACAAGCATAGAGTAGGAAAGTGGGACGTGTGTAGATTTAGAATAGTTTTTTGTCAGTACAGACACGATGGGCCAAAGAGCCTCTTCTGTATTGTATCATTGTATGATTCCTGGATAGCTTTCCCCTCCAAACACCAATCCAATTTTATCTGTAAGTTGTAATTAAATCTGTTTTCAGCATCTGTTTGGGTGATGTTGTGTTCTGGATCATGTAGACTTTCTGTATAAAAGTGTTTTCCTTGTGTTGATTTTCCCGGAGTGAGCAGAACCTCTGACACTCCTGTTTCTATCTGTCAGCCAGGGCTCCCTGATTGGACCAGGTTAACAGCCCCAATCAGGGAGCTCAAATTCTATGAGGTCTACCAGGCTGATCTCATTACAATCACTGCACCAGTCAACTGGGTTGCTTTGCCCTGGATGGTATTGAGCTGCTGTGTGCTAGTGCTACACTCAGCCAGGCAAGCAAAAAAAGTGAGTGTTACACTGTTAGTGTTACATGTTCATGTATAGTTACACTCAGAGGCCACATGATTATATGTACAGGTTAATTGAATTGTAAGTATTTTAATTGATATTTGTGCTGATAAATGTGAACAAAATTGCACCAGAATAATTATTTTGGGTACAGTGGCAATGTCACTGGATTACTAATGCAAAAACCCAGGTTAATTTTCTAGAAACTTGGATTCAAATCCCACCACGGCAGCTGGTCGAATTTAAATTCAATTAATAAAATTGGAATGAGCAGCTAATTTCAGTCATGGTTATCATGGCACACATTATCGATTATGATTAAAACTCACTTTGTTCACAAATGCCTTTGAGGGAAGGACATGTACTTTGGCTTTTGTACTGAGCCTCCACACCATCCGTTCCGTCTGCTCCTCCTCTGTCGAAAGCATAAAAATGCCCGTTTTCCAATCACTTTCAGTTTGGAAGAAGAGTCATTGTCAGACTTGAAACGTTAACTGTTTCTCTCTCCACGAATGCTGCCAGGCCTGCTGAATTTCTCCAGCATTTTCGGTGTTTGTTTCTGCTGTCCAAAGCTAATCTGGCCTATGTGTGAATGCAGCCACACAGCACTGTGGTCAACCCTTAGCCTTTCACCTGGTCAAGTAAGGCATTCAGTTCAGGAGAAATTTGGTGATGGATGACAAATGATAGCCTTTCCAGCAATGTTCACATCCCACTAAAGAAAACAGAAAGCACACGTGCACTAATATGTGTACTTGTACAAAATTATTGACGTAATTGTGCACAAACCTGGAGTTTTCAAATTCTGGGAAATTGCTTCCATTGTGGGCAAAATTGCAACCAGAGTTTATTGATCCATAGATCAATTTTCATCACAGCTCCATGGTTTTTGACAGATTTGGCAATATTTTGGATTTCTGCACCACATTTGGCAGACTAAAACATCCCAAACCATTTCGCAGAAGTGTTATCGAACACAATGTGGCATGAAGCAACGTAAAAAATTAACACAGGTGATCCAAATATCTTGCTAGAGGTGTAGAGAGGAGCTTACAGCCAATGGAGCAAGTCTACCAGTGGGAAATAGTTGAGAAAAGGGATGGACAGAGATTAGAAGGTTACAATGTGGGGGGACGTTTCAGGAAAATGCAGGGGCAAGGCTGATCAGTGGATAAGAGACTAAGAATGATAAATTTGTTGCTGTTGGTGAACAGGACTTAGTGAGAGTTGGGTGGGCCTGCATTGTGAAGGAATCAGTCCTGTTCCCTGGTGGTATGTTTTCCAGTCGTAACTGATGTGACTATGCTTCTGCTATCCGTTATAACGTAAGAAACTTGTGCGGACAGTATGGTATTGAAGAATTTATTACAGCTAGCTATGATATATAAATGTTACATTAAAAGATACATAAGTGTTTGGGCTGCCATAGGTCTACATTAGAACAGTAAGCTTCAAGTGACATGTCATGCTTCAAGTGGTCGGAGGCAAGATGGAGCATGATTCCTTCATACTGTCAGGTTATGTGCTATGGCAGTGATGGTGTCATGAACATGCCTCTTAACTGTATACTGGCATTCTGACTATGAGACAGAACATACCCACCTCAGCTCAGTCAGTGAGAGACCAGCCCTGAATCCCAGCTGTTTTGCTTTTTGTGGAAGTTTGTGTGTGTGTACAATGTGATAAATGGCTAGATCATCTCTCTCTGTGATGTAAGTTTGGGAATAAGGCCCCACTACACAGAAAAGAACACCCCTGCTCTCTTCAAACAGTCCTGCAGAAATATTTGCATTTACCTGAGAGGACAAAAGGTCCTTGAATTGATGGGGCTCATCTGAAAGTTAGCTCCTTTCATAGTGGCACACTCCCTTAGTACTGACCTTTTGACAGTGTGGCACTCCCTCAGCCCCGACCCTCCTACAGTGCAATAACACTGCACCCTGCACCCTCACACAGTCTCCACTCCTCAAAATTCTCTCTAAGATGTGTGAGCATATATGAGTTAGTAACAATCTGGAATGGTAATAAGCAGGGTTAAGAAGCAGCCTGTTTGTGTGGAATCTGTGCTGTCTGAAGGTTGCTGAAATGTTGCTTGTTTCTGCTCAGGGATCAGCTCAGTGACTACCCTCAGAAACCGCCTTGTTCACATCATTGAGAACCTAACATGCGTTGTGATATCAAAACCTTTTGAGCTGCAACAAGGAAATTAGCTTCCGTGTCCCCACAGGATTGTTAAGTTAAATAGTATGGAGGAACCAGTCTGAAAGAGTGCAGGAATTGAACGAGGTCCATAATGTGTAACATTCCCACTCTGATCAGGGGCTCCTCTTCAGAAACCTGCTTGATTTGGCATTGCAATACTGAGGGAGCGCGGCACTGTTATTCAGCAGGGGAATTGAGGGAGAAGTCATGGGAATGAATCAGGGTTTGGGAATTAATTTATAGGGAGAAAGCTGGAATGTGCAGCAATAAATTGGGAAGTTTGTTCAACAAACTACCGCATTAGGCTGAATGGCCTCCTCCTGTGCTTTAATTATACACTGCCCCTCTGGGAGTTTCAGAATCACGAGTCAGAACCCTAAAGTACAGTGGACATTTTTTCAATTTGTAATTCCAAAACACATTTTTTAAAAGAGGGCTGCAGATGTAAATTATGTGGCTATCTGAAGACAGTAAGAGACCCACAGAATTTCACATCTAAAGATGCCAAGTGAACTTCAACCAACAATCCTCAAATGAGAAACAAGCCAAGTCAGAGCAGACTGCGCTGTGATCCCTAACAGCTACAACAATAATGAGAGGCTGATGACCCTAACCCCCAAATCAACAGCAACCCAGATTATGCCCCACACATAGAGACGTTTTACATTTTTCCCTTTGGCAAATACATAAGGGCTGAGGTTAAAAAACCAGTTTCAACTCTATTTGTGCACCAGTGGGGCTGATGTTCTTGTGTAAGTACATGTGTTAGGTCTCGGTTGAGGAACTTCTCCCCAGTCACCCCGTTTTGCGGGTAAAAGGTTTTCTCTCCTCTCTCTCGCTGTGAGTCCAAAGTCACACGACACCGCGTCATAGTCTGACAGGTTTAGCTGAAATCACAAGCTTTTGGAGCACCGCTCCTTCACCTGACAAAGGAGCAGTGCTCCAAAAGCTTGTGATTTCAAATAAACCTGTTGGGCTGTAACCTGGTATCCTGTGACTTCTGATAATGTCATCCCAGTCCAACACCGGCATCTCTGCATCATGAGTGATGGAGGACAACTTACTAGTAAGCCAGACAAAAAAAAGGAAGCAGTCAAAAGGCCTTTCTCTGCCCCTGAATGCTGGAATTCAGTTATGTTTAAAAGGAATTGGAAGAATAGAACCTCAACCAACCTGTAAAACGAAGAATCTTGAAATCAGCGGCCCACTACCAATGTCAATGCTAACATTCTTCTACATTTAACATTTAACATTTAACTATCAGCACTTCACAAACAATTCAGAGTCTGATGAGTTTTTTTTAATACTTTTATCCTTTTGACCTCATCTCTCATTTCTAATCTGTCCGTGTTGCATTATTAATTCCTCGCACATGGTCATTAATAAATTCACTCTTTGTTGACTTGAGAAAGCTTCATTTGAGTCTGGGAGAAAGATAAGGGGTCCATGTTTAAATTAACCTTGTTGTGACCAACCAAGGGATTAAATGAATGATGAAGGGGTCTGGTAGTTCATCCCTCCTCACCTCTGGAGCTTAACAATTTGGGGAATCCTGCCTGGAACTATAATAAACTAAGGGAACCTCTCCTGAGGGCTTAACATAACAGTACAGAATTCCTTTTATGCTCTCTCAGTACCATTCCTCTGACAGTGCAGTAAACTTCAGTACTGACCCTCTGATAGTGCAGTACTTCCTCAATACTACCCCTCTGCCAGTGCTGCGCTCCTTTCATATCATTGCTCCAATAGTGTAGTGTTCCCTCAGTAATATTTCTCCAACAGTGCAGCACTCCCTCGGTAACATCCCTCTGATAGTGCAGCAGTCCCTCGGTAACATCCCTCTGACAGTGTAGCCATCCCCCCTCCCTCTCCCCAGCTGGAAGCCCAGTGGTTCTTTTGACTTACAGGGAGAACTAAATACTTGTCAAAAAAATTCTATTGGACTTGCCTGCAGCTCTTTTGTTTAAACAGTAACCACACTGTGATCACCAGGTGATCAGGCTTCACTTCTCTGACATCATTATGTTTTTGTATTCTTTTTCAGGTCGTTTAGTAAACAGAGAGCTGCAATTGAGAAGGAATATGGTCAGGTAAGGAGCGATACCAGGGCTAAACCAACAAAGCTCATGAGAGCCACATGAAGTAAGAGGCAAGGTAGAAAAGGATAAGATATTTTCAAAAGCATAGAGTCATAGAATCCCTAAATGTGGAAGCAGGCCATTCAGCCCATCAAGTCCACACCAACCCTCCAAAGAGCATCCCACCCAGACCCACCCGTGTACCGCCCATGGCCAATCCACATCTTTGGACTGTGGGAGGAAACCAGAGCACCCAGAGAAAACCCACACACACACACAGGGAGAATGTACAAACTCCACACAGTCACCCGAGGGTGGAATCGAACCTCGGTCCCTAGCGCTGTGAGGCAGCAGTGCTAACCACTGAGCCGCTTGATGCTTGACCCTTTTGTTTAGACATCCCCGTCTCTCACTTATCCATCCCAAGTTGACTTTGATTGACCCTAGTGGGTTAACTTGACAACCAGTTGACAGATAACACAGTATGGAGCTGGAGGAACACAGCAGGCCAGGCAGCATCAGAGGAGCAGGAAAGCTGACGTTTCGGGTCAGGACCCTTCTTCAGAAAATCAGTTGACATCTTTTTTATCCTGCAGTACAAATTATTATGATTCTTTGGAATTTGGCGCTGTTGTGTTTGTCCTGATGAGTGCTCGGAATGAAGGTTTTGATAATGTGGGTAGAATCTTCCCAGCCCCTGAATGACATGGGCTATGGAGAGCAAGGTAGCAAAATCACATGGTTGCCTAACAAGGGGCTTGTCAATGTCAGGAACAAAAAGTCACGTTTTCCAACTAATGTTGAATGGTGAGACAAGGTTCTTGCTAGTGAGTGGTGAGAGAGGCCTATTCGCATGCGTTAGCATAGATCAACATTACTACGCCATCTCACCTCTTTGGCACGTACCGTCCCAATCTCCTCCTCGCTGGATAAAAAAAACTAGATGGTGATAATTCCCAAACGGCAATCCTAGTGGTAACCTGGTAACTCTAGCTCACCTCTAGCGCCTCCAGCCCTCCATGTTAGACACCAACATCTCAGCGCACACTCCACAGGCAGTGACTGCACGCAACACCCTTCCATCCTACCACCCGCCAGGACCTCCGGTTCCCCATTGGCATAGCCCGGGTGCCAATTGTCCTCTGTCAGACATGTATGAGGCAACTGACGGGAGATGTGCCAGGCAACTGCAGTTTGCCAGCATTTGATCAGGTGCTGGGCTGGTCTTTAAAGGTGGTACCGGTGCCAGGAATCCTGGGAGGTACTACCAGTGGTGAATACTTCCACCATCGTGAGCGGGAGTGGGACGTCATACGGGCACGGTCCACGGGTAATGAGTTGAGCTTGGAAAGAGTAAACTGTTTAAACCTCTGTGAAACTTGCCAAAATTAACACTTTGCCATTTCCTCTAAAGTTCAGCCCCGCATTTCTCTCTTCAGCAAGATTTGGGACCTGTACTACCAAGCAACTAATTGCCTTTGGAATTGACCCTTTATTCCATGTGCATGGTCCACTTCAATGTGCATCCCTTAGCCTATTCTATCCTTAATTGTAACTAGCTCATTGTTAATTTATGTCCGAAGTGTATTGTGGGGACATTATATCAGATGAAGTGATGAAGTGTGGATCTCCCTCCACAAAACTGCCGGCTCAATTAATAAACGTAAATCTGAGATTGATCGAGGTCTGTTGAGCCAGGGTATTCAGGGATATGGATTTAGGAACAGTGAATGAATAGAGATCAGCTATGATCTCATGGAATGCTTGGGACTGAATGGCCTCCTCCTGTTCCCTTTATTTGAGGGAACTGTTCACACAGTGCATAGGCATCAGTGTGCAACCCTGGTAGTTGTTCTTAGTGTCCAAGCCCATTTGCAAGAGTATTTTCCAAAGATTTAGTTGTCCGCCAAGTCCCTTTGCATCCTCTTGTCCTATTCTCTCCAGCAGAACCTCTAGCTGATAATCCACTCTCTGATTCCACATCCAATCTCCCCAGTGCTCCACCGCTGACATCACCTGGTAATCCCCAGCCTGGGAACTGAACTCCTGGCATTCTGCACTCTGGGGAAACTGGTCAATATTGGGATCCACTCTTTTCCAGCTGCATACTCAGTAACCTGTAACCTCACATACTACATTACCCTTCATGTCACACTCGCTCAATCCTCTATATTAGTCCACCCTCCATTTATCATCATAGAATCCCTACAGTGTGGAAACAGGCCCTTTGGCCCAACATGTCTACAGCTACCCACACAGCATCCCACTCAGACCCATCCCTCTAATTTACACGTGCCTGAACACTATGGGCAGTTTAGCACAGCCAATCCACTTAACCTGCACATCTTTGGACTGTGGGAGGAAACCAGAGCACCCAAAGGAAATCCATACAGACACGGGGAGAATGTGCAAACTCCACACAGACAGTCATCTAAGGACAGAATCAAACCCGTGTCCCTGGCACTGTGAGGCAGCAGTGCTAACAACTGAACCACCATGCCGCTCTCAGTCTCTCGTGCTTGCTCCATTGCTTACTGTCAATGTCTTGCTTGGGCGTTTATCACTTCAGTTTACACAAGGTTTCATACTCTTCCTTAAACCCAACTTGTAACCAGAATCTGAACAGTGTACGATGCACTCAAGGAGCTTCCAGATGAATTTGAATGGAAGCTAACAGTAGGAGCAAACAACCTTTCCCTTCTAAAGAAGTTGCAGAATTTGTTTAATCACATCTCTGCTGTCTGTGACAAGAATTCTTTTCACTGACGAATGTGAGAGGTTACTGGGTCAGGGTGATCCTGCCATGCCGCTTCAAGTGGACCCAGGTTTTGTAGGATATATAGCATGGGGCCATTCAGCTATACAAGGTGCTGGTGAGACCACATCTGGAGTCCTGTGAGCAAATTAGGTCCTTTTTATTTAAGGAAAGGTATCCTTTCACTGGAGGCAGTTCAGAGAAGTTTCATTGGGATGATGACAAGGTGTAGAGCTGGATGAACACAGCAGGCCAAGCAGCATCATTCTCCAGCATCTGCAGTTCCTACTATCTCTCATTGGGATGATGCCTGGTATGGCAGGATTGTCTTATAAACAAAAGTTAAACAGGTTGGGACTCTACTCACTGGAGTTTAGAAGAATGAGAGGTGAACTCATTGAAATATATAGGATTCTGAAGGGGCTTGACAAGGTAAATGCTGAGAGGGTGTTTCCCTTCATGGGAAAGTCCAGCACCAGAGGGAGTAATCTTGGAATAAAGGGGCACCAATTTAAGACTGAGATGAGGAGGAATTTCTTCTCTCTGAGGGTTGGAACTCCTTGCCACAGAGAGCTGTGGGAGCAGAGTCCTTGTGTACGTTTAAGGCGGAGATAGATCCTAGTTCAGTAGAGAAATCAACGGTTATGAGGAAAGGGCAGCAAAATGGACCTGAGGAACGTTATATCAGACATGAACATATTGAATGGCAGAGTAGGCTTGAGGGGCCGAACAGCCTAGTCCTATTCCTATTTCTTGTGGTTTTATCAGCATACCTCTCTGCATGAATAAATTCCTTCTGATTTCCCCTTTCCCCTTACAGCAAAGAAGGTGTGTCACTACCTGCATGACTGAAAGTCCCTAATCTCTGAAATCATTTGGCTGCTTTGTGCACTATCCGGCTCAGAACATAGCAACAGCAGTAGGTCACTTAGACACGGACAACTGCATATGAAAAGGGTTCAGAGTCAGGCAGGGCATGAGAGTGAAGCTGTAAATGGAGGAACAAATGGGAATTTTTTTCCCCCTCTCAGTGTATCGTTAGCATTTGGAATGCTTTTTCTCAGACAGCAGTGGAGGTGGGTTGGTTGAATATATTTAAGGAGGTGAGAGACAGATCCTTGACTGACAATGCAAGCAAGGATATTTATCAAATGGCAGAGCACAATTGGATGGTCGAATGCTTTTGGAATAGTGTGGGGATCGAGAAGAGGGTTGGAGTGAGGGAGGCAATGGAAAGTAGGGTTGGGAAGGGAGATGCAGGATGGTCACTTAGAAACAGAGGAGGGGGGCAGTGGAAGGACTTCTCAGGCCAGGACTGGGCCTCTGCTTTCCTGCCTCTAGCGACTCCTACTCCAATTGTTTCTCTTTACTTTTGGCCCGAACAGGAGTTGCGTTTCTGAGAATTCTTGGCTGGAGAGATCTATAAATAGGTCTCGGCTTCACTCGCACTATAAGGTCTGTACCCAGTAATGGACATTGGAGACCTGGATGTCAGCCACAATCTGCATTGTAAATTATGGGCGCCTTCTGAATCTAAATGGAACCTTCTGAATGTTGAGGAGGGGGAAAGGTCAGCTTCTGATCATTTCCCAGTGACTTCCCTGGAAAATTTGCATGTCCATTTGATGTATTTTTAAACTTGGAACGTAGTCACTACGTGAGCTACATTTCATTAAGTGCCTCTCCAGCGTGTTTGCAAAACAAAAAATTTGACAAGCTTTGTTGATATTGAGTAGGGGTGATGTCACCTTTTTATTCATTCACACTGCCTGGTTTTAAGGAAGTTGTTGAGTAATCAGACATTTGACTCTGTCCCATGGCAAAAGGCCAGGAACTGAGCAATCAGGCAATGGTTCCTCGACCAGTCTCCACAGTTTGCCATTTGAAATTCTGAGTCAGCAGTTCATAATGGCAGGCTGCTTTAAAATAATGGAGAACTTGAGGGAGTTGGGGGCTGGGGTAGAAAGCAGAGAAGACCTTTCAATTTGTGGGAGAGATCAAAACAAAGGGGCACAAATTATTAATATTTATTGATTCTTCTGTAGGATATCAATGTCAAGGGCAGCATTTATTATCGATGCTCTTATTGCCCTTGGACTGAGTGGATCGCTAGGCCATTTTAGAGGGCAGTTAAAGGTCAACCATATTGCTGTGTGCCTGGAGTCACATGTAGGCCAGATTGGGTAAGGGCGGCAGACTCCCTTGCCTGAAGGAGCCAGATGGGTTTTTATCCCAATCAAATAATAGTTTCACGGTCACCATTACTAGCTTTATCTTCCGAATTTATTAATTGAATATAAATTCCACCAGTTGCTGTGTTGCATTGTGATCCTGAGGCCTGCAGAGCATTAGCTCGGGCCTTTAGATTACTCCTTCAGTGACAATACCACTGCGCCATCATTCCCCTCAAAATATAAACAAAAAACAGTCACTAATAAATCCTTTAAGGAACTCCGAAGTGACCTCTTTCACCAGAGAGTGGTGAGAATGTGGCACCCCCTACCACAAGAAGTGGTCGAGGCGAATAGTATAGATGCATATAAGGGGAAGTGAAATAAATATAAATAAATAAAGGAATAGAGGAAACATTGGAACACACTGCTTAAGAGTAGTGTGTGGAAATATTCAATGAAAGCTTTCAAAAGAGCATTGGATAGTTATTTGCAGAGAAAATGTTTTCAGGGCCACAGGAAGATAAAGTAGGGAAGTGAGACCAGTTGTGTTGTTGTACTTGGAGAGCTGGCAAGGTCACAACGGCTGATGGCCTCCCCTTCTTTGCTATAACCATTCCATGAATGAGAATGGGACTATCACAACCAGCTGTGTTCACAAATCTTTTGTTATTGATTCTGGGTGCCTTTCAGAATGCATTATTAACATATCTTCTTGACCCACAACAGTTTACATGAAGCTGGGGTTGCCCTGGAATTGTTAGTTGGGTTATGTCAAGGCAAAAAGCCCAGCAGTGGAGCAAGGTGGGATGTGCTATTGTCCTGTATTAATACAAAGCCTCAAGGATCATCTGCCTTCACTGCTTTGCTGTCTTCTGTACTGACTCTTATTGTGTCTTGGAGAAGTTTGAGGCCTGTTTAGGTGGGTCTCTACCATGACATGCTAGGCTGCACAGAGACACAGAGCTAGATACCAACCCTGGTTAGACATATTGCTGGACGTCCCATCATTATATGCCTAAACGCCTCTTTCAGTCAAAATCTTTTCTCTCCCACATGTCCAAATCTTATTAACAAATAATAAGCAAAGCAGATTAATGGAAATAATAAACTTCTTTAAAAGCCTCTATGATTTTCTTTCTGAATCTTTGGCCACTGCAGCATCCTGGAGATGAATTTCTAGAGATTTTTGCAGGGTTGGCAACA
>NC_063343.1:62393196-62428332 GCF_021869965.1 Rhincodon typus
TTTCCGATGAAGGGTCTAGGCCCGAAACGTCAGCCTTTTTGCTCCTATGATGCTGCTTGGCCTGCTGTGTTCATCCAGCCCTGCACCTTGTTATCCTGGGAATTAGTCTGGTGAACCTCTGCTTCTCTCTTTCCATGACCAGTATTTTCTTTATCAGGCAAGGGGACCAAAACGGTTCCAAATAATCCAGGTGCAGCCTAACCAAGGTTCAAAATAGTTGAAGCAAGACATCTTTATTTAGTCCTGTACGCAAACGCTCATGTGAAAAAGGCCAATATGCCAATGGCTTGCTGTGCCTGCATGTTAGCTCTCAGTGACTTATGAATAAGGACCCTGGGTGTTTAAAGGCGTTAAGGGCTTACCATCTTTCTTCAGTGTAATGCTGTGTTAGGATTTTAGCCTTCCTAATTGTTTGAACAAAATTGGGCGGCACGGTGGCTCAGTGCTACCTCACAGCGCGAGGGTTCGATTCCACCCTCGGGTGACTGTCTGTGTGGAGTTTGCACATTCTCCCCGTGTCTGCATGGGTTTCCTCCCACACAGTCCAACGATGTGCAGGTCAGGGTGGATTGGCCATGCTAAATGACCCATAATGTCCAGGGATGTGCAGGATAGGTGGGTTAGCCATGGGAGATGTGGGGTTACAGGGATAGGGTAGGGGGTTTGGATCTGGATGGGGTGCTCTTGAGATGGTTGGTGTAGATTCACCGCTTTTGTTGCTTGGCATCTTCCTCCTTGTGAATGAGGCCACAGTCAACATGTGCACTTTCTACTCAGGAGCCATGATTATCAGTTGTTAAGGGTTTTCTAAGACATTGCGAACCCTGTGTTGCAGGGATGCTTGTCACATACCGTTTGATGTTAAACGTGATGCCTCCTGGATCATGTGAGCAATTCTTTTGTCAACTGAGATTCTCTGTTTGATGATACTGTGACACTTTTTTATTTATTCATTTGTGGGATATGGGCATCACTGGCTGGTAGTGAGCTGCCTTCTTGAGCCGCTGCAGTCGTTGACTCACAGTGCCATTTGGGAGGGAATTGCAGGATTTTGACCCAGCAACAATGAAGGAACGCCGATATGTTTCCAAGTCAGTGGTCTGGAGGGGAACTTGAAGGTGGTGGTGTTCCCATATATCTGTTGCCCTTGTCCTTCTAGATGGAAGTGTTTGTGGGTTTGGACGCTCCTGTCTGTGAATCTTTGGTGAATTTCTGCTCCAATCTGAAATTTCATGAGATATCCATGACTGTAAACATGTGGATGCTGTGTTGTTTAGTTTGGGGCATTTATTTCCCCTGGGAAATTTAGGGTTTAGCTCCTACTGGAGACTATTCTACCTCCTTTACCTCTTTGTGTGGGTAGTTTCTACTAAAACACACCTCACCACCGTATGTTCCCAAAACTGCATCGCTCCCATCTCCCTTCCCTGGGCCCAGACTGGAATTCCAACATCCACTGCACACCTGGGAGAGAATTCCAGATTTCTGTGACCCTTTGTGTGAGGAAATGCTTCTGAAAATCACTCATTGAATGGCCCCAGCACCAGTGTTAAAGGTCTATCACTTTTCTGTCTAATTCTTTTTCAGAACCTGGATGGGGATGTCTACGAGAAGCTACAGGAATACTTCACCCTCATCAGCAAGACTGAGATTGACGCTTGTCAGTCAGGACAGCAGTGGTTCCAGAGTGTTCTAGAATCCTCCAGTAAGGTAGTAAGCTTTTAAATTTTTCATCTGACTGTTGATTGATTTTATTGTCGCGTGTATTGAAATACAGTGAAAAGCTTTGTTTATGAGTGGTACAGGCAGGTCACAGGAAGCAATGGATGTACAGATCAAAAAGACTTAGAGGCATACAGGTTACATCGCAGGTTACAATATTTGAGGCTAGAGTCCATTCATCAGGCTGGAAAGTAGCTGTTCCTGAACCTGCTTGTGTGTGTGCTCAGGCTTCTGACAGAAGAGGTTGTAAGAGGTCATTACCAGGGACTTTGATGATATTGGCCGCCTTTCTGCAGCAGCGAGCCGTGTAAATGGAGTCCATGGATGGGAGATAACAAGGTGTAGAGCTGGATGAGCACAGCAGGCCAAGCAGCATCAGAGGAGCCGGAAGGCTGACGTTTCGGGTCTAGAGCCTTCCTGCTCCTATGATGCTGCTTGACTTGCTGTGTTCATCCAACTCTACACCTTGTTATCTCAGATTTTCCAGCATCTGCAGTTCCTGCTATCTCTGATACAGTTTTAACTCCATGGATGGGAGGTTGCCTTCCGTGATGGTCTGGGCTGTGCACATCACCTTCTGTAGTTTCTTACAGTCCTGGGCAGAGCAGTTGCCATACCAGGCCGTTATGCACCAGGACAGTATATTTTCAATGGTGCATCTGTAGAAGTTAGTGAGGGACCTTATGGACATGTCAAATTTCTGACTTTGAACAATGTGCAGTTTTCTTCAAATGAATTTCTTCAATTGTGGTTTATACTTATTTCAGAGTCATACAGGACACTTCGCCCGTCAAAGCTGTACTGGCTGTTTTCAAAGAGTGATCCAATTTAGCCCCACGTCTCAGTGCTGTACAAATACATGGCTAATAGCCAACCCACTGCTTAGGATTACAGAACCATAGCATTTCTGTTATCTGCAGGATCTGAGTTCAAATCTCGTCTCGGCTGTTTGAGAATTTTAATCCATTGCGTAAATTAAGAAAAATTAAATATAGAAGTACAAAACAAATTGTGTAGGTAAATGGGAATACGAAGCTGTTGGATTGTAAGAAAATCAAACTGGTTCACAACTATCCTTTTAAAGAAGCCTTTATTTGCTCTGGTCTACATGTGACTCCAGACCCAAAGCAATGTGTTTGATTGTTAAGTGCCCTCAGAAATAGACCACTCAATCTGCATCAAACCCCCTTGCAGTATTCCAGAAGGTCCACTATCACCTTCCCAGGAAAATCTAAGTCTTACATTTACACATGGCCTATCACAACTTCAGGATATCTAAAAGTGCTCAATAACTGTGAAATGTACACATAGGAAAGGCAGCCAAATTGTATACAATGAGTAGTGATAGTAAGAAACAGGTAATCAGTTGGAGATATTAGTTGAGAAATATATATTGGCTCTGGACACTAGGGAGAATTTCCCTGCTCAGATTCAAACACTGGTCATGAGATCTGTGACATCCATCTCTTAAGGCTGAAAAGGGCTGTAACATCTAAAAGATGGTAGACCCAACAATGCAGCATGGCTTCAGTACTATCGGTTTGGCAGTATAGCACCCCGCCCAGGGACAGTGCTGTCCCCCCCTTCCCCGGCCCAGGCACAGTGCTGCACCACACCCCTCCACCCCCCCAACCCCACCCAGGCACAGTGCTGCCCCCACCACGGCCCAGCAACAGTGCTGCCCCTCCCGCCCAGGGACAGTGCTGCACTCCCTCAGTACCTCACTTGGATTTTGTGTTGAAGTCTTAACTCATTGTCTGTGGCATCTTGCTGTGTAGAAAATGGCTGCTTTTTTGTGTCAGTGGAACAATTTCGATATACTCAGTCAACAACAACTTGTGTTTGTGTAGCTTCTTAAAGTAACAAATTATTTCCAGGCTTTACTAGAGTCACTATGAAACAAGGTTTTTTACTGAACCACAGATACTGAGTCAGGTCATTGAATCTTTGTTAGAGACCGTTGGCTTTAAGGAGTGCCTTAAAGGAGGTAAAAAAGGTAGAGATGAGAGGTATAAGGAGAGAATTTCCGAGCTTAGGATGTAGACAGCTGAAGACACTGGCATCATTGCTGGACCGACTAAAGTCTGGGATGTGTATAAGAGACCAGAATTGGAGGGTCACAGTTGTATCAGAGAGTAGCAGGGCTAAAGGAAGTGACAGAGATAGAGAAAGGTGAGGCTATGTGAGGATTCAAACATGAGATTGAGAATTTCAAGCTTGGACTCCTGCAAGTGAGTGAGCACAGAGGCGATGAATGAATGGGACTTTGTGCATGCAGTGATGGGGCAGTATGGTTGTAGAGTTCGGGACAGCTGAAGTGTATGAAGACAGGAGGTTAGCAGCAGCTGAAACATCCATGTAAATCCTGGTCCTGTGTGAACTCTTCCCAATTCCTTCAGCGAGTACACAACGTGACCACCTTCCTGTGTTTCCACTGCAGATCTCCCGTGACTATAACCTTCAGTTATTCCTCCAAGAGAACCCAGTGTTTACAGAGGCCTCAGCCTTCCTCTTTCAGCCAGCTGGTTCTGATAAGGTAAGCCAGTTGGGAAGGGATTGAATTAATTCCCGCTTGTTTAAGCTGCTTGGCTCCCGCAGCATCCTCAACTCAGCCTGTGAGCCTTTAAACCTTTGAGTGACTGAGGTCCACGTACCTCATCGGCTGCAGGAGATTGAGAGACAGTTCCCAGGATGTGTGCGTCACCGGCAAGGTGGTATTTTGATGGGTATTTTGCCCATCCCTTGTTTCCCTGAGAGAGCACGATGAGCTGCTACCTTGAACCTACAGGCCTGCTCTTTTGGGATGGCATTGTGGGGCTGATATTCCACTTGCCTGCAATCTTTGAGGAGAACTGTGAAGCTTTGACAAGCCCTATGATGATATGAGCCACTCGCTAAACATCCAGGGTCACAAGATCAGGAGGAGGCCATTCAACTCCTCGAGCCTGTTCTGCCATTCAGTTAGATCATAGGTGGGGGTCTGTTCCCTCGCTCCATTGTCCCACCATTTGTTCCGTAGCCCTTAATATCCTTACATGTCGAAAGCCTACCATTCAGTTTTCAGTTGACTCCCACAGTGAGCAAATTTGGGAGGGGGGCATTCCAGATTCCTTCCAGCCTTTGTCTGAGGAAGTGCCCTCTGACATGATACATGAGTGGATTCGATCGAATTTTAAGGTAATGCCCTCCCCCGCCGAACTCTTGTCCAGCCACCCCTACTTGCCCAGAGGAAGGTTTCTCCCTATTTACCCCATCATCTCCTCCTTCACACACTATAAACACACTGACAGATCACCCTGCATTCTTTCCAAATGGAGAGAATACAAGTCCAGCCCATGACAGCATTCCTCGGAATTAGGCTGTACCAGCCCCCCATGGATCTACACTGCACCCAGTCCAAGGCCAGTGTATCCTTTGCAGTGATGAGATGTCCACAACTAAACCTTAATTCCTCCAGGTGGGGTCTGAACAAGGCTCTGTCTGACTGGTGCAGGCCTCTGCCCCTTGCTTGTACCTGGTCTGGTTATCCTTCAGCTGGTGCTGGTGGTCATTCTGTTGATAATTGAGAACTCCCTCACTGCTGGGCTGTTCACTTGGAGGGAGGGTCAACAACGAAGCAATGCATTAACTGACCAATGTCATGAGGTCCAATGGTGGGGTTTGAACTCCTGACCTTGGGTTGTTTTGAATCAACCCCAGCTCCAACCCCACCCCACCCAACCCCCAATATTCTGTTGATCAGTGATCCTCAATATCTAGATTATGAAATTCATTGGAGTAAAGGCGGTATGGAAGTGATCTCCTGTGATCAGCCTCGTTATCAACACGGCCAGTTACTAACTGACTCTGTGTTCTTTGTCATGTGGTAGGTTTGCCAGTTGGAAATACAACCCGGTGACCAAGACAGAGAGTCCAGTCTAGACAAGGAGGCACGCAAGTGGGCAACTAAACTCGCAAATAACCACAAAGTCATCGCCCATGGCGAGCGGGTCAGTGAGACTCAACATTTCTGTTCACTGGTGTTGTTCAGTTTATTGTCTGGAAGAAAATATCTTTTCTTTACAATCTCCACGCACCATCTGATCTAATCTACAAATTCCACGCGCTGTTATGATCTGATTTTTGTGAGCCCTGCCCATTTCCGATGCACTCTTCTGTCTGTAAAAGCTATACGAATGCTCCAAAATCTCCGTATGTACATGGTTACTCAGTGATCTACACCATATGGTATGATTGTTGTGTGCTCTCCACATGATATGCCATTGCTCTAAGATGTCCTCTCCACATGCTATGATGCCTTTCTGTGATGTCCATATGCCCACATGCTGTGTGATCTGCTGCACATAGATTCCACTGTCCTGTGCAAGTGGAGATTCTCCACAGGGTATGTGATCTGCTGTGGAATGACCATCCACAATCTGACGCTCTTTACGCTTCTTTTCAGGTTTTACGCAATTTAGAGCAGCGAAGGAAGCTGTCACCTGAGGAAGAGATTTCAGGCATTGAGGCCAAGATGGAGGAGGTTAAAGAGAGCATCAGGAAAGCAGAGGTGATACTGGGACGGTCATGAATCCTACATGTCTTTCTCTGAACTTTCTGTGAAAATGAAACTGGCCAAGTAATGCTGCAGCAGAGAGCTGACACTGTGACCCAATGGAGTGACCGTGATCATTTCCTCTGGACACTGCTCACTCCTGTGACCCAGGGAGTGACTGTTACTCACTGGGCAGTGCTGTTACCCATAACGGGGTGGAATGACCATTACTCTCTGGGCAGTGCTGTTACCCATAACGGGTTGGAATGACCATTACTCTCTGGGTAGCGCTGTTACCCGTAACGGGGTGGAGTGACCATTACTCTCTGGGCAGCGCTCACTCCTGTGATGGGCTGGGATCCACAATGGGCTATGTTGCATGATGATGAAGTAGTGGCTGTCCCACGTGCAGCAAGCAGGGTGAGGGGATGGTGTGTCAGGTCATTGGACTCAAGTAGCTGTTAAAGGCTGACTGTTTAACTCTTGCAGCTGACCGGCAATGGGAGGCAATGCCGAGTTGCTCTTGTTCCGACCTGGCACTGATTTCGGCCCGGCCTTCCTTTACAACCCTCTGCACAGTGCTATGTTATGAATTTTGTTTATTACTCCCCTGCACCCCCCTCTCCCTCCACCCCTCTTTCCTTCCATATCCCCTCCCCTGCCCCATCTCCCCATCACCCCTCTCCTTGCACCCCTCTCTCCCTCCGTACCACCTCCCTCTGTTCTCCCCTCCCCTGCCCTGTCTCCCTCCACACCTCTCTCCCTCCATACCCCCCTCCCTCTGCCCTCCTCTCCCCTGCCCCATCTCCCCATCACCCCTCTCCCTCTACACCCCTCTCCTTCCACTCCTCTCTCCCTCCGTACCCCTCTCTCCATCCTCCCTTCCCCTGCCCCCTCTCCCCCCCACCCCCCCTCCCTCCATCCTCCCCTCCCTTGCCCCATCTCCCCATCACCCTCCCCCTCCACCCCCTGTCCCTCCGCACCCCTCTCCTTCTGTCCCCTCTCTGTCTGCCCTCCCAAGGTGCCCCACTGCTGCCTCTTCCTCTGCTCCTACCCACTCCACAGCCCTCTCCCCCAACCACAGCCCCTCTCCCCCACATCTCCTGCCCAAAAACACTCTTGACAGGAGCCATGTTCATACTGACAACCCTTTGTGGGCGGGGGGGTGGTGTCTTTCTACAGTTTTCACTCTCATTTTCCTCCGTAGATGGATT
Source organism: Rhincodon typus (assembly GCF_021869965.1). Taxonomy (NCBI): domain Eukaryota; kingdom Metazoa; phylum Chordata; class Chondrichthyes; order Orectolobiformes; family Rhincodontidae; genus Rhincodon; species Rhincodon typus. Next base: position 62,400,667 of record NC_063343.1, read on the forward strand.
TTCTCTGATCCTGGTGTTGTTAGACAAAGACAGATATGCAGTGCCCCTCCATATCCATTTCAAATCCTTCATATGTTTAAACTACCTCCTCGCTCACCCTGACCTGGGAAACATGTTTATTGGGAAAGTATTCATACAATACTTGAACTAAACTTGACTTCCAAATGTTAATCCACTTTTCTGCTCATTAATAGGCCTCACTTTTCACTCTTTAAATGCCTGTGGAGATAGCTCTGGATTGTCCTTTTAAGTTAGTTGCTCGTCTCTTCTCGTATTCTGCCTTTGCCTCACTTATTTGCTTTTTCACCTCGTGCCTGACCCTCATTCACATTCAGCCTAGCTCTCTTCTGTATTATCTCTCCAATAGCTGTCAAAAGACATGTTATTTTCCTTTAACATCCTAATCTCTATCGCATTCACAGAGGTCTGGAATTTCATGCTTTTATTTTTCAATTTTAGGGGAATAAAACCTTTGATTGCACCTGAACTGCGTCTTCAAAGTGTTCAGCTAATGTCTTTCCTGTCAATCTTCAATTCAGTTTATCTAGGCCAGATCCATTCTTTGGAGTTGGAGTTAATTATTCCTGCTCTGGACCGATAGCTGTGCTTTCCCAGAGCCAACCCAAGCTATATGGCAGATGGATCACTGTCACCTCAGTGCTCTCTGACTAATACCAGATCCATTTGGCCCTCCACAGACCCAAGAAGCAGGTCTAGCAATGCCTCCTTTCTCTGAGTCAGTCCTGAACAATTACATCCTTCTATTTCTTACGCAGACAAGCAAGATGAAGGCAGATTCACGCCTGAACCTGCTACGTGAAGCTGGACTAGAGGTGGACACATGGCTAGTCAGCACTATGAACCAGGCAAGTGAGGAGCTAGAGAGAGAGAGAAAGCTGAGTGAGGCTCGAGTATCAAATGGAGGCCTCCCAGAGGTGAGTGAGCTCCAGGCCACATCATTGTAAAACCCACTCTTACTATAACCTGTCAAAAATGGACCACTGTCTCCGTCAACTACAGCGACATCACTCTCCTCAAACTAACTTCAAACTTCCTTTCTCACTATCAGCAATCTCACTATCCCTTTCTCTTCTATGTGGAGCTGTGAGGCCTGAGCGGGGCAGAGACTTCCGAAACCCGAAAGTAAAGCTGCGAGTGACATCAGCACATGGACTGACTGAAACTTTGGGGACCTCGGAGCAGCTGCACATGCCCTCAGCTTGAAAGGAGCCTACATCTCAGTCTGTTTCTCTGCAATCTCTCTCTCTCTCTGTGTCTGTGTCCATTCCTCAGTTTACTTCTGCACTTAAATCTCCCTCTTTCTCTCTCTCTCTCTCTCTGTCATCATTTGTGTGTCTCTCCATCTCTCCTTCTCTCCAACTTTCTGTGTTCATTCTCTCTCCAACTTTGTGTTCATTCTCTCTCTCTCTATCACTCCTCCTGTCTCTGATTATATTTGTCTCACTTTCTCACCCTTCCTCTCTCATAGCCTCTCTCTTTATCTCCATCCACCACTGTTTCCACACTTGATTCCACCTCCCTCAGTCTCCAAAATCTCTCCCCAATCTCCCCCCAACTCTTCCTACCTCCCTCTACCACCCATCCCCGCACCCCTCCCCCTCTCTCCCTCTCCCCTGTCTCTCACATTTCTCCTCCCCTCCCTTCCTTCTCTCCCCGCCTCTCTCTCTCTCTCCCCCCCGTTTTCTCTTTCTCATCCTGTCTCTCTCTCCCTATCTCTCTCTCTCTCATACATGCTGGTTCTGGTTTGTTCTTTGAGGCTATGGCGATAAAGTGGGTTCGAGGAGGGGAAGGGGGGACAGCATGGTGAGTCTGGTCCTTGCCTTGTTCACCTCACGGGCGGCTTCAATGGTGACATCCCGTAGCCACTCCATAAACCAGGAGCCGTGGTGGGAACAAAAGATGCACTTTGTCCTAACTCTGTCTCAATTATTTCTTTTTATAATTTCTGTAGTTAAAATTGTGCCGCATTATGATGATTTATACACATTTCACTGTATTTTCATAAACACAAGTGACAATAAATTGCTATTCCATTCTATTCTCATTTTCTCCCTTCTCTTTCACTTCGCTTTTTCTGTCCCTTTCTGTCTTCTCTCACCACCACATTTGTTTTTTCCCTCTTGTCCTCTCCACATCTTTATGCATCTCTCTCTCTCTTTCTATCTCTCTCTCTTTCTGTCTCTCTGTCTGTCTCTCTCTTCCCTCTGTCTCTGTCTCTCTGTCTGTCTCTCTCTTCCCTCTGTCTCTGTCTCTCTCTCTCTCTCTCTCTCTCTCTCTCTCTCTCTGTGTGTTCCTCTGTCTCTCTCTCTCTCTTTCTCTCTCTCTCTGTCCCTCTGTCTCTTTCTGGATCCCTCTCTCTGTTTGTCTGTCTCTTTTCCCATGACAGCTGTTTGCCTCAATGTTCAACTTACTTGTTTTTTTTTTTCACAGTTTGATGAGTTAGATTTCACAGATTTCGAGGAATTTGATGACACCAGTGAGATCTTTGAGGGCAGTCAGTCAAACCTGGGCGGTTCTCCCCGAATGTACCCAGTACTCTGTAAAGTACTCTACAGTTACCAGGTGAGGAGATCAGGAGTCCGCTAACTCCAATGCACTGTGGGTCATCCGCTACTTTCACATACGGGGATCGTTAGTTTAATCTCACATTAAAGACGGCAGCTCATAGCTTAGGCAGTAGGATAGTAATGAGATAATATTCTCACTGATGTTGGTCAACTATTGTACTGGACGAGAAAGTACCTTCTCTACTCTTCTTTGAATTATCAATGTGGGATTATATTTTACATTCACTTCCGTCAATGAGGCAGGTGGGTTCATAGTTTAACATAGCATTCAAATGCCAGCCTCTCCAACAGTGCAGTGCTCCCCCAGGCAGTGCAACACTCTTCCCCCAGTACTGACCCCCAGGCAGTGTAATACTTGCCCCCAGTGCTTGTTGGAGGTCCATCATTTCAGCTCCAGAACACCTCCGCAGGAGTTCCTCAGGGTAGTGTCCTAGGCCCAACCATCTTCAGCTGCTTCATCAATGACTTTCTGTCCATCATAAGGTCAGATGGGGGAATTGCATTCAGCACCATTTGTAATTCTTCAGTTACTGAAGTAGCCCAGGTACAAATGCAGCAAGACCTGGACAATATCCATGCTTGAGCTGACAAATACCATTTGTTTCACACAAATGCCAGGCACAAGTTACCTTCTTGGACAAATGAGAATCTAACCATTGTTCCTTGACATTCAATAGTGTTACCATCACTGAATCTCCCACTATCAACATCCTGGGGTTACCAGCGACTCGAAACTGAACTGGACTAACCACATAACCACAATGACTGCCAGAGCAGGTCAGAGGCTTGCAATTCTGCAGCAAGTAACTCAACTCCTGGCTCCCCAAAGCCTGTCCCACCATCTTCAAGGCACAAGTCAGGACTGTGAGGGAATACTGTCCACTTGCCTGGATGGGTGCAGTCCCAACAACATTCAAGAATCTGGACGCCATCCAGGACAAAGCAACCCACTTGATTGGCACCACATCCACAAGCATTCACTCCCTCTACCACCAATGCTGAGTAACAGCAGTGTATACCATCTACAAGGTGCACTGTAGAAGTTTACCATGGCTCCTTAGAGAGCACCTTCTAAACTCACTTCTGATTCTATGTCGAATCATAAGGGCAGCAGATATATGGGAACACCACCACCTGCAAGTTCCCCTCCAAGCCTCTGTCCACCCTGAATTGGAAATATATCGCTGTTCCTTCAGTGTCGTTGGGTGAGAATCCTGGAATTCCCTCCCAATGTCATTGTGGGGCTACCTACAGCACATGAACTGCAGTGGTTTAAAAATGTAGCTCACCTTCTCAAGGGGGCAACCAGGGACAGGCAATAAATGCTGGCCAGCCAATGAAGCCCACATCCTATGATTGAATAAAGAAACAAATAGTGCCTACATTCACCAATGAACCAGATGAATGCAGAACTGATTCCCCTGGACCAGAAACACTCTGGCCTTCAGTTTTAGGTCTGTGCCAGAGTTCCTGAATTTGTCTGTGTTTATACAAAAGAACTGTGTTTCATTGGGCTGCGAACAGGATGGCCAATCAGCCAGAGTTCCTGGTCTGGCCACAAGTCAGAGAGTGTCTTGTGAGCAGTTCTCATGGACAAGAACAAGATTTGACTCCATTGTGATGCCCACATGATTTTCAGCAAGTCATCTCGCCCTGCCGCCCAAGTCGGGGTTAGGATTTCCCAACTGGTGATGTTTACTGTTCCGGTACACATTTGTTTATTTTATGCCAGTGATTTATTGCTTTGAGTCCACCTGATAAAGTCACGCCTGTAGCTTACACTTGTACTCTGATAATAAGGAACCTCATCATAAAGTCCAAACCTATTCCTTCCCTGTGTGCCCTCACAGGGAGTGGTTGGATGTGCTGACTGAACAGGATTTTTAATCTTGTAACTCAAGAGACCATTCAACCTATTGTGCCATTGCTGGTTTTTTTGAAAGAGCTATCCAGTTAGTCCCACTTACCTGCTTATTCTCCTTAGCCCTGTAGCAATTTTCCTTTTCACATATTAATTGATTTCCCTTTAGAGAACCTCTATTGTTATAATCACAGCTGCTTGTAACAAGTCAAATCCTTGATGGGCCATAAGTTTTGATTTACAATATGATTACCGTCATGGTCAATTACTGAACATACCCACGTGAGGCTGCCAGTGTACTTCTAACGAAAAAAAATCAGTTTTTTAGGAAAATATAACTGTGGTGTCAAGAATGGGATGCAACGCTCTAGCTGGGGACTCTTCAGTGTTTCTTTTTAACAGTTTAAGACATAATTTCTTCAGTTTTATATCATTGTTTAGAATATCAATGTGTGATTTCCTGAGTGTCTTGCGTCCTGTGTACAGGCCGCACAGTCTGATGAACTGACCATCGCTCTAGAAGAGCAGCTCGAGGTGATTGAAGATGGTGACATGGAGCACTGGGTGAAGGTGAGTACAGTGAAGATGATTCTACATGGACTCTCCATTTTCCACCAGAGTAATAATCCAGGGCCCCACTCCCAACTCATGACTGTCCTGGTCTCTCACTGACTGAGCTGGGAGTCGGGGCCGGTCTCTCACTGACTGAGCTGGGATTTGGGATCTTGTGATGTCCACAATTTGTGAAAGGCATTTTCTAAGTCTGATTTAATTCTGTAAAGGCTCTTTTAATAATAATTGTTTACATAAACTGCTCATCGATGAACATTAAATGGCTGTGTTCAGTGAACACACACAACCTCCAATTCCAATTGCATATTTGTCCCTGCAAAACAAAAAGTCCAAAGTTAGTTGTCTTCATTGTGATGTTTAAGCCAGATATGAACTTCTGTTCCACAAGGTCTTCTAACGGATAAGGAAGCACTGGGAGAGTAATACATTGTGTACAAATTATCCCAATCCAGTCACAAAGACAGTATTGGCCATAGGTAGCTGTGAATCAGTTGTGCCTCTTATGAAGATTTTCAACGTTAATGTTTGGATGCAACCCCCAGGGGTCTGGCTATCTGTGACCAGAGAAACCAATTGCTGAAGCCTTGTAAGGCTGAGGGGTTGATGTACTGTCCAAACGGATTTTTCAGTCTACGCTTGTTGACTGAGTCTTTGAAACTGGTACAACACTGAAGGGTACCATTCAGCCCATTGACCCAATCCTAGCTCTTTGATAGGGATTCCTATCTGTCCCATTTTTCTGCTCTTTCTCCATCATATCTGAACTTTTATTTCCTCATCATGGAGACACTCAAAACCAGCAAAGAGCAATTAGGAAAGGAAGTGGGCAGGGAAGTGAGATTAACGACTATCAGCAGCCTTCTGTGTATCAACTGATCAGTCTCTGAATATGAGTCCTCTTAACCTGAATAAATGAGAATAATTTCAACTTTTACAATCTCTTCATGGAGGTGAACACCCCCTCATACTCAATATCATCTTTGTAAAGAACATAAGATCTGGAACATAAGAACTAAGAGCAGGAGTAGATCATTCAGCCCATTTGTTCCTGCCCTGACATTTGCTGGATGCACTTTGATAAGCACCAACCACATAAAACTCCTTACTGAGGTCTTCAAACCTCTACAGACTTTGGTTAATTTTTAAATTCTTTCATGAGATGTGGGTGTTGTTGGCTGGGCCACCATTTTTTTCCCATGTCCCTAGTTGCCCTTGAGAAAGTGGTGGCAAAATGCCTCTTGAACCGCTGCAGTTTATTTGATGTAGGTAAACAATAATGCCCTTAGGGAGGGAGTTCCGGAATTTTGACCCAGTGACACTGAAGGAACGCTGAAATATTTCTATCACAGAATCATAGATCCCTCTGAAGAGCATCCTACCTATCCCTGTAACCCTGCATTTCCCATGGCTAATCCACCTAGCCTGCACATCCCTGGACACTATGGGCAATTTTGCATGGCCAGTCCCCCCTAACCTGCACATCTTTGGGCTGTGGGAGGAAACTGGAGCACCCGGAGGAAACCCAAGTCAGGATGTTGAGCGGCTTGATGGGGAATTTGCAAGTTGCCACCTGCCGTCCTTGTCCTTCTAGGAGTATGAGTCATGAGTTTAGAAGGTGCAGTAGCAGGAGCCTTGGTGAACTTCTGCAAGTTCATCTTGTAGATGGTGCACACTGCTGCTACAGTGCTCAGCAGTGCACAGAGTGAATGTTTAAGGTGCTTTTTGCCCTGGACAGTGCTGAGTTTCTTGGGTATTTTTGGAGCTGTACCTATCCAGGGGAGTATTACGTCACACTCCTGACTTGTGCCTTGTAGATAACCCACAGAATTGTCACAGAATTCCCAGCCTTTGACATGCTCTTGCAGCCACAGGATTTATTTAAATGGCTGGTCCAGTTCAGCTTCAGGTCAACAGAAAGGCCCAGAATGTTGGTGGTGGGGGTATTCAGTGATGCTAATGCCATGGAATGTCAAGGGGAGATAGTTAAATTTTCTCTTGTTGGAGAAATTTACTTATTATCCTCAATTCTGTTTTTTAAATTCCTTTTGTCTACCCCTTTTTCAGGCCCGGAATAAATCTGGCCAAATAGGCTATGTGCCTGAAAAGTATCTCCAGTTTCCAGGTGGGAACAGCCTATCCAGCAGGATCTCCGTGGTAACATCCTCTGACATCACGTCCTATTCCTCATCCAGTAGCTCTGCTGAGCAGGAACTGATGGTTTGCAGTGGCCTGGAGCAGGCAGCAGATGGAGGTAGGTCTAATCTTGATCTTTTAACCCATTGTCAATGTGGGCAGGGACCATTTCCAGCCACCCCTGAACACCCCATGGAACACTGAGAGAGGAGAAGGTGAATCAGGAAGGGTCCATTAATTGGCAAAGAATTTCGCTTGAAAAATCTGTACACTGTGCAAACAAAGGGGAAACTCGATTTGGATTTTGGACCAGAATAGCCATCTTAACATCTCTGAATCAAGAGGTTCTAGATTTCATATTCCAGGGACTTGAGCTCAAAATCCAGACTGAGTGCTGACCCTCTGACAGTGCGGCGCTCCCTCATTACTGACCCTCTGACAGTGCGGCGCTCCCTCGGTACTGACCCTCCGACAGTGCGGCGCTCCCTCGGTACTGACCCTCTGACAGTGCGGCGCTCCCTCGGTACTGACCCTCTGACAGTGCGGCGCTCCCTCAGTACTGACCCTCTGACAGTGCGGCGCTCCCTCAGAGCTGCCCTCTGTTGGATCAGTACTCCCTCAGCAGTCCCCTTTACGAATACTGTCTTTTACAAATGCAGCACTGAGGGAGTGCTACATTGCCAGGAAGGCATTATTGAGAAAGTAACCAATGATTGAAATGGCCAAATTATGATGCTATGTGTGACCTGGGGGGGAACGTTGAGGTGGTGATGTCCCCGTGCGGCTGCTGTCCTCCCCTTTCTTGGTGGTAGAGGTTGCAGGTTTTTCTGGTGCTGTTGCCTGAGCCTTGACCTCACTGTAACAGGGTGGATCACAGTCTGCTTAAGGACGGCTTATCCTCACACTTACGGGCTGTGCTGGGGGCTATGTTGAGGAGCTGATGTTGTGGATGTTGTTTTCACAGTCTGCTTGGCCCGGGCGTTGTACGATTATGAGGGACAGAGTGCAGAGGAGCTGTGCTTCCCTGAGGGTGGCCTGATCAAGGTCCTTCACACTGGTGAGCGTGGAGTGGATGATGGATTCTGGGAAGGAGAATTCAATGGCCGAATTGGCGTGTTTCCATCCTTGCTCGTCGAGCTGCTGGTTGGGGAAGGGACAGATCTGGAGTTGGAACCGATGCTGGTACTGAACACAGGAAATTTGTGGCTTTTAATCAGTCTGCGCAGCTTTGGTGGAGCTGATTTAAATCTTTCATGATCTTCCCTTTGTACAGGCATCTCGTGTTGACATAACTTCCCCTTCCTCCCACTGTGGCCTTTCCATTTCGTGAAAGTTTTAATAAATTTTCATAAACTCTTCCCTCCCGTTCCTGCTGCTGTTTAATCAATTGTCACTGCTCTCTTCCTTTGTTTCCAATACGCTTCCTGTTATGGGATATCCCAGAAAAGCACTAAATACTCGAGCTATGACCCGAACAATATCCCCAATTCATCCTCATCTCCTTTTGCTTCCATGTTCAGTGTCCCCTTAATGTAAAATAGAGAACCCAGTTTGCCTTTTCATAAAAAGGGCATCACAACATAGGATAGAAATAACCTGGGGCAGATGCATATGGAGACAACACAGTCATCAAGCAACGTCAACATTTGAGAAGGGCAGAGTCAAATCCCCACAGGTCAGGTGAGTACACTGCAAAGCAAGGTATTTACCCAGCCCTCCTACAGCGAATTCACATCTAACAAACCTAATCAGATCTGCAAATCAAGATTTTGTCTAACATCACAGATGAGATGACACCAACTGCAATGGTGAACAGCTAGTCTCCTCAACTCAATTATCAAAGTGTCAGGAAAACCAATCATTCATTCAAACTTCTTAGCATCTGTAATCTTGTTCTAAGATGCATGTATCCCTCAGTTACTGTGCTTGTACACTGTGTCACAAACTCCGTCTCTTTCAATACTGAATATATCTCTAAATCTTCCTGACACATTGACTCTCTTCCCTTTCTCCCCTCCCTGCACCCCCATTGTTTAGTGCTCTGTGTTTCTCTCCACAATTTGCTGGTAACCCTTTCAACCAAGCATTGACAGAATGTGAGGTCTTTCCTGCCTTTGTGATGAAGTTGGATGTTCTCCCACTGAGATCAGATAGGTGCAGAGAGTGGGAATCTACAGTCTGCTCTTTTTTACCTCATTAGCTCGCTTCCCACTGTTTGGTTCAATACTGAGAAAATATACAGGAGTAGGAATAGGCCATTCGGAAGCTCAAACTCTGCAAGTGAATTGTTGTTGACTACATTGTTTTATTTTCCAGGATCCCACATCCCCTCCTCCATTCTCTCCTCCTGCTCCTGATTCTAGTGTGGTGCCATATCACGCTGTAGGATCCACACAGCAAGAGAGACTCCAAGTGTCACCTAGAAACAGTGGTAAATATATTTAATGTTTTGTTATACACACTGGGTCTCATGATTCAGCCCCTAAAGCCCATTACTGAGAAAAACATGGAGGAGCCCATTTAGCTACAGAGGAATTGGAGGAAGACATTCTGGCCTTCGAACCTATTCCATCTTTCACTGAAATTCTGCTTGACCTGTATCTTCAATCCATCAATCCATCTTTGCTCAGCAACCCTGGACTCCATTTGGAGCACTGCACATTGCTTTGTTGGCCTTAGGAACAGTGAGGTGTAGGTACAGTACAGAAAGTGTCAGATTACGAGGAAAGATTGCCCAAATCACCCTTGTGTTCCCTACATTCCAGATAGTTAAGGAGAGATTGTGAGGTTCTAGGATCTTGAAAGGAATTGATGGGGTAGATATAAATTATATTCCATTGATGGAGGGAGTCCTGGATGAGAGGACATCATCTTCAAATCAGTGTCAGGCCATTCGGGAGGCAAATGTGGAAACACATCTTTGTGAGAAGATAGTGGAAGCTTGGAATTCACAACCGACAGTGGATGCTAACTGAATTAATAATTATGATTTAAGATTGATAGATTTTTGCTAGCCAAAGGTATTAAGGAGTATGCAGCCAATTCAGATGACTGCAGTGAAGCTATGGAACTGCTGTGATCTTGAAAAATAGCAGAACAAGTTCCAGAAGCTAAATAGCTTCCTCCTGTGTCTTTCCATGCCATGGCTAATCAGGTGCCTTAGCTCTATACTGATCTCTCTAAACAACTTTCACTTCTCAAAGCCAACATCCTTAACCAGGGGCGTGCTTTTTAATATCTTCTATAATTCTTTATCCTGAAAAGTTGTGGAAGTTTCTTCATATTTCAGGCTGAAATGGGCAGGTCTTTGGTCTCTCAGGGATTAAGGAAGGGTAGGAGGTCTGGTGACACAGTGGTAGTGTGCCTACCTCTGAACTAGGAGCTCTGGGTTCAGATCCCATCTCAGTACTTGATAGCCATGCATCGTATTGCAGCTAAGTAGTTTTCATTGATTGTTAACGTTTAAAGTCCTTCTGATACACCCATGGCAGGTGCTAAGACAGTGATTCTTAGTCAGGCAGAACCATTTAGTTGCAACAGACTCCTCACAGTAAAAGACCCCAAGTACAGTTTCTTGCTCTGAGCAATATCATTCCCTTTCTGAGGGACTGACACAGACTAATACACAGGCTCACAATGTGAGAAATAAGCAGGAAAGTGGATTTGAAGCTAAAGATCTGCCCTGACTGCATTGAATGGAGGAGGAGGGGGCTTGAGGGCTCATTTTGTCTGTTCCTGTTCTCTTATGTTCTTATCTTAATTGTTTGTCATTCTGCAAAAAGAACTGGCCCAATAATTATAATTTACTGTTGACTCTGTGTGGAAGAGGCTGTTTGCTTATGTGGGGTTGTTGGAGATTTTATAATGTAACTTTCAGGGTAATGTCCAACCAGAGTTAACAACATTAACTGTGAGTGTATAGATCTCAGGGGCTCTAGAATATCCAGAATTGATTCCACTTTATTCACTTTACAGTTTCTGCTGTTCAGAAGGAGGAATCCCACATCCTGGAGCCCACTTCTGAAATGCCTACTGGACGACTTAGACCTGTAAGAGAGGATTTATCTGAAAAATAGTAATGTGTAACTTGATATCATTGAGCTCCGGCTGGGGAAATGCATCATCCTGTTAGCCATACGTCTCACAAAGCTGTAGTTTCGCCTCCTCATCTGTTCCCTCTGAAACCTCTGATGCTTGTATCTTATCTTTCACCAGCTCCCATTCAGCCATCACGGATGGCACAGTGGTTAGCGCTGCTGCCTCTCAGTGCCAGCGAGCTGGGTTTGATGTGGAATTAGCATGTTTTCCCCATGTCTGTGTGGGTTTACTCCAGGTGCTCTGGTTTCCTCCCACAGTCCAAAGGTGCACTGGTTAGGTGGATTGGCCATGTGTGGTGTGCAGGCTAGGTGGATCAGCTGTGGGAAATGCAAGGTTACAGGGCTAGGGTAGGGGCCGGGGCTGGGTGAGCTGCTGTTTGGAGGATTGGTGTGGACTTGATGGGCTGAATGGCCTGCTTCCACACTGGAAGGATTCTATGGTCGCCCCTGTGCTCACTGATCTACACAGACTCCCAGACCCATGGCAGCTCCGTGTTTAACATTCTCATCCTTATTTTCAAAGCCCTCCCAATGCCTTACACCTTTGTATCTCCATCATTCCCTCCAGCTCCCCAAGCATTTAACATATGTACATTCCTCCACTCCTCAATTTTAATCACTCCCCCATTGGTGGTCTTGTCTTCAGTCACCTGGACCCTATGTTTTGGGATTCTCTCCCAAAGTCTCTCATGCAATAAAAGGCTCCTTCGACCCTACCTTTAACTTCTGGGTCACTTGCCACAATATCTCCTCTGCTGCCCTTTGCTGAGATGGTTTGCAATCTTTGTTCAGTGTTTGAGGTGATGTCCCAGTTATACTTTTTGATTACGAGCTCCTTTGGTTTGTGTAGATCCCAGGGGAGTGGGAGAGGAGACAGGGGAAAAATATTTCAGGCCTTAATGCCCTGAATTTGTGTTTAACAAATAACTCACTTGAACCTTTGTTGCTGTTCAACTTTTTCAGATTCGAGCTGCCCCTCCTCCACCATCATCCAGTCCAGTTTCCCACCAGGATGAGGAACTCCTTGTATGAATATTCCCACCTAAATTCGGACCCTACATGTGGAATCATATCCAACTGGAGGAATGGGTGACAGGCCTTTGGTTCCAGGATTGGTGCTTCACATGGGAGATGTGAGGGGATCGGACTGTGGTCCTTATCAGAATTTCCACGGATGGGGAACCAGCAACCTACACTTCATTAAGCTGACACATCAGGTTCCACACAGAAGATGGGTTCATTGGTGTGTTCATCAAGGGCTTTCTCTAAGAGCACCAACCTTCATTGTGAACAATTTAAACGTGTGCAGAGCCTCTCCCGTGGTGAGACATTCCTGGAACATGAACATGGAATCACGTGAGCATATAAAATATAGCCATGGAGTGAACATTGTGCGATGGGATTTGGAATTCCAACCGATGACACTTCCTGGAGCCAAGCTGATTGCCCAATACTCTGTTTGCTCTCAGGAGCACAAATGACAAGGGGCAGTGCTTTGTGGCAGTGTCCTGGAATCTCTGTAATGTTGATCTAATTCGGTGATCAATGAAACAGTTATATGCCGTTGTGTGCGTATCTGTCACTGGATGGGATGAGTGATGGTAACATCATTACTACTTTGACATTGGGTTACCTCTGACTCCTCAGTTATGAAATGACACATCTTGAGGGCATTTCAGGTGAATTTAGATGTGAAGATTGAAGGCATAGGTTTCATTGATTTCATTTCCTTCTGGGAATGTGAGGAATACTGGAAATACTAATAGTTATTGATATCCTTGTTTGCCTTGGAAAGATGGTGGGCTACATTCTGAAATCAATAGGTTTAACACAAAAGAAGTATCTTGTTGAACTATTTTGGAAGGTGGTTATGGTCAATCATGTTGATGTGTAATAGGACTCATGTATAGATTCAAATCAGGTAAGGAATGCATGTTTCTGTCCCTAAAGGACGCTGATGAGCCAATTGGGTTTTTCCCGACAGCTTCATGGTTACTTTCCCTCAGACCAACTTTTCATTTCCAACTGCTTTCAAACTCATATCACCATAGAATCCTACGGTGTGGAAACAGGCCAATTGGCCCAACAAGTCCACACCACCCCTCCAAAGAGCATCCCCCCCTACCCCGTCCCCACCCCCACCCCCTTTCCCTATAGCCCTGCATTTCCCACGGCTAATCCACCTGATTTACACATCCCTGAACACGATGGACAATTTAACATGGCCAATCCACCTAACCTGCACATCTTTGAACTGTGGGGGGAATCTGGAGCACCCAGAGGAAACCCACACAGACATGGGGAGAATATGCAAACTCCACACAGACAGTCGCCCGAGGGTGGAATCGAACCCGGGTCCCTGGTGCTGTGAGGCAGTAGTGCTAACCACTGAGCCACCGTACCGCCCCAATTCTCAAAGTTCCAGCCAATTATTTTGCCAGGAGCATAAGCACTGCAGCATTCTTCCACTAATTGTATTAAACCTCCGACAATGGTTCAAGACAAAGGCTCATTATCACCCCTGCAGGGAACAAACTGCAATAGGCAATAAAGTATTGGTCTTCGGGTGCACCCATGACTCTGGAATTGACAAAATCAAAATTATGGGGTTATCCTTGCTCAGAGTGGACTCAAGTTGTGGAATAAGAAAACATTGAGGATAGGATGCAGATGTAAACTCGATCAATCAGCTGAGACACTTGGAGTATAATGTGTTAGAATCTGACCTGACCATGGAATGAGACTGTGTGTTTGGGAAAGCCTTGAGCTCATCACTTCTGAAGAGTTCAATGTAAACTGTCCACCACCTTTAGGAAGAATGATGAGGCCTAAAGTGGGTGCAGAGCAGATTTATCAGAATCCTACCAGGAATGAGGGGACTTCAGCTTTGCGAAAAGGCTGGAGATGCTGAGATAAGTCCCTTTAGAGAAGAGAACATTATGGGAGGTTTGATAGAAGTGTTTAAAATCATGGAGAGTTCTGACCAGAATGAATGGAGGAGATTTATTTCCAGTGTCAGGAGGATCATCAATCAGAGGCCACAGATTTTAAGGTATTTGACAAAAGAACCAAAGAGGAGATGTTGATTATTTTTATACAGTCAAAATTTTTTTATATAGTCACTCAAGGGGTATTGGGATTCATTAGCTGGGCCAGTATTTATTGTCTATCCCTAGTTCCCCTTGAAATGGCCATTTGTGAGCTGCCCCCTTAAACCACTGCCAACATCTGGTGTGTATGCACCCACAATCTTATTCCAGAGGGAGTTCCAGGATTGTCACTCTGTGTCAATGAATGGACCTGATATGTTTTCTAAATCATAATGGAAAACAGCTTGTTAGGAAACTTGCCTGTGATGGTGTTCCCATCCATCTACTCAACTTGTCCTTCTAGGAAGTAAAATTAAACATAAGGTTGGTGTAGTCTTACCAGACCATAGGGCTGCTTTTTCAGTAGAGAGAGATGACTGGTGGTGGTTTAAACTGAAGGTCACCACATCTCAGGCAGGGTGGGGGGAGATTGAGAAGGAGAGTCATTCATGATCAACTCTGCTGGTGTAGGAATTAAACCCACTCTGCATCGCAAATCTGCTGTCCAGCAAGCTGAGCTAACTGACTCTCTACTAGAAAGTACTGGTTGTGGGTTTGGAAGGGGCTGTCTAAGGAGCCTGGGTGAATTTCTGCAGCGCATCTTGCAGGTGGTACACACAGCTACGACTTTCCTTCAATGTTGTGGGAAGTGATCGGCACAACATCCATCCAAACAATCAAGCAGGTTGCTTTGTCCTGAATGGCGTCAGCCTTCTTGAGTGTTTTTGGCTCTGTACACATTCAGGGAAGTGGGGAGTATTGTATAACACCCCTGACTTGTTCCTAGCAAAGATGGTGGATGGGTTTTGGGCAGTCAGGCAAATAGGTAACTCACTACTACATTCCTGGCCTCCAACCTGCTCTTGTAGCCACGTTATTTACGTGGCTAGTCCAGTTCAGTTTCAGGTCAGTGATAACCCTCAGGATGTTGATAATGGTGCTTGCAGCTCTGGTAATCACAGAATTGTTTTGGTGCAGAAGGAGGCCATTCAGCCCATAGTGTCTGCATTAGTTCTCTGAACATTTTATTTAGTGACAAACTCCTGCCTTTTCCTCAACCCTGTATATTGTTTCTATGTAAACAATCATCATCCAATTTCCTCTTGACCGGCTCAACTGAACCTGCCTCTCCAACATTTCGAAGCAGTGTTTTCCAAACTTGGAAAAGTATTTCTCACTTCTTCCAACACAAAATACTCCAAAACTGTGCATTCTGGCTCACAATCCTGTTATGGTCAGGGGCAATTTTCCTTATTTATTCTGTCTGGAACCTTTATAATTTTCAAAATTTCTATCAATACTTCTCTCAGCCTTCACCCATCCAAACAAATATGTCCCAACTTCTCCAATCTATCTTCGTAACTAAAGTTTCTCGTCCTTCGAACAATTCTTGTGATACCGTTAAATGTTAATGGTATGTCATGCCAGACACTTGCAAGATGCAAATGTTATTTGCTACTTGTCAGCCCAAACCTGGATATTGTCCAAGTCCTGCTGCATTTTGACATGGACTGCTTCAGTTTCTGAAGAGTCATGATTGATGTCGAACTTTGTACAATCATCAGCAAACATCTTCTCACCCAATGATGGAGGTAAGGTCATTGCTGAAGCAGCTGAAGATGGTAGGGCCTAGGACACTATCCTGAGGAACTCCTGCAGGCTGTCCTGGAGCTGAGCTGACTGCCCTCCAAAAGCCACAACTATCTTCCTATGTGCCAGGTATAACTAGAACCTGTGGTTTCCTATTGACTCCAGTTTTGTCCAGGCTCCTTAATGCCATACTTGGTGAAATGCTGACTTGATGCCAAGGGCATCACCTCACCTCACCTCTGGAGTTGGGCTTTTGCCAAGTTTGAACTAAGGCTGTGATGAGATCAGGAGCTGAACAGCCCTGGTGGAACCCAGGTTATTACTAAATAAGTGATGCTTTATAGCACTTGTTGATGGTCCCTTCCATCACTTTACTGACAATTATGAATAGATTGATGGAGCAGTAATTGGCTGAGTTAGATTTGCCCTGCTTTTTGTATACAGGACATACATGGGAAATTTCCACATTGCAGGGTAGATGCCAGTATTGTAGCTGTATTGCAACAACTTGATTAGAGGTGCAGAAAGTCCTGGAGCACAAGTTTTCAGCACTATTGTTTGGAATATTATCAGGGCCCATAGCTTTTGCAGTATCCAGTGTTTTGTATATTTTGAGGGGTTCAGGTGCATTGATATTTAAAAGGTGCAGAAAATAATCTGGAAGGCAAATGGGATGCTGACCTTTATATCTAGAGGAACTGGAGTACAATGATGCAGAGGTTAGACCCCACATTTTTTTTCTTTATTCTTGAATGGGAAGAGGGCGTTGCTAGCTAGGCAGCATTTATTGCCCATCCCTAATTGCCCAGAGGGCAGTTAAGAGTCAACCACATTGCTGTGGGCTTGGAGTCACATGTAGGCCAGACCAGGTAAGGATGGCAGTTTCCTTCCCTAAAGGACATTAGTGAACCAGATGGGTTTTTCCAACAATCGGCATTAGATTCTTAATTCCAGATATTTTTATTGAATTCAAATTCCACCATCGCCGTGGCAGGATTTGAACCCAGGTCCCCAGAACATTATTTGGGTCTCTGGATTAACAGTCCAGCAATAATACCACTAGGCCATCGCCTCCGACTAGCTATGACTTGGAGTTCTTTGAGCAGATCTGGGCACCAGACCTTAGGAAGGAAGTTTACAAGAATGATACCTGGATTTCAGGGGTTAGTTTATTAGTAGAGATTACAAATTAGGCCTGGTTTCTCTACAATTATTAAGGTTAAGGGGCAATCTGATCAAAGTCTTCAGGATATTTATGGAAAAAGACAGGATAGATAAACTATATCCACAGGTTGAAGATTCTAAAACTAGGAGTCATGATCTAAAATGTAGGGTCAGATCATCCAGGAGGGATGTTAGGAAGCCCGTCTATACACAAAGGGTGGGAGATGTTTGGATCTCTCTTCCACAAATGGTAGTGGATGCTGAATTAGTTGTTAGTTTTAAATCCGAGATAAATTTTTGTTAACCAAAGATATAAAGGATATGGGTCTATGCAATTAGGCTACATTTCAACCACGATCTCATTGAGTGGTAGAATAGGCTCAAAGGGCTGTATGGTCTATTCTTGTTCCTGTTTTGTTGATATCACATTGCAGTGTGTTGAATTGGTTGGAGTCTGGCAGGTGAAATGGATCATTGGCATGTCTGGCTGAAGATTGTTATATATGCTTCAACCTTATCTTTGGCACTGATGTGCTGTGTTCCCCATCAAGCAGGGTGGGGAATGTTTGTAGAAACTCCTTCTCCAGTTACCTGTTTAATTGTCTACCACCATTCATGAATGTGGCAGGAATGCAGAGTATATATCTGATCTTTTGAAGTGGAATGACTTAATTCTATCACTTGCTGCTTATGTTGTTTTTATATGCAAGTAGTCCCGTTTGGTAGCATCACCAGGTTGACACCTCATTTTTAGGTTTGCCTGGTGCTGTTCCTGGCATGCCTTCCTGCAATCTCCATTGAACTAGGGTTGATCCTCTGGTTTGATGGTAATGATAAAGTAGGAGATATGCCAGGCCATCAGGTTGTTGATTGAACTGAATTGAACTGCCTAGAGGCAGATTAAATAATACCTTTCAAAAGGTAGCTGGATAAGTTTTTGGAAAAGAAAAGATAGATATAGGGAAAAAGTAGGGGAGCAGAATTGTCTTATGTTTTATTTTAACATCCCTGGTGCTGGCTTTCCGACAGGAACAGGAGTGAATGAGGTTGATTGAAGGTGGTTCAGAGTGAAGCATTGTGGGAAAAATGTCTTTCTAAGAGGTTTTCTCTGGCTCAAGAACAAAGGATCAAAGGCTATTAGGAGTAGGCAGGAAAGGCCACAATCAGATTAGCCACAATCTCATTGAATGGTGGAAGGGCTTGAGGGCCCAACTAGCCTGTAGGGGAAAAAAATGCACTGTGCTTATGACAGAGTTTTTGACAACATACTGGAAAGGAGAATAATTCCCATCGTCCTAGACAACATGTATCCCTCTTAACCAATATATAAACTTATATTATTTATTTTACAGTTGTGTGTGGGATCCTGCTGTGTATAAATTGGCTTTCATGTTTCCTGTATTACAACAGTGACCAGGTTTGAAGAAAGTACCTCATTGGGCTATGAAGGACAGTGGATCATCCTGCCGTTGCGAAAGATGCTTTCGAAATGCTAGCCTTTCTTTCTCAGCTTCAGAATGTGGAGAGAGTGTCTTTTTTTAATCAAATCTGGAAGCACATTATACAGGAATAATAAACCAACAACACTACTTCAAACTAATCTTTTGAGTGTGTGACATGCGACAAAGACCAAATTTGGGGAACTGCTGGGATTTAGGGTTGAGATGACAAAGTTGCTTTAGGGGTCAGCCATGACTCTGGTCGGAGGTCATTCCCGAGTTTTGCAACATAAATCTAAGCCAGAATAATCATTCCAGTACCGAGGGTGCTCTGGGCAGTGCTAAAGGAGGGCTACACTGTCAGAGTTGCAATACTAAAGAGGTACAGCATGGCCTGGAAAGCAACAGTGGGGGAGGGCCACACTGACGGAGATGTAATACTGAGGGAGTGCTTCATTGTCTGGGCAGCAATAGTGGAGGAAGGCAGCTCTGTCAGAGAAACAATCGTTAGGGGGTGCTGAATTGTCTGAGAAGTAGTGAGGGAGAGCTGCAATGTAAGAAGGGCAGTCTTTTGGATGAGAACACAGTTAGTCCTGCCAACTGTAGTACTCCAATGTAAATAAAAGCATGTAAATAAATCTTCGGTTCATTCTGATGCCTTGTGCATGTTGTCAATTCCCTTCTTGTTATTGGCCTTTCAGCTTATGATCGAGTTTGATTTTCAGTAATGGGAACGGGGAAGATGTCTCACTTATGGGGAGGCCAGAACTAGGGACCATATGTAAAAGAAAGTCATCAATAAAGCCAATAGGATAAAGGCCAAATTAGGATAAACTTCTAAACCTACAGAGTAATGAGCAGGTGGAGCTTGCTACCACAGGAAATAGTTGAAGTGAATGATATAATTACATTTCGGGGGAAGTTAGACAAGTACATGAGGAAGAAAGGGATGGAAGGATATGCTGATAGGATTTAGATGGAAAGGGGTGGGAGGAAGCTTGTGTGGAGCATGAAGAACAGTGGAGCAGCTGAGGCAATCAGTTTGTTTCTGTGCTGGAAATCCCTCAAGCTATCCCAAGCTGGCCACATCTGGGTCAGATCCCTGGTGTGAGTTAAGGCTCTGTAGCAAACGGTCAGCTGACCCAGAAAACAACGCAAAAGGTGTTGGAAATACATGAAGCTGGAGGGGAGAACCCAAGGCAGGAGAAGTGGGACAGTTGAAACGATTTAGAACAAACTTAGCAGTTCAGAACTGGGCACACATAGACAGGAAGAGGCTGTTTAACCATCGGAACTGCTCGCCTATCATACAGATCATGCCGTTCATCTGAATTTGGAACTCAAACAGAACACTCATGATCTTAATGAATGGTGGAGCAGGCTTGAAGAGCCAAAAGAATCATAAAGTATGGCTTAATACAGCTCTTAATTCATTTGTTCGTATCATGGCTGTCAAGTAGAGTAGGAACTGATGTCTGAAGCTGGAGCTACAATACTTGAGCCTGCTGTGATCTGCTCAGATCGATTGCCAACTCTCTGTGAGTGAAACCTGACTTGACCCATCAGGCAAATCGAGCTCAGAATGAAACCTGAACTAAGGGGCACCAGAAGCAGATTCGACAATAAATTTCTTGAGGTAAATGGGAACTTTCCTCTTCAAGTATTTATCCATCGTATGGGGAAAGAGCAGGGAAGTGGGACAGCTCTTTAAAGAGCTAGCAAAGGCCTCATGGGCTGAATGGCCTACCTCTGTAGGTGTCACTCTACAAACTGCTTATTTCACTCTGTGCTTGCTTTTGCCTTTCAACAACAACTTATATTTGTGAAGAACCTTCAACATAATGAAACATCTCAAGCATCATTACAGGGGCTTTCTAAAAACTAAGTATGAAACCAAGCCACTTAAGAAGACATGAGGTCAGATGGCCAAAGATATTTTTAATCAACCTGTTCAGATATGTTATGACACACCTCTGGAGCAGATGTGACTTGACTCCAGATCTTCTGGCCCAGAGCTAGGGACACTACCAATGTGCCACAAAAGCTATATAGAGCAAGGTGGCCATAAGCTTGGTCAAAGGGGTAGGTCTGAATTAGTGACTCAAGAGTTGAAAATGAGGTTGAGAACTGGGCATTCCAGAGCATGGGGCTTAGGCGGCTGAAGGCACAGACACCAACTGGAGATCTGAAGTAAGGTGTCTGGACTCAAAATGTTAACTCTGCTTTCTCTCTGCTGCCAGACTGGCTGAGTTTCTCCAACAATTTCTGTTTTTTGTTTCATATCGCCACCATCTGCAGTTCTTTATTTTAGTTTAAAGTAAAACAGATTATTTGGAAAGTACCACACATTGCCATTTGTGGGAGTTCGCTGCATACTGTGTTTCCCACAATCAGTATGTTCCAAAGGTACTTCATTGTCTCTAAATGCTTTTGATGTCATGAAAGAATGCAGAAATGCAAGTGTTTTTAAGGTGGCATTTCTTCCTCACTGCTTCCTACACTGTTCTAATGCATCAGGCCTCGGGGTTCCACATTGTCTGGGATTGGTCTAATTAATTTCCAGCAGAAAAGTGTAATGAGCGATTCAATGTCACTGAACATTAATTTTCTTCCCAGAAGGTATCTGTGAACCAGCTGTGAGAAAGGACTGCACTGCTGGCTAATGCCAGCAGAGTGTGCAAGAGGTCTGTGCATGTCTGGGCTGCACACACTCATTTCTCTTAAGGCCTCTTTTGGAACTGATGAGAATTGAACTACAGTATTGCATTGAGGTGAGTGGGCAAGTTGACAAGCAATCTGTTCAGGTTGGGATGAGACGCCACATTTCCCCTTCCCATCCACACCCTCCACACCCATGCTCAGCACAGTCTCAGAGATCTCAGTCAGGCTGAAATGTAAACAAAGGAGGCTTTTCCAGCCTCACACCTTATAGACTCTGGCTTCCAGCATCTGCAGTCCTTATTGTATCCAAGTTCTTGAGGGCAATATGGATTTGAGTTTACAATTGGATCAGCCGATGGCGCCCCAGCTAGCTGACCATCTTTCTGCCTCACTGGCTCTTTATCTGGTGCTAGATTCCCAGCTGCACTCAGAGAAGTGGTGATTGCACCTCCCAAGTGCAGAGTGCGAGATGGACCAGAGGGACAATGTAGCCTTGATCATGAGGCTCCTCCTGGGGTCAGAGTTGGGGACTAGTGCTGAGATCAATCTAGGCCTTTGGTATTATCATCTCCTGGCCTGTCTGGGCCTTGTCCAGTAGGGAAGACAGAGCCCTGAAAAAGAACAGAGAGCACCGCTCAGTCACTTAACATCAGAGTGACAGTGATATCATCACAGACACACGCACATGTAGCTATAGTGACGCACATGTAGCTATAGTGACACACATGACGACAGTGACAGTCGCATACTCTCCAGTTTATCTGTACATCATTCCAGAGTGAACAATGAACCATTCCTTCATCCATTTGGGTATTTTGCATTGCACACATTTACACATCACAAATTTACTCAATCATTTGCAGCAAACATGTCTGTCATAACTCGATTATAAGGGAAGGTTGACAGAGAGAGTTACAGAGAAAGAGAAGTGAGGGGGAAAGATTGAAAAGAGGAAGGGCAGGGAGAAAAGTAATGAGATAAAGTGAGAATGAGAAGGTGACAGATTCAGCAAGGGCCTCAGATTGAGCAGTAATGATTCAAATAAATCATTAATTTTTTTTAAATTTCCTTCCGAAATATGATCTACTTGAGAACCCACCTGTGAGAAGCTAGTTCCAGAGTCACAGCTGAGCAGGATCAGACTCCTAGAAGAATACAAAATAAATTATGAATCTAATCTCTCCTTATTTGCAGATCCTCTGTCAGATGGGAAGCCTATACTCAGTCATCTACCGACATTGTTCACAGAATGACAAAGAGGATATGTCACCAACCAGGCCAGGAGAGTGCGTAAGCACAGGGAGGGAAGTGGGGGTGAAGGGAATGGAATGAGCAGTGAATGAGATGGAGTAATGTGTGGTTTGAGGTAGAGGTGGTAAGGAAGGATAAGAGGGTGGTCAGGGATTTCGAGAGGGCAATTTCAGGAGCTGAATGAGACTGAGGGCACCCCAGCTCACGATACACAGCAACGTACCTTTTTTGTCCCCTCATTTGCTGTGCTTTCATGGGTCATGTGTTTCTCACAATCTGGTTCTGTCTGAGTTGTGACTGAATGACCTCCAGAACACGCTTCAATCACAGGTAACCTGCTTAATTCCTGTGCCCATTGACCCTTCTCAACACGGGTAACTCGAAACCTTCAGCCAGAGATAATACATCAGTTACAAACATGTGCAGTTATATTGTAGACCAACCCTGAGTCCCAGCTCAGTCAGTGGGTGACCAGCCCTAAAACCCAGTTCAGGGAGTGACAGACCAGTGTTGAGTCCCAGCTCAGTAAGCACCACACAGTGAGGATGAGCATGTAGACCGGGAGCTACCTGGAACTGCAGCCCAGCTGAGAGCAGGTGGTGAATGGGGTGTTGTGGAGAAACAGTGGCCATGAGCTGTAGGACCAGTGGGTGTGATGGAATAGGTATCCTTACCCACTCTCTATGTGGGTATATAACTTACTAATTTATGAAGTAACCAGACAGCATGTCAAAAAAAGTTATCTTTTGTTTATATGGAGAGGCATAGAGTGTGATAGCACCAAAATTGTGTTAAAACTACACAAATAACTGATTAGGCCTCAGCTGGACTGTTCTATCCAATTCTGAGAGACCGCATCTTGGAAGGGATGGCAATGTCTTAGAGAGGGTACATATTAGATTTATTCATATTTTTTACTCTATCCTGAGAGGTTGGTATCACTTGCTAGGCCAGAATTTATTGCCCATCTCTTAATGCTCTTGAACTGGCAGTTGGGACTAGTTTAGTTTGGGATTATGGTCAGCGTGGACTGTTTCTGAGCTGTATAGTGACTTGCTTGGCCATTAAAGAGGGCAGTTAAGAGTCAACCACATTACTGTGGGTCTGGAGTCTTGGCAAGACTAGGTAACGATGGCAGATTTTCTCCTCTTAAAGGTCATTAGTTAATTAGAAAATAAAAACTGAAAGTGCTGGAGATGAATTTTTAGAACAATCAATTATAGTTGTGGAAAAAACTCTAAGGCCGTGGGGGACGAGAATGGGAATGGGACTAATTGGATAGCTCATTCCCAAGGCCTGCACAAGGCATGGTGAGCTGAATGACCTTCCTCTGTACTATCTTATTCTGCGGAGTCAGTATGGAGCCAAGGAACTCATATCAGTTAATCTTTTGGCTTCTGCAATGTTAACCCAAACACCAGAGATTGTTTCCTCACTGCAATGAGGTAGAGATTGAGGAAGTTGTGGTTTGTTGTACCTGCCCACGGACAGGACAGTGACCTCCACTCCGTGATTCCTGCTCTTGGTCTCTTTGGCTCGTCTGTGCATCTGCATTGCAGATCTCTTCCTTCTCTGATTGCAGCTCAGACAGGCTGATCCAGCACTTCCTGCTGCCACAGAATGTACAGTGTGATGGTGAGGGATCAGGGAAGGAGTTTTTGTCACAACTGGTTCAGGGAATATTGGACTAAAAATAAAGAGCAAGAACAGTACAGTTAGACAAAGAGTAAAGTTTTCTCTACTCATTTAAACTGAAAGTAAAGCTTCTCTATACTGTTCCCATCATACATTCCCAGGACATGGACAGCATAGGGTTAGATACAGGTTAAAGCCCCTCTGCATTGTCCCCATCAAACATTCCGAGGACATGGACGCACCCAGTTATATACAGAGTAAAGCTCTGTCTGCACTGTCCCCACCAAACATTCCCAGGACATGGACAGCACAGGGTTAGACACAGAGTAAAGATCTCTCTACACTGTCCCCGTCAGACACTACCTGTACAGGTACAGTAAGATGTTGGATAGAGTAAAGCTTCCTCAATTCCTTTAAACTGAAAGTAAAGCTCCCTTTACCCTGTCAATGTCCAACACTCCCAGGACAGGGACAGCACAGGATGATTTGCAGAGTAAAGTTCCCTCTACTCTTTTCAAGTGAAAGTAAAGCTATCTCTACATTGTCAGTCATTCCCACAGCAGGTACCACACAATATTAGATACAGAGTAAAACTTCCTTTACACTGACCTTATTAAATTCTCCCAGGACAGGTACAGCATGCAGTTAGATACAGCGTAAAGCTCCCAATTTGCTGTCCCTATCAGACACACCCAGGGCAGATACTAAATTGGTTGGATGCAGATTAATCTGAGAAAAATTCTACAGCACCTTTCACCACTTCAGCATATCTCAAGTGTCTGATACAGCCAGTTGAGTAGTTTGGAAATGCAGTAACCATTGTGATAAAGGAAACACAGCTGTTAATGTTTGCACAACAAGCTCTGACCACACTTCTCTGATAATGACCAGACTTGCTGTTTCTAATGTTGATAGTTAAGGGATAAAGATCTTCCCAGGACACTGGGAAAAAAATACCCATTTCTCTTCATAGCGCCACCATGGGATCTTTTACATTCGTCTGAGAGGGGAAAGATAGGATTTGGTTATAATGTCTCATCCAAGAGATAGCATAGTACATCTCTCCCTCATTGCTGTCCCTTTCACATTGCAGTGCTCCTTCAGCACTGTCCCAGTCTGTCAGTGCAGAGAGAGCTCAGAGCTAACCCTCTGATATGCAGGCAACCCTGACTACTGTCTTCTGACAATGTAGTGCTTTTTCAGTATTTCCCCAGCACTGAAAGTGCAACGTTTCATCAGTACTGCCCCTCTGGAAATGCAGCTCTCCCTCAGTATACCTGTCTGACAGTATGGTGCTCCCTCAGTACTACCTTCTAAAAGTGCAGGATTCCCTCAGTGCTGTTCCTCCAAAATTCCAGCAATCCAATTAGTACCATCCCTCTCAACAGTGCTATTGTTCCTTAGCATGACCCCTCCAACAGTGAATTCTGGTGCAAAAACAGAAATTGAGTTCTCCAGCAATTTCTGCTTATGTTTCAGATCTTCAGCATCTTCAGGTCTTTGTTTTAATTTAGTGTACTCTGGTACTTCCTTAATGCTGCTGTTTTGTTGAACGCCACAGCAAGGACATCAAGGTGCCTTAAATATACAACATTCTTCTCAACCAACCTATTCCTCAAGTTGGTTTTCCTTTGGGTAAAAATATGCCCTGACTTCCTTATTTACTCTTAGTTAAGTTTTAACTTGTGGGAATTGTCATCTCCAACATAATTATCTAGATTCTAAATATTACATGCTATGCATTCTGACTTGGGACAGCCAAGTATTGAGCTCCAGGGCCTGAACTAGCCTCTTGGAGCCTTGTGAGTGTAACTTAAGGCATTGACTCTCCAGTTCTGCCCCATCTGTGAGGCTCATGATGCTTAAACAGGGAATTCAGACTCTCCATCTCAATTAAGCAAGGAAAATCATGAACTCTTTATCAGTGATATAGAAGCAAGGTTCTAGTTCCACTAAGTGAGTTATTTTGTTTTTCTATAATTGTACCTGTTTTCATAAATTATAAAATGTATTTTCCCCATCACCCTTCATAAAATTCTTCACATCTAAAATTTTGCTGACTAAATCATACCAAGACCTATTCAATTATCCCTCTCCCACTCTCGCTCACCTGTGTTGGTTCACAGTCCAGAACCACCTAAATTTTAAAGTTCTGATCCTTGTTTGCTGTACCTCCCTGGTCTAATTCTTCCTCATCCCACTAAAATCCAACAAATCTATAACCCTCCAATATTTCTGTGCTTTTCCTCTGCATTCCAGCCTCCTAAGGATTCCCATTAGTCATCACTCTAACACTGCTGGCTGTGCCTTCAACCACCTTGGTCCCAAGCTCTGGAATTCCCTCTCTTTCCTTCTCTACCTCTCTCTCCTTTGCTTTAAGATGCTCTTTGACCAAGCTTTTGCTCGTATCTGCTACTTGTCCTTATTTTTATAGAAATTGTTTGTCAAGATAGAAATGTTTAAAATATGTTTCTACATGTGTACTTTGAACAGACACATTTTGGAGACAGAGATAGGAATGATACATAAAATGCTTGAGAGGTAACTCACATTAGGATCCTTCTTTCTTCTTACCTGGGTACTGGAGGTTTCACCTGTTCATGTTCCCTTAGCAGTTCGTTGAGAGCCTCCACGTTAGCTGGGCAACAGCACAAAGACAGAAGATATCACCAAGACTAAATAAGAACAAAACAAGCAATAATAGTCAAGACCCTCCTCCTGTCCTTTCAGCTTGTCCCTCACAATCACGATACCTTGACCATCACACCATATACTCTGTTCATCCTGTTCACCACCACATGATCACCTGGTAGAGGCAAAGAAAAGGTAAAACAACTTGGGGGAAACATTTGGGACATTTTTCTCTGATCTATTTGGGTGAACGGAATTAAGGAAAGAGATTACTCTTGTTCTGATTTCCCTGGAGTATATACTCTTTTTGGGGGGGAGGGTGTGTGTGTGGTGGAAACAAGAAACATAGCAGCAAAGGAGGATAAAGGGATTGAATAAGAGGGGAAAGAGGGAAATAAGCTTGTGGGAAACATACAAACTCATTGTAAAAGCTTCTATAGACACGCAAAGAGATAAGAGATTAGTGAAGACAAATTGTAGGTTTGTTACAGCCAGAAACAGAGGATGTTGCAGTGAGGAACAAAGAGATGGAAGACCAATTAAATACATACTTTTGTTCAATCTTCACAAAGAAGAACAAAAATGACATCCTCCAAAATATTGGGGAACACATGGCTTAGTAATGAACTGAAGGAAATCAGTTTTAGTCGGGAAGTGGTGTTGGGAAATTGATGGGTTTAAAGGCTAATAAATCCCCAGAGGCTGATAATCTACATCCCAGTGTATTTAATGAAGTATCCTAGAAACAGTGGATGCATTGGTGTTCACCCTTCAAGATCCTCCAAACTCTAGAACATTCTTATGGATTGAAGGGTAGCTAATGTAACCCCACAATTTAAAAAGTGAGGTAAAGCGAAAACAGGGAATTATAGACAACAAGGTGCAGGGCTGGATGAACACAGCAGGCCAAGCAGCATCATAGGAGCAGAGAGGCTGACGTTTCGGGCCTAGACC
>NC_063343.1:62433332-62450146 GCF_021869965.1 Rhincodon typus
GCTGCTTGGCCTGCTGTGTTCATCCAGCCCTGCACCTTGTTGTCTCAGATTCTCCAGCATCTGCAGTTCCTACTATCTCTGATTCAACAGGGAATTATATATCTGTTAGCCTGACATCAGGGGTAGCAAAAACACTAGAATTCATTAGAAATGATTTAAAAACAGAGCACTTGGAAAACAGTGACAGGATTGGGCAGAGTTGGCATGGATTTACAAAAGGGAAATCACACTTGACAAATCCACTGGAATTTTTGAGGACATAATGAGTAGAGTTGATAAGGGAGAGCCAGTGGATGTGGGTTAATTGGACTTTCAGAAGGCTTTTGGTAAGGTTCTACATAAAGGATTAGCACGTCAAATTAAAGTGCACGAGATTGGGGCTGGTGTATTGACATGGATAGAGAACTGGTTGGTAGACAGGAAACAAGCGGTAGAAATAAATGGGTATTTATCCAAGTAGTCAGTGACTATTGGGGTACTGCAAGGATCAGTGCTTGGACCCCAGCTATTCACAATATATATTGATAATTTAGATGGGAAAATTAAATGTAATATCTGAGTTTGCAAATGGCACAAAACTAGGTAGGAGATTGAACTGTGAAGAGGATGCAGAGATGCTTCAGTGTAATTTGGACAAGTTGAATGAGTGGCCAAATGCACTCATTTTTGGCAGATTATTATCTGAATGACAATAGATTGGGAAATGGGGAGGTGCAATGAGTCCTGGGTGTCTTTGGTACACCGGTTGCTGAAAGTAAGTACGCAGGTGCAGCAGGTGGCAAAGAAGGCAAATGGTACATTGGCCTTCATAGCTAGAGGATTCGAGTACAGGAGCAAGGATGTCTTTGGCAATTGTACACAGCTTTGGTTAGAATGCATCTTGGGTAGTGCTCACAATTTCAGTCTCCTTATCTGACAAAGGAATGTTCTGGCTTTGAAAGGAGTGCAACAAAGGTTTACCAGACATATTCCTGGGATGGCAGGATGGATGTATGAGGAGAGACTCGATTAGTTAGGATTATATTCACTGGAGTTTAGAAGAATGAGAGGTATCTCACAGAATATATAAAATTCGAACAGGACCAGACAGGGTTACACAAGTGGGATGTTCCCAATGGTGGAGTCCAGAACCAGGAGGTCACAGTCTAAGGATAAGGGCTATACCATTTAGGACTGAGATAAGCATAAGTTTCTTCAACCAGAGAGTGGTGAGCTGATGGAGTTCTCTGCCACAGAAAACAGTTGAGGCCAAAACTTTGAATGTTTTCAGAAGGGAGTTAGATTTATTTCCTAGGGCTAAAGGGATCAAAGGGTGTGGGGAGAAAGAGTGAATAGGGATCAACCATGATCACACTGAATGGCGGAGCAGGTCTGAAGTGCTGAACAGCCTACTCTTGCACTTATTTCTGTGTTTCTTTGGGGTGTCCTTCCAAGCCAAAAATAGGTTAAGCTCTCTCTTGGAAGGAATTCAGTTAATACTCCAAGTAAGTTCAAAAGAATTTGACAGAGTTCCAATTATTCCACAACTTCTACTATAAACAATACTATAAACTACTATTCTACTATAAACCTTGGTTAATCCCTGGTTTATGGTGAGGCTGTTCATCTCAAATGCATGCGCCACAGCATGCAAGAGTGGTTGGTGTCAGCGTCTTTTGTGATAAAACGTTGTGTGACTTACATATAATCAATTATTTTTTAATATTTGGATTTCAAACTAGTGGCATATGGTTGTTTACTTACGTGAGAGGTTTAAAAACAAGGTCAGAGTCCGTCCAGAAGGACTCAAACAGGTTAGTGTTAGGAAAGTGCAAGGCTCCCTAGTGTGTTAATGGAAATTGTTTGCTTACACAATGGAGTTTATGACCAGGAGTGACTATTGAAAGACATTAACTTGCTTTTTGGTTTAGAATAATCAAGGATTAAGTTTTAGAAGTTAATCCCAGAAAGTTTACAAATTGAAAGCATTTAGGGCAGTTTTGGAGGACCCCAAACTGAGATCAAAAGCAAATATAGTTTCTCTGCAGAAAGGTGTATAGGATAGTCCAGGGAAAGCTTGGTTACCCTGGTGTAGAAGTTTAACTTCTGAAACTTGCTGACCAGGAGAATTGATTAGAAATTGACAAGATTATTAAAACTAAGAAAGTGTAACTTTTCAGTATCATGAGTCTTCATGTAAAAATACTTCACAGTTCATAGGATAGAACTAATGAAGATGAGCATTGTGATCTGGTGTCCCAGAATTTTGTGGAAAGCTAGGAAAGAGATTGCTGGGCTCCTTGCTGAGATATTTGTATCATCAATAGCCACAGGTGAGGTGCCAGAAGACTGGAGGTTGGCTAATGTGGTGCCATTATTTAAGAAAGGTGATAAATAAAAGTCAGGGAACTGTAGACCAGTGAGCCTGACATCAGTGGTGGGCAAGTTGTTGGAAGGGATTCTGAGGGACAGGATTTATCTACATTTGGAAAAGCAAGGACTGATTAGTTAACATGGCTTTGTGCATGCGAAATCGTGTCTCACTAATTTGACGGAGCTAGCCAATTGGATACAAAATTAGCTTGAAGGTAGGAGACAGAGTAGCAGTAGAAGGTTGTTTACCAAACTGGAGGCCAGCAACCAGTGGTGTGAAGGGTCCACTGCTTTTCATCATTTATGTAAATGATTTGAATGTGAACATAAGAGGAATGATTAGTAAGTTTGCAGATGACACCAAAATTGGTGGTGGAGTGGACAGTGAAGAAGGTTATCTCAGAGTACAATGGGACCTTGATCAGATGGGCCAATAGGCCAAGGAGTGGCAGATGGAATTTAATTTAGATAAATGTGAGGTGTTGCATTTTGGTAAGGCAAATCAGGGCAGGACTTATGCACTTAATGGTAGGGCCTTGGGGAGCGTTGCCGAACAAAGGGACCTAGGAGTGCAGGTGCATATTTCCTTGAAAGTGGAGTCGCAGGTAGACAGGATGGTGAAGAAGGTGTTTGGCGCACCATGCCTTCATTGGTCAGTGCATTGAGTACAGGAGTTGGGATGTCATGTTGCATTGGTTAGACCACTTTTAAAATACTGCTTTCAATTCTGGTCTCACTGCTATAGGACAGGTGTTAAATTTGAAAGGGTTCAGAAAAGATTTACAAAGATGTTGCCGGGATTGGAGGGTGTTAACAATAGGAAGAGGTTGCATAGGCTGAGGCTTTTCTCCTTGGCATGTCAGAGACTGAGGCGTGACTTATAAAAGTTTATAAAATCATGAGGGGCATGGATAGGGTGAATAGACAAGGTCTTTTTACCAGGGTGGAGGAGTCCAAAACTAGAGGGCATAGGTTTAAGGTGAGAGAGGAAAGATTTAAAAGGAACTTGAGGGTGGTGCTTATATGGTGGAGGCAGTTACAATTATAATATCTGGATGGCTACACAAATAGGAAGGGTTTAGAGGGATATGGGTCATATGCTGACAAATGGGACTTGGTCAGATTGGGATATCTGTTCAGCATGGACAAGTTGGACCAAAGAGTCTGTTCCTGTGCTGTATAACTCAATGACTCTATGATTCTATGGTAATTATTTCAAAGAGGTTGGAGTATAAGAGTAGGGAAGTCTCACAGCAACTGTACAAGGCGCTGGTGAGACCACATTTGGAGTACTGTGAGTGGTTTTGATGCCCTTATTTAAGGAAATATAATCATTTCGTTGGAGGCAGTTCAGAGAAGGGTCGCTAAGACGATCCCGATATAAAGGGGTTGTCTCATGAGCAAAGATTAGATAGTTTTGATCTCTTGTTATGGAGAGGAAATGGCTGAACCTCTCTGATAGTTAAACCAAAACACAAGCTCCAACCTTCCATGACAGGATTAGAGATTCCCTTCTAATAATTATCCTCGAAACACCCAGAGAAGCTTGCCTGTCCCCTCATTATCTATTAAAAGAGTGGTTAAAAGAAAGAAAATGCCTGATCTCCACTTTACCAGTAAAAAGAAACAATTTATTTATTTAACCCAACAATGACTAAATTAACAAAATTACTAACAAACCGACAATTCCCTTTTAGACTATTAACTACTTCCTAACTGGTCTAAATTCTGCTGGAATATTGCTCAAATAAACACAGTCCCACTTAATAAAGCCAATTAATAAGAAAACAACAATTAAAGCTTAAGCTCTGCAAGTTCTCACGGACTGCCTTCTGGAATATTCTATCTTCTCTGCTTTCTTCACAGACGCCTTTCTTCCGCTAATTCTGCTATCAGGGATGTTTTAGCTCTATAATTTCTTCAATGAGGACTTTAAGCTAAAATACCATGGTACTTTTGATTAATTAGATGGGCATTCTCTGAGAGCTGAATGGTGCTAACTCTTGACAAGTGGCAGATGACTCTCTCTGATTTTCCAAATGCCCTTGTCTTATATACCCGTAATGACATAATCAAATTCTTATAATATGATAGGTTTCAGGTTGTCAACACCATCAGTTTGAAATTCAGTTGGTTTTCTGTATCTAGGTGCTTGGTTTAAATTAATTGGCCAAATTCAAACTTTTTGTCTGGTAAAATGCTACTTGGTTGTTCTGTACAAAATGTTTCCATTCGGGCACTCTCTGTGCACCTGCATTTATAAACTTCCAAGCACAGACAAAGCACAAGCTCTTAAGGGGACCACGGCACTCTTTTGCCCCCAGTCATTTTTACCAACAAATTCTAACTTCCTGCCTTCCAATTCATTAATACTGTACACAACTTAATAACACTCTACTCATGGGAATTTAGAAGAAAGAGAGACGATCTCATTGAAACATATAGGATTCTTAAGGGGCTTGACAGGTACAGGCTGAGTGGATATTCCCCTCATAGAAGAGTGTAGGACCAGAGGGCATTGTCTCAGAATAAATGGATGCTAATTTAAGATTGAGATGCGGAGGAATTCCTTCTCTCAGAAGGTTGTGAGGCTTTGGACCTTCTTGCCCCAGAGAACCGGGGGTAGGGGGGTACAGTCCTTCTATATTTAGGGTTGAGATATATTCTTGATCAGGAGAATCAAGGGTTACGGGGACAGGGCTGGAAAGTGGACAATGGGAATGTCAGATCATCTATGATCCTATTGAATAGCAGAGCAGACTTGAGAGGCTGTATAGAATATGCCCATTCCTATTTCTTACAGTCTTAGAGGGGAACATGCAGGTGATGGCATTCCCATGTATCTGCTGCCCTTGTCCTTCTAGATGGAAGTGGTCATGGGTTCTGTCTGAGCATCTGTGGTGAATTTGTGCAGTGAATCTTGTGTTGGAGGGAGTGGTTGTTTATGGATGTGATGCCAATCAACTGGGCTGCTTTTTCTTGGATGGTGTCAAGCTTCTTGAGTTTGGTGGAGCTGTACCCATCCAGGCAAATGAGGAGTATTCCATCACACTTCTGACTTGGGCCTTGTCGATGGGGGATAGGCTTTGGGAAGTCAGGTATTAAGTTACTTGCTGCAGGATTCTTAGTCTCTGACCTGCTCTTGTAGCCACTGTGTTTATATGGCTAGTCCAGTTGAGTTTCTGGTAGTCCCCTGGATGTTGATACTGGTGGATTCAATGTTAATAACATTATTAAATGTCAATGGAGACATTTAGCTTGTCTCTTATTGTAAATGGTCATTGCTTGGCACTTTTGTGCCATAAATGTTATTTGCTACTTTTCAGCCCAAGCTTGGATATTGTCCAGGTCTTGTTACATTTGGACATGGATTGCTTCAGAATCTGTCAAGTCATGAATGGTGCTGAACAATGTGCAGTCATCGATGAACATTCCTACTTCTGACCTTATGATGGAGGGAAAGGCATTGATAAAGCAGCTGAAGGTGGTTGGGCTTAGGATACTACCGTGAGGAACTCCTGCAGCTGAGATGAGTGACTACATCAATCTTCCTTTGTTCCAGGTATGACTCCAACCATTGTAGATTTTTCCATCTGATTCCCATTGATTCCGGTTTTGCTGGTGTTCCTTTTTGTCCCACTCAGTTGAATGCAGCCTTGGTGTCAAGGACAGTCACTCTCACCTCACCTCTGGAATTTAGCTCTTTCGTCTATGTTTGAACCAAAGCTGTAATGAGGTCAGGAGCTGAGTGACCCTGGCAGAATCCAAACTGGGTGTAAGTGATCAGGTTTGACCCAAATAGATCCAATTATCCCCTTCACAGAATAAAACTGTTTATAAATGACCCCAAATTTTTGCCTTGGGCTTAAAATTACAAACATAGAATTTATTGACCATCCCTGAGTTTGACATATGTGAGGGATTTGCTTGGCCATTTCAGAAGGCAGTTAAGAGTCATTTATGATGCTGTGGGACAGTTTATAGGTCCACAGCAGATCTCCGTCCTAAAAGGATGTTAGTGAACCTGATGGATTTAGTGACTATTTGACAGCTCCATGGTCACTTTTACAGCCATGAGCTTTTTATTTTCAGATTTTAAAAACTGAATTCAAATTCTCAAACTGTCCCAGAGGGATTCAATCGTCTGGATTATTAGTCCAGAAATGTAACTCATTGGAAAATGCCCCATTACCACATTAAAGTTCACTTCCTCTGTAGTGCAGCATTGCAGAAGGAGCTCTACTTTGTATCTAACCCTATTCTGAACCTGCCCTGCGAATGTTTGATAGGTCAGTTTAGAGGGAGCTTAATTCTGCATCTAGTCCATGCTTTACAATGTCATGGGAGTATTTGATGCAGCAGTATAGGGAAAGGCTTACTCCCTATATGACTGCAAGCTGCTGCTGTTCTCAGTATGTTTGATGGGTCAGTGTGAAGAGAGCATTACTCTATATCTAACCATTGCTGTGCCTGCCTTGGGAGTGTTTGAGGACAGATTTGAAGGAGTTTTACTCTATATCTAAACCATGCTATACCTGCCCTGGGAGTGTTTCATGGGGACAGTGTAGAGGGAGCAGTGCTGAAGAAGAGTCAAATTGAACTTGGAATCTTAACTCTGTTTCTCTCTCCACAGATACTGCTCGACCTGCTGAGTTTTTTTCTCAAGCATTTTCTGTTTGAGGGAGCATTACTTTGTAGGTAACACATGCTATACCTAATATGGAAGTATCTGCAGACAGTATAGAGCAAGTTTTATTCTATTCAAAAATAAATTTGAGTTCTGTGAGTGAGCTCCCGGACAGGGTCATAGTTCATCGACTATATGTGTTCTGTTAAGAGTCTGAGAGCGGGAGCTGAATCTCTGCCCCTTTGAAGATGCTTACCTTCATTTTCAATGATGCATTGCACAATCTGTCCAACAGTATCCTGGTTCGATTTGCTAATCTCCTGAACATCTGTGAACAAAGGTGATCGTTGGACTAAGTATTTGAGAAATTAAAAATTTGCATTTCTAGAGTTCCTTTCAGGATATTCCAAATGGTTAACAGCCAATGAAATGTAATCAGTGTTATAATGCAGCCTCCCTCAGTACTCTCCCTCAGACAGTGTAGCACTCCTTCAGTACTGACCATCTGACAGTGCAGTGCTCCCTCAGTACTGCCCATTGACAATGCAGCTCTCATTCAGTATGGCCCTCTGACAGTGCAGCTGTCCCTCAGTACTGACCCTCTGATAGCACATGGTCATTTAGTACTGTCCTCCAACATTGTAGTACCCCCTCAGAATTGCCTCTTCAACAAAGCAGTGTTTCCTCAGTACAGCTCCCACTAGAGTACAATTCCCTCAGTCCTGACACCAGGAGTTCCAGTCTAGATTATGTGCTTATGCCCGTGTATCAAACCTTAAAACATATCTTCAGACTCGGAAGACAGTGAAATAACCACTGAGTGATAACTGATTGTCTAACAATCGGTAAAAATGTTACTGAAGATGGTGCATCAAGGGCAGTGACATGTTCAAGGCAGTGTCCCCTTCTTTGTGAGGTCTGTCCATATCCCCACCCAATGATATACCATCATTCAGTAATGGAGAGAACAATTAGCAACCAGACGGTCATAGTTTAAGGAAAAGGGAAAAAGCTGTTAGGACTATGATGAGCAGAAATTACTCCACCCAGAGGGTGGTGAGCCTGTGGAATTTACCAACACAGAAAGTAATTGAGGCCAAACATTGTGTTTTCAAGAAGGAGGTAGATATAGTTGTTGTGAGGGATCAAGGAATATAATGGGGAGGGAGGGATTAGGGTATTGTGCTTGATGATCAGCCATAATCATGTTGAATGGCAGAGCAGGCTCAAGGAGTTGAATGGCCTACTCCTGCTCCTATCTTCTGTGTTTCTATGACGGATAACAGATGCTGACATATAACCTTGGGAGTTCTGTTTGCAAGTCACACCCTTGTATGCATGGAAACCCTAACTAAGCACACAGACAACAACATCTACATTGATGTCACTAAAACAAAACCAAGAACTGTTGATGCTGGAAGTCTGAAACAAAACAACAAGGTTCCGATGAAGGATCACCGGACCTGAAATGTTGACTCTGCTTTCTCTCCATGGGTGCTGCCAGACCTGCTGAGTTTCTCCAGCAATTTCTGTTTTTGTTCTACACTGAGACCCATCTGCAAATCAGCCTCTTCAGGAATAACGAAGGAAGAAACTAAAAAAAACTGGCCTATTAAATGGTACTGACCATCTGGTGAAGCAGTATCCTGTTGTTCTGTGTCCATCTCCTGTGATGTCCGGCAGCGATAGCCCTTCTCCTTCAAGATGTGACAAAGTAGGTCGCCCATTAGCCCCATCACAAAGAACACCAGAACCAGCAGCAAGATGGTGTAGAAGTTCTGAGGATGAGCTGTCACCTCTTCAATTTCCCCATGATTCTCCATCTTCTACACTCTCCTACAGAAATAAAACCAAAGAATATTTAAATGGGAATTTCTTGATTTTCTTTCAAGTGTAGTAAGCTAAAAATCCTGGTTTGAATTGTAACTGGCAGTACTTTCATATCATAATGACATCATGGGAAGAGAGTGATGCTAATCAACCCCCACTAGTCCACATAGTGTCAGAAAAGTATAAATGATCAATTGAATCACTAAAGAGGCTAATTTGCTTGAGTTTAGTTACTATCTAAAATAAAATACATTCACAACCAGGTCTCATTGATAAACAGAAAAATAAAACCTATTTATGAGAAACAAACTTATCCTTTCACAAGTGGTGAAATGGATCATTGATTATCATGATGCAAACTTAAAGTATATCTTCTCTAAATCCAAATTCACACATATTCATTCATAAATGGGACAGATGAGACAGACAGTTTCTGCAGAAATATCATGGATAGAAAACAAAGTGAAACTTCTGTGTATCAAGAGTCCAAACCACAGTAATGTGGTAACCTGGGAATGTGAGAGGACCTTTTCACAGTTATTCTGTTTTCTGGCGATGATGTCACATTGTTGTAAACTGCAGAAGATCCTCAAATTGATAGCCGGTCAGTTAGACCTAGGTCTTTGTTTCAGTTAGAAGCTCTTCTTTTCCAAGTGTTCCAGTTTCTTTTTCACTCACAGAGGGTAAACAGAGAGAGAGAGAGAGAGAGAGAGCGACAGAGCGACAGAGAGAGACCAGTCTAGCTTACAAGCTCTTTGGAGGTCTGGCTGCAACTTCCCTCTCTCATTTCTGTGACAAACTGTAATTCAACTCCAAAAGATGATGCTAGGCAGTTTTATTATTAAACCAGAGGCATCTGGTGCCAGCTTTTCTCAAAAAAGTATCAAATCCAGCTTCTCTAACTGTGACATAACCTGTCTTACCGAAAAATGAATACCACACAGTTTCACGTTTAACCTTTGAGTTGTTAAAAAAAAAGTGCGTTCTCTGGCACACACCATTATTGTCAGTTTATATTTCCAAGATAAAACAGTTCTTACCACAGATCACTGGTCAGTTTACATTCTAATAAATTAGTTTAACTTAGGGATTCCAAATTTGAGGAGTTTTGCATGAGACAATGTGATGTAAGCGGGTGCTTGAACTACTGCAATGGCGTGTTTCTGAAAAAGGCACATTCAGACAAGCCCATTCAGCCCATAGAGCCTGTTCTGCCCCACAATTAAATCATGGCTGATATCCATATCAACTTCATTTTAAGTGGCTAATTAGTTTAGTTGGCTAAAAGTGTGGAATAACGCTAAGAACATTGTCTCAATCCCTGGACTTACCTTGGGTCTCTCGCCTTGCCTAGCCTCATAGTAATATTGTAGCATAAGTGGCGCTAATCAGCTTTGGTGGATTGCTGCAAAGGGTGAAAGAAGTAAGAGGTAATACACAGCTGCAAAACATGTTATAAAATAAAGGGTAATATTCTAAAGAGTGTGCAGGAACAGAGCAGCGTTCTCTCTAATTTTCTTATGGCTGTGTGGGCCTCCGAACCCCACATGCAGCAGCAAATTCTGGACCTGGAAGTCAATGGCACAATCAGCATGTCCACACAGATCAGTGTGTGTGTGTGAAACATTTGAGTGGCTGTTAATACGTGTGAACTGTACAGCTGAGAGGGAACTTTGACTGGATGTATATGTACATATGTCATTAAAGGTGGCAAGACATGCAGAGAGAACGGTAGATAAAGCACAGTGTACTCTAGGCTTCATTAGCAGGGGCAGAGAGTACAAGATCAGTGAGGTTGTGATGAACTTGGATAAAACACTTCTTAGACCTCAGCTGGAGTATTGTGCACAGTTGCGTGTGCCACACTATTGGAACAATGTGAATACATTGGAGACTCTGCAGGAGAGGTTTATGAGAATGGTTCCAGGGATAAAACACTTCAGTTAAGAGAAATGGTTGGAGAAGTTGGCACTATTTTCCTTGGAATGGCTAAGACAAAATTTGATTGAAGTTTTCAAACTCATGAGAGGTCTGGATGTGGTGGACAGGGAGAAATTGTTCCTGATCATAAACAGATCCAAAACCAGAGGGCACAATTTTGAAGTGTTTTGCAAAAGAAGCAAATATAAGGTGAAAAAAATCTTTATCAGTCAGCAAGTAGTTAGGGAATGGAATGCACTGCTTGAACATGTGGTGGAAGCAGATTCAATTAAAGCATTGAAGAGGGCATTGGATTGTTATTTAAGTAGAAATAATATGCAGGGTACTAGGGAAACACAGGAGACTTGGCATGAAGTTAAAATGCTTTTGGAGCCAAAGCAGACACAGTAGGCAAATGACCTCCTTCTGCACCTTAACAGTTCAGTGATTCTGTGAAAGCAGAGAAAGACCCTGTACTGAACATCCACTGCAGCTGCCAAGCTACCAGATATCTTGAATGCTACT
This sequence comes from Rhincodon typus, assembly GCF_021869965.1. Taxonomy (NCBI): domain Eukaryota; kingdom Metazoa; phylum Chordata; class Chondrichthyes; order Orectolobiformes; family Rhincodontidae; genus Rhincodon; species Rhincodon typus. The sequence continues at coordinate 62,444,587 of NC_063343.1, forward strand.
CACCTTTGGGATCAAGTGAAAATAGCCAAGAGATTGGGGACAACAACATGTACCCTTCCGCCTTTATAATCAAATTCTTTAGTCTAAAGTTTGTGTAAAATGTGGAACCATTTTCTTGTTCATGGGATGTGGGCACTGACGGCTAGGTTAGTGTTTATTCCCCATTCGTAATTGCCCAGGGCATAGTGAAGAGTCAATTTACTTTCAGCTTGGACGTACTCAAATAATAAGAAGTCTACCTACTACTTCATTTATTTGCTTTTGTTCTGTATCTATCAACATCCTTACCCAAAAATATTCATCAATCCGCGTCTGGATAGTTTGAATTCACCCACAACCACAACAAAGTTCGACAAAAACTCCAGATTCCTGCTTCTGTCTCTATGGAGATGTGTTTCCTGCCGTTAGTCATGAATGGTCTAGCTCTAATTTTAAGGTCATATATTCCCCGCCAGAGTAAATATACTTTTCTCTCTTTACCATATTTAATCTTTAATCATTTTAAACACTGCAACTGGATCACTCCTTAATCTTGTACATGTAACAGAACACCAGCCAGCCTTCCTCTGCTCTGAGGAAGGGTCACATGACCCGAAATGTTGACTTTGATTTCTCTTCACAGATGCTGCCAGACCTGTCAAGCTTTTCCAGCAATTTCTGTTTTTGTTTCAACTTTTCCAGCAGTTCTTTTGGTTTTTATCCTATGTAACCTGTCCCTAAAGTATAACTCCTTTAGCCCTGATATCATAAGATATATGATATAGGAGCAGAATTTGGCCATTCAGTCCATCGAGTCTGCTCTACCAATCAAACATGGCTGATATGTTTCTCAACACCATCAGTCTGGTGAACTGAGCACTGCGCCTTCTCCAAGGATCATATATCCTTCCTAAGGTGCAGTTCTCAGAACTGAACATAGCATTGTGAAACAAAAACGTGAGTTAGTTTGGAGGGGCAGTGCTGAGCGAAAGCTGCACTTTTGGAGGGGCAGTGCTGAAGAAATCCTGCAGTGTTGCAGGTGCAGAGCTGAGGGAAAGCTGCACTGTCAGAGGAGCAATACTGAGAGAGTGCTGCTCTCTCAGAGGGGCAGTACTGAAGGAGTGCTACACCGTCAGAGAGGCAGTAGTCAGGGAGCAACGCGTTTCGAAGGATCAATACTAGGGAGCACAACAGCATTGGAAGGTCACATTGTGGGAGTAATGCACTATTGGAAGATCAGATCTGAGGGAGCAATACACTGTTGGAAGATCAGATCTGAGAGAGTGTTATACTACTGAAAGGTCAGCTCTGAGAGAGTGCTTCATGTTGGAGGGTTAGTTCTGAGGGTACACAGCATGTTGGACGACGTATACTTTGGATATGATTAGAAAAGAACAGGCTCATCTACCTCAATTAGTTGCAAATGGGATCAAACTATCAAAACGGATTCAAACAAAAAAATCTAGTCATTTTCACACTGTCGAAGGTCTTTGATCTAAACAACACTTCAAAAGTATTTCACTGAGTTAAAGTGCTTTGGGAAGTCCTGGTGGGATAAAAGATGTTAAATAAACTCAGGCTATTTCTGTTTTTTTTTTGTAAACGAACAAAAATTATAACCCAAGATCAGGAAGACATTTAACAAAACTGATTCAGGCAACTTCGCCTTATGGGAACGGGTTCCATTTATTGCTGAGTCTGACCGGCGCGCGTTTGATCTCAACAGTGAAACTGATCCGCTACTGACACTCACCTCTCTTATCTCAGTAAGCACATTTATAATTTACAACGGTGTGCCACCTGTTTAAATGGTTATCGGGAAGGACCGTGAATCTACCTTATACAAGTACGGCAAATTCCTGGCAGGGGGAAAAAATGACACGAGATCTTTGTGAATCGTTTCGAAGTAATAAAACATCAGCACGTAGAAAGCTTTCAAACCAACACACAGATACAAACTGTTCACTGCAAAACATTGAAATTAGATTCAGCATCTCTTCTATTGAGCTCAGGTCATTCAATGAATCTTTGCAATAACACCAACCTTGACTGGATCCCGAGGACCTAAACCCTGTTGTGTTTACTCTGCTTTCTCACGTTGACGTCAAATGTCATTGCATCTCGTACGTTCTGGGATTCTAAAAATGTACATCTGTTTACTCCGTCAGTCCCACCTCCGACAAGCTCCACGTATTAAAAGCCCAAACTTGGTGTCACATACCCACTGCATCTTAATTAACCCAGTTCTCTCTCACAATGCTGTTACTTGCCTCCTGAATGGGTTAAATTGCAGGCAGTAGATTCGTCCACTGCGTCAGCACCATCGCAGCGAATCTGAGCAGATGATATTGGAGGATATCAGTTGTCCTCTGTTAAGGTTAGGCAGTAGAAACGAACATAGAGTGTGCAGGGTGATGGAAGCGTCTGCTCGCCTCTCTGGTCCCGCTCTGCCCCTTCTTCCTTCTCTCCATCAGCATTCTGTTCCAACGCAATTCCAGCTCTTAGCTTTGATCTTTCGGTCATTAATTTCCATATCCTGCATCTAGAAGTCGCCGCTCTAGCACCTTCGTGCGGCATTGGTTGGACCCGCTAGTCACTCACTGGCATGCTGCATTATAACCGTGACCTTCAGCTTGTTCACTCCCTTCAGAATAGTCGGATTTTTCAACACTCATTCCACTGCTGCAGTAGAGCTGAGACGGACGACTCTCACTCACGCACTGCTTACCTGTCTCACCTACACTTTGAGCCAGGAGCCAGGTGTTCCAATGCATATCAGCATGTAGAGTGCAGAAGGGCCTGAGGATACCTGTATATTTGGGTACCTGAATGTCTTTGGCCAGAAGCATGCAAGTTGATCCACTGGATCCTGAAGGGCAGTGATTGCAAATCATGCAATATCATACCCCATGGAAGCAGACCCTTCACTCCAACTGGTCTATGCTGACCAAATATCCTAAATTAATCTAGTTCCATTTGCCAGCATTTGGCCCATATTCCTCTAAACCATTCCTATTCACATACTCATCCAGATGCCTTTTAAATGTTGTAATTGGAACTTCTGACACAAGACATGAGCCTGACTCTATTCTAACCAGAGCGACAGCAAAAGCCTCCACACAGTCTAAAACCCACTCAAAGCTCTGTGACAGGCCATAGTTTCCTGCAGACTTCCACATCTGGCCCTTTACACATCCCAGATTTTAATTGTTAAACCTGCCTTCGCTTAAAATTCCCTCTGTAATCTTTCTATCCAATAACCTTTATGGAGAGATGGCAGCCTAGTGGTAGTGTTGCTGGACTGTTATACCAGAGACCCAGGTAATATTCCTGGGTTCAAATCACACCGTGGCAGATGGTGGAATTTGAATTCAATAAAAATCTGAAAATAAACATTCAATGATTACCATGAAACCATTGCCGATTGTCAGGGAAACTCATCTGGTTCACTACTGTTCTTTAAGGAAGGAAACTGCCATCCTTACCTGGTCAGGCCTACATGTGACTGCAGACCCATAGCAATGTGCATGGCTCTCAACTGCCCTCTGGGCAAGTAGGGATGGGCAATAAATGTTGACCTAGCCAGCAATGCCCTTATCCCTTGAATGAATTAAAAAAACCTCTCTGTCCTCCTTCAAGAGGTTCCTTAACATCTAATTGTGCAGCAATACTTCTGTTCATCTGTCCCAGTATCTCCATTCATGCCTCACTGTTATGCTGCATCTGATTCCTACTCCTATGAAGGACCTAGGGATACTTTACTACATATATTGATGTTTGTGAGCTGGTGTGGTACTGAAATATCTCAACGAGCCACTGGGACAGGATAAGGTCATTTAGCCTCTCAAACCTTTAGCATCATTCAGTAAGATCATTTTTGATCTATCTTGTAACCACTGTCTATCTGACTTAGTACAATGACAATTAATATCCTCTCTAACAAAAATCAGTTTTGAAATTTTCAATTTCCTTAGCCTCAATGGAGCTTAGTAGTCAAGAGATTGCAGATTTCTTCCTTTAGTGTGTAGAAACACTTCTTCCCTGAGTGCCCTACCTCTAATTTTAAGGTTATGCTACTTTGTTCACATCTCACACCACCTTTGCCAGAGGAAATAAGTTTCTCTGTATTTTCTCCATTTCCTGATTGTCCTACTATACCAAGCTAGCTTCACTCAGGTTAGTCTAATTAGATTCAATGTCCCTTACATCCTGAGGTTAATAACATTTGTCAATGGGATTTGGACATTTTTGTTAAGACTGACATTTGTTTTCCATCCCTAAATGCTCCTTTAAAAGGTGATGGTGATCTGCTTTATTGAACTGTACACCATGGGAAGGGAGGAGTGTTATTAATTCATGAGATGTGAGAGTTATTGCCTGATCCCAGTTAGCCTCAAGAAGGTGGTTAGCTGCCTCTTTGAACTAATGTCATTAGGGAGGTATGTACTGTGTTGATAGGGAGGCTGAAGAATGTTAAGGAGTTAAAACAAAGTTGCTGGAAAAGCAAGGGTCACCGGACCCGAAACGTTAACTCTGTTTATTCCTTCACAGAGGTTGCCAGACCTGCTGAGCTTTTCCAGCAACTTTGTTTTTGTTCCTGATTTACAGCATCCGCAGTTCTTTCGGTTTTATAATGTTAAGGAGTTATCTAATTGAAGCCTTTAAGATATTAACAGGAAAATGCAGGGTAGATAAAGATAAACTATTACTACTGGTTGGGGATTCTAGAAATAGGGGCACAATCTAAAAATTAAGACCAGACCATTAAGGACAGATATTAGGAATCACTTCTACACACAAAGAGTGGTAGAGGTTTAGAACTCTATTTCACAAATGGCAATGGATACTGGATCAGTTGTTCATTTTAAATCTGATTTGATACATATTTATTAAGCAAAGATATTAAGGGAAACGGGCCTAAGACAGGGATATAGAGTTGAGCCATACATCCTGACATTACTGACCTCTGAATGTAACTTTGACCCTAACCTTGGCCTGGGCTCTTCTCGGGAATTCTCATATTGACCTCTAAATTTTGTATTGCCCTTTTATTTGACTCCTAACCTTTGCCCTGTCCTTTGCCTTGACCACAACGTTAGCACAATCCCTTGTTCGCCCTGGGACTGAACCCGACCCTTGAACCCTGTCGCCTCCCTGTTGCCAGGGGAGACGCGGCTCTGTAACCACGGAAACCGCCCGTCATTCTGACCCCGCCCCCTCGGCGGGGCGGGCGCCGCGGCGGCTTGCGTCAGACGCAGGGCGTGGTGACGCAGTACGTGCGTGCGCGGGTGGCAGTCGGGGCTGCGGGCCGGCGCGCCATGTCCAGGAAGGTCTCTTACTTTTATGACCCAGATGTGGGCAACTTCCATTACGGTCAGTGAGGGGGTAACATTGGGACACAGGGTGGAGAATGGGCATGGGGTTCAGGTACAGAGACTAGGGAGGGAGTGAAACAAGCGGGGTCATGTAGGGACTGGGGGAGGGGTGAAACAGGAGGGGGCATGTAGGGACTGGGGGAGGGGTGAAACAGGAGAGGGCATGTAGGGACTTGGGGGGTGAGGGGTGAAGCGAGAGGGGGCAT
>NC_063343.1:62450156-62463807 GCF_021869965.1 Rhincodon typus
GGGGGGGTGAGGGGTGAAGCGAGAGGGAGCATGTAGGGACTGTGGTGGAGGGTGAAACAAGAGGGACATACAGACTGGGGGAGGGGACACATTGGATTATCGGAAGGGAGTCTGAGAAGGGGGTTTATAGAGACTTGGGGTCCACTCTCTGTATGGGAGGAAATGAATGGTAAATTGAAATATACAGAAGTGGAGAGATGTTATGATAACTGAAGTGATTCAGTGAACTGAGCTACATGGAGAGGTGGTTACTGGGCGGATCAGTGGCTGGAAGGTGCCAATGGGGTTACGTGCAGTTGGTTATAGAGAAAGGGGAACATATCGAGACATGGGGAACACTGACACATTTATAAATGGCCATATGTGACTTAGTGGTTATTAGGTGTACAAGTGCTGCAGTGAGACAGGGGAAATTACATGGCAGGTTACCCAGCAGTGATGCTACCAGTAATTCAGGGATGTGGATTTATGAACCAGAGGGAAGATCTCAAATCCCTACCTCAGCAGCTTAGAATTTTAATTAATTTATTTAATACTTCATATCAGTAATGGTGATTAGAAATTGCTGGAAAGGTGTGAACGTATTTGGTTCAGGATGTCCTTTAGAGAAGAAAATCTGCCATCCTTGCCTGTACCATGGTGTATGTAACTTCAGTGTAGTTGGCTCTAAAGTTGTCAAATCAAAGCAAGTCACTCAGTTGCATTCAAGAAGGAGACACAGCACCATCTTTTCCAGCTCAGTCAGAGATGGACAATAAATACCTTGCTGTTGGGACATATTGTGTGAATGAATTTTAACAAAATGTTGGATGATATTTAGTATATTAGTAGTGAGTTACAGAAGTTGGGAAAATGAGAAATGGGCGATATAGAGAGAGACTTTTTTGCTCATCCACGGTTTTTAAACTTCTTGCCTTTACCAAAATACCTTGCATTATATTGCTTAGGCACGATTACATGGGTTACATTTTCTATGTACAGTTGAGAGAGTTAAAATTTTTATCAAGGGTTTTTTTTGAGAGATTTTCTCAAGGCCAGTGTTGATTCACAAAGCTATTTGTCATTGTATCAAACTCCATTTTAACAATGTTGTCAAGAAGTAATATTGCCTTCTGAGTTTGTGTTTTCTTCTTTGAGGGTATTGATAATCTAGCACAAATATCAACGATGACATGTACGTTACGCTATCAAATTTTTTAACTAAGTGCCTGTAATAGGAATTTTTTGGTTATTTATTAGAAATAAACCTCACATACTGTTGTACATTCACCAAAATAAATAGAAAATTAGCATTGAGGTAGATAGTGAACCTTGATTTAATTGAATGGCAGAGCAGAATTGCCTATTCCTAATCCTATGTTCCCAATGGAAACCTCGTGTAAAACCTGATTTTCCAAGAATTTCTGTAATTAGGGAAAACATGATTCGCAAATAGCTTCCTGAAGGGCTTCATACGCATTGAATGTCAGATGCTGGCTGTCAGTTCGGTAACCTGTAGGAGGCTCTGGAAAGGGTGCAGAAGAGGTTTACCATGATGCTGCCTAAATTAGAGGGTATGAGCTATAAAGAGAGGCTAGAAAAACTCGGGTTGTTTTCTCTTGAGCAGCGGAGGCGGAGGGAAGGCTTGGTAGAAGTCTATAAAATTATGAGATGGTTAGATAGGGTTGACGGTCAGAATCTTTCTCCCAGAGTTGAAATGTCTAATACTAGGGGGCATGCATTTAAGTGAGAGGGGGAAAGTTCAAAGGAGACATGAGGGGCACATTTTTTACACAGAGACTGGTAGGAGAGTGGAATGCACTGCCGGGGGTGGTGGTTGAGGCAGATACGATAGGGCATTTAAGGGACTTTTAGATAAGCACATGAATATGCAAGGAGTGGAGGGATATGGACCAAGGGCAAGCAGAAGGGATTTGCTTTATTTGGTGTCGTGTCTGGCATGACATCATGGGTCGAAGGGCCCGTTCCTGTCTTGTACTGTTCTATGTTCTATTTCTTTGTTTTAACAAAATTGCAGATGATCTATCTCTGTGTTCTATTCCTCTGTACATAAATAGTAAATATCTTGGCGACCATAATCGTGACCCCTTTGTAGAAAGTTCTCTTGTGTCCTTTTCTTGCAGTGCATGGAATATTATGAGTGGTTCTAAACTCTGATAAACTTGGTCAGTGATGGATAAAGTTACATGTTGCAAAAGGCTATGATACCTATCTTCTCAATCAACTAGCATGCAGGCCGAGTGGTCTGTTGCCCAGCCGAAACTCTGTCCAAGCCACCGAAAAGCCACTGCTTTGGCTTCTGAATCTCGCCAGCAAGGCAGCATGCATGTGGTCAGACTATGACCTCCAGCTTGGCTAATCTCAGGTTTTCTCAATCTCGCCTTCAGATGCACCTCTTATCACAGATTCTGTCTCCGGAGGAGGAGCAGCTGTGTGGGAGAGACTGAATCTCTGATCAGAGGAGTTGATCCTGCTAGACTCCAAGTACAGAGTCTCTGACTGTACATGTCCCCGACTGGTCACTTCCATGTTTGAATTTCATAGTCTTTTTGAAGGTGCTTTGTGTTGAATGCACCTGGCACCTCTGTGTATTTTATATATTTGTTGAGGCATGCATTTATAAAGTACTTCTGGGACATCTCAAACAACTTTGTAGCCAATGAAGTATTTTTGAATTGCAGCCACTGCTGTGGAAGACATGCCAGTCAAATTGCACAGTAGATTCCACAATCAACAATGAGTCGTTGGCTAAATAATCATGTCTTAGTGATGTAGGTTGAGGCATTGATGTTGAACCAGGAGAGTGGTTACATTACTAAAATAAAACAAAGAACTACAGATGCTTGAGATCTGAAACAAAAACTGAAATTGCTGGAGAAACTCCCCAAGTCTGGCAGCATCAGTAGGATGAAAGCAGAGTGTGGCAGTGAGATAAACACTAAAGTAAAACAATAAAGACTCACCAGACTTGAAATGTTAACTCTGCTTTCTTCCCACGGATGCTGCCAGATCTGCTGAGTTTCTCCAGCAATTTCTGCTTTTGTGACTCATTACAACACACTGGTCATTTTTGAAATAGCGACTGTGGTATCTTTTGAATTCACCTGAGCAGATGTTTAGTATGTCAGCTAAGCAATGTCACCTCCACCAGTGCAACACTCCATCAGTAGTGCACTGGAGTAAGTGTTAACCTGCAATCCTCTGACTTTTGATGGTAGATGAACAAGAGATTCAGGACCGTCAAGGATGCTGGTGAAGAGGTGAGAGAGAGGGAGTTAACTGCAGTGCGGGGATAAGGATTATGTGGGACTTAGTTTGTACTGTGTCCCTATTTTTAATAGCTTTGCTTTCACATAGAGTTAACTACTTCAAACCCTCAGTCTACGTCCTGATTTATGATACTTCTCTTGACTTTGAGTAAGACAAATTGTGGATTCAAGTCCCAGACCAGAAACTTGAGGATAAAAATGAAACTAACACTTGTTTAATACTGAGTGAGTGTTTTGTGGTTGGAGGTGATGTCTTTTAGGTAGGACATTGAGCTGAGGCCTTGCCTGTCCCCTTTCATTGTCCTGGCTGATATTTATCCCTCAATTAAAACAGGTCATTGTCTTAGCACTAGCACAGAAATTCTTGTCAAGAAGAGTTACTGGACCTGAAATGTTAACTCTGCTTTCTCTCCACAGATGCTGACGAACCTGCTGAGTTTTTCCAGCTATTTTTGTTATTGTTTCTGATTTCCAGCGTCCACAGTTCTTTTGGTTTTCAGGTTATTGTATCACTTAACTTGTCTAGTTACCATTTGTGGGAGCAAATTTCTTGTATTCCAACAATGACTACACTTTAAAAGTGACTTAAAAGAATCTGGAGATATGTAAAGTTCCTATCTTTCAAATTGGCTTGTTATGCTTTTCCAACTGTTCTGTTTTTGCTCCATTTGCTACTGACTCAATTCTCAGTATTTCTCTTTTTGACATGCTGAACATCTGCTCCGGTGAATCCAAAAGATCCTACAGTCAACATTTCAAAGGTGACCAGTGTGTTGTAATGAGTCACAAAAACAGAAATTGCTGGAGAAACTCAGCAGGTCTGGCAGCATCTGTGGGAAGAAAGCAGAGTATAAAATTAAGAGTCCTACTCTAAAGGAGATGCAGGAGCAAAGAGACCCGGGTGTATATGTGCATGTCGTTAAAGTTGGTGGGATATGTGGAGTGTGTAATTAAGAAAGCTTTTAATACCCTGGGCTTTATTGATAGCATAAGAGTACAAGACCAAGGAGGTTATCCTAAAACTTGCGTATGACACTAGTTAGACCTCAACAATTCTGTAATGGTGATTTTTATTTTGCACTGAAAGCAATAAATCAGAACGTGTGGCGGTTTAAAATTTATTGGGGAAGGGGAGAGATTTTTCTCATTCCCTGTTACATAAGCCTGTACCCAATTCCTCCCCACTTACGAAGTGCCCTCAGAAACTCTTTGGCAGCATTTCAGTGGTATAGATAAAAGCTGTCTCTGTATAACCCATGTATGTACCCTATCCTTTTTTAAATTGTGTTTGTGATGTATTTGGCAGCATACCACAGAATCTGTCTCACTGTTTTACTTTGTCTAGGTGCTGGGCATCCCATGAAGCCACATCGTCTGTCTCTCACTCACAGTTTGGTTCTACATTATGGACTATACAAGAAAATGATGGTATGTGTAATGATTTCAAAACTGTTGGTTTCACAGAATTAGACCAAACGTACAGTATAGAAACAGACCTATTGGCCCATCTGAGTTGGTTTGTGCCTCATGTTCTCCTTCCACTGTAATGACACCTTTCCTCCAATAATCATTTAGATCCTTCCTAAGATGCCCCTTCATAAACAGGCTGAGGCAGCACTTCCCAAACTGTGGGTCATGACTCTTGTTGGATTTGCAAAAGCACCAGATGGTATCATAGTCTCTGCTTCATCAGAGACTGCGCCCTACAGTAGCACTGAGGCCTGGGCAAAATCCAGCCCTGTCCTTGCCCTCCTTGGCGCTCAGTCTCTCTGAGACAGGTGTCGGAAAGGCAGCATAAACATGTAGACTGCAAACCCTGAATGAGAAGACACTGGTCCTATGTTTGCACCTTCGCAAGGCGACAGACCTGGGTTAACTCCCACTGTCTTTCGGGGGTGATGTGCAGGAGGGTAAATGCAAGTCGCCATCTTTATAGGGAGCATTGTGCAGCAGGGTGACTGCCCAGCCTCCACTTATTTTAGTGGACAGTGTGAAGTAGGGGTCATGCATGGTGACCCTGAGTAAGGAAACAGGATGAGAGGGGCATCACGGAGCCTTCTATCACTGGGAAATTGAAGAGCATATCTGGATCCTACATAACTACATGAAATTATATTTTAATAGAGTATTTTAAAAGACAGATTTTCATTTATTTGGTATGCTACTTTATTGCTGGTTTATGGGGTGTCAAATTAGAAAATGGTCTGGAAGTAGCTGCTTACCAGGAAAATCATTGAGGTAGCCTAGGCATTTAATCTGATTGAAAAGCTGAACATTTGTGACTGGAGCTTTTGAAAAGAACGATGCAAAAGTGTGTTGCTGTTTGGCAGTGTATTCATCGAAGTGGTTTTTATCTTACTAAACTAAAGTTAATGCATTTGGGACGGATCCCTACATTTGAAAAATTGTGGTCCGGGATCTGACTTACTGTTTTGGGATTTCCCCAGAAGAAAATGCTTTAACAGCAATGTACTAATGCCATAAATAATTTCTTCATCGCTCATGCTCTGTTTTTTTGATTCTGGGGATGTGGTCGTGTCTGGCAAGGCCAACGTTTATTGGACATTCGTTGTTGCCCCTTTGGAAAGGCAGTGGTGTGCCACCTTATAAAATCACTGTCATTTGGGGAGCACTTTGGGTAATATACTATTTTAAAGGTGTAGGATAAAAGCATATTGTATTAACTGTTTAGTCATATTAGATGGATTGCAGGTGTTCTAGTGTACTGTTAGTCCATTTAACCATTCTCCCCATTTGACACTTAGGGATGAGGGTAAACAAATCCGAGTGTAAAATTCTCAATGATAGCCTTGTTTCCAACAGGTATTCAAACCCTATCAGGCCTCTCAACATGACATGTGCCGGTTTCACTCTGAGGACTACATAGATTTCCTGCAGAGAGTGAGTCCCAACAACATGCAGGGTTTCACCAAGAGCCTGAACACCTTCAATGTGGGAGACGATTGGTAAGGGAGAAACAAGGCTGTCTGTTTAAATGTGGCAACTGTGACTCTGTTGAACTGCTGACTTGATTCAGGTTGTTTTTGTCTTCTTAATGTTGAGTGTGGCTCCTACTTTAGGGGAGGCAAAGGCCTGGAGATATTATCACTAGACTATTAATCCAGAGACCCTGGTAAATTTCTGGGGATCAGAGTTCAAATTCCACTACAGCAGAAGGTGGAATTTGAATTCAATAAAAATCTGGAATTAAGAGTCTGATGATGATCATGCATTCATTGTCGATTGTTGGAAAAACTATCTGGTTCCCTAATGTCCTTTAGGGAAGGAAATTTGTCCTTACCTGGTCTGGCCTACAACAATGTGGTTGACTCTTAACTGCCTTCTGGGCAATTAAGAATAGGCAATAAATGCTGGCCAGTCCAGTTATACCCACATCCCATGAATGAACAACAAACTTGCACTTTTCCTGTTCATTTTAGATAGCTCTCTATATTCAGAAAAATGACTGACACCTTGACACTGTATAACAATTGCAGAGGAGCTGTTTCAGTACAATTCATGCAATGTGGCACTAATTCAGGTTTTACTAAATGTAGGTTTATGAAAGATCTTGTCAAACGTGGCAAGTCAGAACATTTGGAAGTAATTCTGCAGGTCATTAGGAAGGCAAATTAAATGTTGGTCTTTATTGCAAGGCACGTTGAGTATAAATGTGGTGAACTCTTCGAGGTGTATTGAATGGTTTACTTAACTAAGGAGTAATGCACTTGCAGAATTGGAGATGGATCAGATGGATCACTTGGCTGATTCCTAGAATGGAGTTGTTGTCTTTGGTGGAAAGGTCGAATGGGTTCAGAATGTACTTACTGGAGTTTGGAAGAATGAGAGGTGATCTTATTGAAGCAAATATGATTGTGAGGGGGCTTAACAGTGTGGATGCCGAGATGATGTTTCCCCACATGGGGAAGTCTAGAGCTATTCAAAAAATATCCATCTTCTGTTTAAGTTTGAGATGAGAAATATCTTCTGTGAAAGGGTTGTTATTCTTTGGAATTCTCTTCCTCAGAAGGGAGGCTGGGGTATTGTCTAAATCAATCTCGTATATACTCAATGATGTTTAAGTTAGAAGAGCAGGCAGGAAAGCGAAATTGAAGCTACAATCAGATCAGTCACAATTGTAATGGCAAACTCAGCTTGAGGGACAGAATTGCCTGCTTATTGTTTTATGACCTGTTTCCTGGAGTGCCAGTTCACTGAGAATCACTCAAGGCAGAAAGACCCTTGAATCTGATTAACAAGTACCTAAGGGCTGGATGAGTAGGCTGAGTCGTAGTACATGCAGTCTCTGTTACAAACGGGTTCCATTCCTGAGTCTGATCACAAGTCGATTTGTACATGAATCATAACACAATATAAAACATCAGTTCGTATGTACAGGAAATGTTCATGTATTGGGTATTTAAAATTATACCCTGTAAGAGTTTGCATTTGTAAGTATGAGCGTTTGATCAGACAGTCTAAATCAAGGATCCAACTCTGCACCTTGTTGTCTCGGATTCTCCAGCATCTGCAGTTCCTACTATCTCCCATACTTAAGTGCAATGCATATTGATGGCAACCATGCACTGTCACATGCCTCTCATGCCATAAGACTGTTACTACAACTAGGCTATGAAATAATTGCATGTCCCTGATCAGATTTTTAATCTGATACAGGCAGATGTATTTGGGAACAGAGGTATTACCATATATACTCGTGTAAAAGTGGAATTTTTAAGACTGTTTTTCAAGGTTAAATTTATGGGGTCGACTATTATATGGATACTACTTTTGAGCAGCTGAAATTCATGCTACAGTCCAAAATACTGCATCATTAGCAGAAGCCCAATCGATCTCTAAACAAATAAAGAAAAAAAAAGTGAATTATCATAATTACTGTAATATCTTGTCTTTTGGTTCAGCAAGCAGCTTTGTGCAGTCTTAGTTCTGCGCCGAAGTACTAAGTCATGCCTTCGCATGAACCTTGTGCACCATCCAGCACTTGCCTCAAAATCCTAAATTCCATCCTTCGTTTCGTGCAGGGATTCGAATGGTTTCACGACTAACACATTTTCCATTTTGACGATTTTCAAGTACCCACTCAACAGCATTTTTCTCCAATTGTGGCCACTTGCTCAGTTTACCTCTGGCGCAGTTTTGTTTTGGCATTGTCTGAAGTTGGTTTGATATCTTTCTCCAGTTTCTCCAAAACACAAAATTCTCTTGCTGCTACACAGTTATTTTGTGTTCTCTGCAACTTCATGAACTTTCAGTTTAAACGCTGCTATATATTTTTTGTTTTTTCTGGAGGGCATTTTTACACGAAATGATGAAGAAATTTCAAAACACATAATAACACAAAAAAAATTTCCTCATCGTGACAATTATGCACAGGATAATATGTTGACTCACAAATGTTCATCTATTATCTGTGAAAAACTAGGGTCAGCTTTTACACAAGATATATAAAAATTCCAGACATTTTGGCCAAAAATAGGGGGTTGACTTTCACATGAGTTTGACTTTTACTGGAGTACATATGATATATGGGTTCCTGTCTCTTCCAAGAATTCACAGAGACTTCATAAATGTCAAAACTACACGATATGTTTAAAATGGGGAAAGCTTATTTGTGTCAATACAATGTGGAGCTGGAGGAACACAGGAGGTCAGGCAACATCAGGGGAGCAGGAGAGTCGACGTTTCGGGTCGGGACCCTTCATCACGTAGGGTCCCGAAACGTCGACTCTCCTGCTCCTCTGATGCTGCCTGACCTGCTGTGTTCTTCCAGCTCCACACTGTATTGATTCTGACTCCAACATCTGCAGTTCTTGCTATCTCCAAAGCTTATTTGTGAGCCTGAATTCCATTAAATGGTTTTTAATCTGTTGCATGTTGAGTAGAATTAATGACACGGGTGGTGAGGAATTACCGTTTTTAAATTTCACTTTCTGAAACTTGAAATTTGAACAACCAGCTCAGCCTCCTCTTCGTAATATAACTTCTGTCTTTACCAGTGTTCACAAGTTACAGACTTCCAAAAAAATGTGCATAAACTGCTTGAATCTGAATGAAATCTACTTTATACTTTCAGTCCTGTGTTTCCGGGATTATTCGAGTTCTGCTCAAGATACACAGGAGCTTCTCTACAAGGAGCAACACAATTAAACAACAAGGTAACTAGGACATGTATTGCTGTTCAAAAGCAACTTTATTCAACTATATGGCTTGGTTACTATTTGAGTGTGGGGCCAGTACTTTTGGGCATGAAGTTGATTCTGGATTCTGCAATCATCTGCTTACATACGCCTCATTCATTCAGCATCATTCATTTGTCCATCTCATAGTCACCCTGTTTGTTCTTGCCTGTGCCTCTGCTTATTTATCTCCCTTTCCCACTTGACTCCTCCCCTTCTTTGTTTCTGTCTCTTGCTCTCAATCTCTCTCCCCCTCGCTCTTGCTCTCCACCCAACCCCCCCAGAAAAAACACTGCATGATTCAAATGCTGCATTCAATTCTGATCTCCCTGCTATAGGAATGGGGGGATGCTGTGAAATTTGGAAGGGCTCAGAAAAGATTTACAAGGATGTTGCCAGGGTTTGAGCTACAGGGAGAGGCTGAATGGGCTGGGGCTGTGGAGTGTCCGAGGTTGACGGGTGGCCTTATAGAAGTTTATAAAATCGTGAGGAGCATGAATAGGATGAACAGACAAGGTCTTTTTCCCAGTGTAGGGGAGTTCAAAACTAGAGGGCTTTGGTTTAAGGTGAGGGGGGAAAGATTTAAAAGGGACCTAAGAGGCAACTTTTTCATGCGGAAGGTGGTGTGTGTATGGAACAAACTGCCAGAGGAAGTGGTGGAGGCTAGTACAATTACAACATTTAAAAGGCATCTAGATGGTTATATGAATAGGAAGGGTTTAGAGGGATATGGACCAAATGCTGTCAAAATAGGACTAGATTAATTGAGCATATCTAGTTGGCATGGACGAGTTGGATTGAAGGGTCTGTTTCCATGATGTACATCTGTGACTTTATGACTGCTTTCTTTGCCTGCCTATCCGCACTGTCTTTTATTAAGAAATGATATTAAATATGGCCTGCTGATGAATGACATTCTGTTGATGACTGACACTTTGTTTTAAGGTGTGTGATATTGCCATTAATTGGGCTGGAGGACTTCATCATGCAAAGAAATTTGAGGTATTGTGTAACATGATAAAACATCTATCTAATATCTGCATCACTGGACTTCATCTAAAGTCTTTCGTCTTGATCATTTCTCTTTCCATAGGCTTCGGGATTCTGTTATGTGAACGATATTGTCATTGGAATCCTGGAATTGCTAAAGTAAGATATTTTCAAAATTATTTTTTGAATGATGCAGGAAATTGTAAGTTGATATTTCTCACCTGGTTGGAGTTTTACAAATATAGTACAATCTCAGTTAACAATGGTCTGATTTGCTGGATTTCCTGCATTGCACCAGTGACTCCACTTGGAAAGTATCGAATTGGTGACATGTTTGGGACATCCTGAGGTAATGAAAGATGATGGACCCCTGCAGGTTTTTCTTTGTATCCTCTGCAGAATGTTTTGTCAGGTGTGGGGTATCAGTGCAAGTTGGGATCAACAGCAGTTTTATACTTCATTAGACTCCATTCAGTTGGGTGAGTTGGTGCAGTTGTTCTGAAACTAGGTCCGCAGAGACCTTGTGGGTGTCTGTGGTACTCAGCATACCCAAGACTGGATGACCTCCTGGGACACCACGGTCAAGACTAGTGACTGAGTGGCAGCTGGTGGGTGATCTGCTCCCTCAAGCTTCTGGGTTCTTAAAACGAAGCTGTTCAAGGTTGATGTCAGGCAACATTTCTTCAGCCAGACAGTAACTCAAATCTGGGATTCTCTTCCTTCAAAATGTTGTTGAAGTTTTGGGGGTCAAGAATTGAATGGTAGGGAATGTGTCAGGAGCTGTGTAGCTTCCATGCAAACCCATCGTCCACCTCCTTCCCATGTTGCTTCAGATTAGGTCACTGTGATTCAAATCATTTACTTCTGACAATATAATTCGAAATCTCTTGTTTGTTACATTGAAGAATTCTTTTTGTGGCTCTGAATTTGTCAAAAGTCCACATCTGAAACAACAGAAATTGCTGGAGAAGCATAGCAGGTCTGGCAGCATCTGTGGACTAGAAAACAGAGTTGACATTTCAAGTCTAGTGACCCTTCAGACTCGAGGAACAAGAGGCCTTTCTGTTTATGGCAGGGCATAGGGATTTGGGATTGGAGTGGTGGGAGGAGTGAGCAGATAGGCGGAGCCCAGAGAGAGAATAAAGTATGTGTCTTTTTTTTCTAAAAGGGATGGCTGATTGTAATTTAGGGAAGAAGAAAAGCTAGGTAGGTGATAATGGGTTGGCTGTGCTGAAAGTCATCCATGTCATGAAAGGACGTGGAGTGTGGGGATCGAAGACGTCAGGCTCTAAACGTACTGAACTCAATATTGAGTTGTGAAGGCTGTAAGGTGCCCAAGTAGAAAATGAAATGCCGTTCCTCCATCTGCATCTGTCAAAGGCCCATGTCTGTTGTGACTCTACAGGTAAATCTAAACTCCCAAGTAACTATTTATTTCCTGCAGGTACCATCCACGTGTCCTGTACATTGATATTGATATTCACCATGGTGATGGGGTGCAGGAAGCCTTCTATCTCACTGATCGAGTTATGACTGTATCTTTCCACAAGTATGGGAACTACTTTTTCCCTGGAACAGGTGAGAATTTTGCAGCTAGTGACCCGAATGAGGGGCAAAAATAAAATTCAGTGCATTTTTTCCACTAAAGTATGAATTCTAGGGTTTCATACCAGCAATTCCCCAAGGCAGCGCTGCATAGACATAGGGGCGGTTGCTGACGGAATACTGCACTGTCTGAATTGTCGTTCTTTGACTAAGATGTTAAATTAAGGTCCCATGTGCCTGTTCAGATGGATGTTAGCCATCTCATCCTGACTGCGTACTTAGAAAAGTGCAGAAAGCTGTACTGGTGTCAAGGCTTGCATTTCTGAACAATCTATTAAAAAGTAACAATTTGTCATTCACCTCATCCTTAGAAATCTCAAGGCAACCCAAATATGCTGGAAATAAGCAGCAGATTATTTATAGTAACTAGATTTGTATTTTCTTGTGTATAGATGAACGTGTCACATTGTTGAGGTGTTTAAAGTGACTAAGCTAGTTGATATGCTGGATGATGAGGACAGTTTCCTCTGGTGTTGAAAGTTCAGGATAGGTTCAGTAGGCTGAATGGCCACATCCAGGTCCTATGTTACTTGTTTCAGAGTTCATTTCTTTTCAGATTTTTATTGTTTAATAGTAGCTCCTTTTCATAGAAAAACACCGCTCTCTTTGTAGGTGACATGTACGAGGTTGGTGCAGAAAGTGGACGGTATTATTGCCTGAATGTTCCACTCCGGGATGGAATCGATGACCAAAGTAAGGAACGGAACTTTTTGATCTCTTCTACAACTTAATCTGGCAAATATCCATCCAACCTTCCTTTTAACTCTCTCCGTCTTCCTGAGTTGTCTATCAAATAGATTATCTTTAAAAAAAGATCGTTCCCAGGATGTGGACATTGTTCAGCATATAATGCCCATTCCCAGTCATCTTAAGATGATAGTGGGCTTTCTGTAACCACTGGTACTTCTGAAAGCCATTAAGAGTCAAAACACATCTTTGGGGAACCAGAATCTCATATAGCATGAGGACATTTGGAGATATTATGATAATGTGACAGTTTTTTGGCCAACTACTGTGACCAGCTTTTAATTCACTAATTTTTTTTCTCCTGATTTTGAATAAGAATCTGAGTTCAGAGTTATATGGAAGATTTGAATTTGTGCTATCTGGATTAATATTAGTCCGGGTCTTTGGCTCACAAACCCAATTTATGTCCACTATGGAATAGCAAGAACTGCAGATGCTGGAGTTTCCTGCTCCTCTGATGCTGCCTGGCCTGCTGTGTTCCTCTAGCTCCATACTGTTATATATGTCCACTACGCTACCTTCATTAGTGCTGTTCAAAATGTAGTAAGATGATCACGTGGGATGTGAAATGTGGAGGAGCAGGTTGTATGAACAGTCTAAGCAGCAGCTGCAATTTTTGACCAGCTGAATGGAGTACGTAAATATGGGCATATCACTTTGAATAGCATACTACTGATCTACAGAACTGTGTGACAATAGAACATAGAACATAGAACATTACAGCGCAGTACAGGCCCTTCGATGTTGCGTCGACCTGTGAAACCAATCTGAAGCCCATCTAACCTAAACTATTCCATTATCATCCATATGTTTATCCAATGACCATTTAAATGCCCTTAAAGT
>NC_063343.1:62463817-62500889 GCF_021869965.1 Rhincodon typus
GAGGAAAAAGGCTCCCACTGTCCACCCTATCTAATCCTCTGATCATCTTGTATGTCTCTATCAAGTCACCTCTTAACCTTCTTCTCTCTAACGAAAACAGCCTCAAGACCCTCAGCCTTTCCTCATAAGACCTTCCCTCCACACCAGGCAACATCCTGGTAAATCTGCTCTGCACCCTTTCCAATGCTTCCACATCCTTCCTATAATGCGGTGACCAGAACTGTACGCAATACTCCAAGTGCGGCCGCACCAGAGTTTTGTACAGCTGCAACATGATCTCATGGCTCCGAAACTCAATCCCTCTACCAATAAAACCTAACATACCGTACGCCTTCTTAACAACGCTATCAACCTGGGTGGCAACTTTCAGTGATCTATGCACATGGACACCGAGATCTCTCTGCTCATCCACACTACCAAGAATCTTACCATTAGCCCAGTACTCTGTATTCCTGTTACTCCTTCCAAAGTGAATCACCTCACACTTTTCCGCATTAAACTCCATTTGCCACCTCTCAGCCCAGCTCTGCAGCTTATCTATGTCCCTCTGTAACCTGCAACATCCTTCTGCACTTTCCACAACTCCACCGACTTTGGTGTCATCCGCAAATTTACTAACCCATCCTTCTACGCCCTCATCCAGGTCATTTATAAAAATGACAAACAGCAGTGGCCCCAAAACAGATCCTTGAGGTACACCACTAGTAACTGAACTCCGGGATGAACATTTCCCATCAACCACCACCCTCTGTCTTCTTACAGCTAGCCAATTTCTTATCCAAACCGCTAAATCACCCTCAATCCCATGCCTCTGTATTTTCTGCAATGTCTCAAGGGTGTGAAGAACAAGTTGGGGGACAGACATGAAGAGCTATTCTTTCACATACAGTCTGCTGCTGGAACATGTTGACTGGGTGTAGCATTCATTTTGTAACAAAAAGAAAATTAACATTAAAAGCAGAAAATGCTGGAAATACTCAACAGGTAGCTTCAATAGAGTCATACAGCAAGAAAACAGACCCTTCGGTCCAACCAGCCCATGCTGAACGTAATCCTAAATTAAACTTAGTCCCACCTGCCAGAGTTAATGTTTCAGGTGAATGGCTGTTCAGAGATGGAATGTACTGCCTGAAAGATTGGAGGAGGCAGATTCAGTCGAAACGTTCAAAAGGGAATGAGATGATTACTCGGGGCTGTGGGAAAGCAGCATAGCAATAGCAGTAATACGATAAGAGAGAGTTATTGCAATTGTGACGGGTTCTTCCTGTGCTGTACCTTTCTGTGCAAGACCTGTGTGCTTTAATGGGGGATGATGGGGGTTAGTATTTGTAAAGAGTGGGATTCAGTAGACTGAAAGGCAGATTTCACTCCAGTCGGTCAGAAGGACTCTGAAAGGAGTGCTGTACAGCAATCGAGAGCATTGAAAAAATAAATGTAAGGTAGTCGGTTGGTATTTGAAGAAGTCAGGGAGTCCGTGGCTGATTGTCACTTGGCATCAGACAAAAGCACTTGTGTGCAGCCATCTGGGTCCCATTTTGTCAATCTGTCCCTGGCCTCAGTCTGGCTTATGAACAGTTGCAAGATCACTTCAGAAGGTGATCAAAACTATCTTTATTGATCCCTGTCTCAATTCACTTTTTTTTTCTCCTGCTTTAGCAACAATGCAAAGCTGATGATCTTGTGTTCTGATTTGCAGTTTTCGTCTTTTTGATTGGCTTTCAGGTTACAGACTCTTGTTTCAACCAGTTATCAAACAGGTCGTGGATTTCTACCAGCCCACATGTATCGTGCTGCAAGTAAGTTTATGCTTATATTCTTAGCTTGTTGCCTCGCCGTCTCTCCGACCAATTTTCTCAGAAATATATTATTGGTATTAATATTATATTATCAATGGACAGAAAAGGATAGAGACAGCCTGGTAGTATTGGTGGTTGAGCTGATCTTTTTATTATTCTTTAATCAGAAGTGAATGCTGTTTGTAATCAGCTGCACAGTAATGGCTGTTAGAGTTGCAAAAGTAGTACGGAATCAAGGAAACCTGTTTCCCCCTGAAGAAGATAGGGCAAATGGAAAAGGCTATTTCTTTCATTTGGGGAAAAATGAAAAAAAAACAGTATACTTGGATTGTTAAATAGAGGCATATAGTAAAAAATGCTATGAGGTTACACACAACTTTTATAAAGGCATTAGCTGGAGTATTGTATCCAATTCTGGACACCACACTTGTGTGGTGAAGGGTGACCAGGCTTTGGAGAGGTGGCAGAGGAAATGTACTAGAGTAGTACCAGTAAAGAAAAACTTGCGTTATGTGCAGGGGCTGTGTTTGTACTCCTTAAAAATGGAAAGCGTAAGGTGAAATTTGATCATCGTTTTGAGGGTTTTAATGGAGTAATTGCAAAACTGTTTCATTTGGCAGCAAATCCAGTAATCAGGGATGTAACAAAACTAAAAGGCTTGGGTCAAGTGGAATCAAATGTATTCTTATATGGTTTGACTCAATGCCAGTCTGGGTGATGCATTTTTCCAATGAGTTAGGAACTCTTAAGTTTTGAATTGTTGCTTGTTAAGACTGCCTATTTTCACCTCTCTAGTAGCGCCCAACCCTGTCCCTGACTCCACTCAAATACTGTTGATATCCCAATTCATAACTTTGTCTACTCTGGAGTTATCAATTCCAAATCTTCCACCCTACTGTAAATTTGGGCTTATCCAGAGCGCTTGTACATTCCTTAATTTACTCCATATCCCTGCTACCTCTGTTCTACATTAGATTATGGATAATCAACGACTTGATTTTATAATTCTTGTCCTTGTTCACAAATCCTTCCATAACCTCTCTCCCCTCTATCTCTGTCATCACCTCCAAGATATCTATTCAATTCACTTCATGCCTGTGGAATCAGTGCCTACAGCTACTTGAGTTCGAATTGAGTTTGAGTTTGGAACTTCCTCCCAAAATTGTCCCACCAGTCTTTTCTCCTTTGACTCTCTAAAACCTACCTCATCTGCCCTACTATCTTCATAATCGTAGAATTGATACAGTGCAGAACGTGGTCATTTGACGTGTCATATTTGCACCAGTCCTCTGAATGAGGATCTTGACTTAGTGCTATCCTTCCACCCTTTCTTCATAACCCTGGCAATTATTTCTATTTAAATAATCATCTCGTGCCCTCTTGAATGCCTCAATTGAGTTTGCCTCTATCACACTTGCAAGCAGTGCATTCCAGATCCTAACTACTCATCGTGTAAAAAAGTTTCTTCTCATGTCATTTTCATTTTTTTTGAGATTTTGTTTTAAAATCTGTGTCCTCTTTTCCTTGATCCATTTAAGAGTGGCATCATCTTCCCCTCTTTACCTTGTTCCCCTCCCCCCACGTAATTTTAAAATCTGCCGTCAGTTCTTCTCTTGGTTTTCTTCTTTCAAAGGATTCTCATAACTGCAGTTTCCCATTCCTGGAACACAGCAAGGAATATCAAAATCTTTCATAGGTACATAAACAGTAAAAGGTAGTGATAGGAGTAGGCATAAAAAAAGAAGATTTGCATGATTTTGCTATTTATGTGCCTATAGAAGACTTTGGGACTCCTTGTTATGTTAGCTGCCAGTTTTTCTTTTCATATTTCCTCTTTCCTTCTGAACATTTGTGCTCAGCCTGGATCCGAATTGTATTTTCTACCTGACAACCATCACAAGCACACTTTTCTTACTTCGTACCATCTTTTTCATTGAAGCAAGTGCTGGATTTTTTGTACCCTTCTCTTTTAAGGGAGTATATCTTGTCTCTGTCTGAGCAATCTCTCAATTGAAGATCGTCTGTTGTTCTGCAGTTTTCCCAACCAACCTTTATCTATTGAACCCAGCTCCACTTTGTACCATTGAACGGCACTTGCCCAATTGATTATTCTTATTCTGGATTGACCATAATCAGTTTCGACCATTATCCTTATTCTTGATCGACAATGGTTACTATTGCTAAAATGTTCACCCACTAACACCTGACCCACTTGGCCTATTTTGTAGTTTTGAGCCAGGTCTAGCACTGTCTTTTTGTTGGACTGCACAGATACTCTTGTAGAAAATTTTTCTGAACCCAATCTAAAACACTTACCCCTCCCTACCCTTAACAATACCACTGCCCCAGTCTATATTCAGGTAATTAAATTTCCCCATTATAACTGCCTTGTAATTCTTGCAATTCTTTGTAATTTTCTTGAAGATTTGTCCCTCTACATCCTTCACGCTCATCACCGACTAACATAATTAATCGTCTTGTTCCTTAACTCCAGCCAAATCGATTTTTGCCTTTGAACTCCCGAGACAGAATCTTTTCCTAGCACTGCAATTCTCTCCTTAACCAATAGCACTTTCTTTCCTTTCCTATGTTTTCTAAGCATCTTGTAACAAAGAATGTTAAATGTAAAATGCTGCCATTCCTACAGCCTGGTCTCTGTAATCAATACAAAATCATAATGCCGCATTGCAATCAGCACTTGTAATTCAGCAAGCTTTCTTACTTTATTCAATGCATTCACATTAGTTGTTAACTCACTATTCTCTATTCTAGTGCTGCCTATCTCTCACAATATTTCATACACCCTGGTATTATTCGCTAATATTCTGTCCTGGTTCCGACTCGTCTTTCAGAGTTAGTTCAATGCTACTGGCAAAGTGCACTGCAAGGAACTCAGTCCCAGCTGTTGTGAAACTTCCTGAACACCTCTTAATTTGGGTCGTGTGAAGTGTCTATGTCCATTCTATAATGGCCCTGCCCTAACACAATCTTTTGTAGATATTTTTCATTGGCCTGTTCAGACGTGTTATATCACACCTCTAGAGCAGTTGTCCTGGCTCAGAAGCAGGGACAGTACCACTGCGTCACAGGAGCATCTAATCTCTCTTTTGTATTATTAATTTCGAACTTTGTATATAGTTAATGAAGTTGTGGTCCTGAGACGTCACTCAAGTTTTTTTTTTCAAACTCGGCCCTCTCTTGTTGTTTCAGTTCCTGTACTCCTGGAGGCTGCCAGAAATAGAAAAAGGAGAAAGCACCATTCTCACTTATTTATCAAACTCTCATTGATTCCACACTGCACGCTACTCAAAAGCTGTCTCGCCCATACTGCTAGCTCCAGATGTGTCTGCTCTCTGGGTATTATAGAACCTTTTAAGACAGTTACCTAATTGGCTGATCTCACTTTCTCTCCAGCAGAGAGCTTGATTAGATATCTCCTATGAGTGAATTTATTTAAGATGTTAGATGCAAATGTGCTGCACTAAATTTTATAAAAAGAACTTATTCAGTAAAATTTGAGAATGTACTCCCTGACTAAACTGCGATTCTACTGTCTCCCTGCACTCCTGTAGTTTAGTGTTGTACCTTGTTTGATAATGCATCTCTGACATGCTTTTGTTTTTACTATGTTAAAACTGCTGTATAAATGCAGTTGTCCTCATTGCTTTACTTGCCTCTGTCTGATGTTGTTCATTTATTTTTCCAGTGTGGTGCAGATTCTCTCGGCTGTGATCGTCTCGGTTGCTTCAATCTCAGTATAAAAGGACATGGGTAAAATAGAACTTTCTTGCATCATGCCTAACCTGACAAGACATTGCTTTATACTGACAACCAGTGGCTTTAACATGCCTTATCTGATATCTGAGTCAGCAGTTCCATTGTCATGCAGCTAACAGAATGGTAGAGGGCAAACTAGATGAATCTTGTGTTTTCGTCTAGTTGCTTCTGTGGTTGTAAAAAAATACATTGCATACTTTACTAAGCTGTGATTTCCTGGATGTGACAGTATTTTGCTGCTGCTCTGCAGTCTATCTGTGCTGCTGATTCCTGGCACAAATTGTCCTGGATAGCAATCTGAATGGCAAAGTATTCACATTGAAGAAAGATTTGTATTTATGTAACATCTTTGTGACTTCAGGATGTCTCAAATTGGGATGGTGTAGTTACTGTGGAATCAGTAATGTACAGAACAAGATCCCACGTGGCAACAGCATGATGAAATAATCTGTTATAGTGACGTTGGTTGAGGATGAAATATTAGCCCCAGGGTTCAATGGCAAACTCTCCTGCTCTTTAAAATAGAGGGAGCCTCAGTCTGAAGGTTTATCTGAGCTGCAGTAACACTGACACTGCACTAATTTCCCTGTGCTGACCCTGGGGACATCAGCCTCGATATTATATTCAGATCGCTGTGGAAGCCCACGGCCATTAGCTTAAGGGCGTTGCCTCCTGCTGAGCCATGGGTGACGTTTAGCTTACATCAAATTGTCCCAATGCAGTCCTTTTGACAGCATCTGTGAATACCCGTCACACTCCCAGCGTTCTACTGTGTCATTCTCACAACACAGCCAGCTGAAAGCCAGCCCACTCATTGGATGTAAATTTTTCTGCTTTACAGCTACTTTGCAAACAAGAATACTTATTGTTTGGGTTCTGTGGGGAAGCACCTTTCAGTTAGCACACTAATCATATTCCTCTGACTTTAGACTCATAATCTAGTATGGTATTGATGTACTAAACTTTTCTTTTACAAAACTTTGCTTTCAGAAAACTTTACCTCGAAATTTTTTAAAAATAATTTGGATGCAGTAGATAAAAAGCTGTCTTGAGCTGAGATTTGGTTGCAAATTTCAAAATGGAGATGTTTTATATATTTGAGAGAGGCTATTGATGGTTACAAAACCAAGCTGGCTTGATGGGGTTAAGATGTAGATCAACCATGATCTGAATTGAATAGCATCCTCCTGTTTCTCTAATGTTGAAACATTAACGGTAGAGAAGTGAACTTGAGTTTGTGCATTGTTAATGTAATTTTTGTGTTTTGCAGGGATTGTGTTGAGTTTGTGAAAAGCTTCAACATTCCTCTACTGGTGATGGGAGGCGGGGGATACACTGTTCGAAATGTTGCTAGATGCTGGTGAGTTAATGATGATGTGTAATTTCAGAATTGAAAGTGTTAAGCACTGTTGGAGGGGTGTGACCCCTGGTGTTTCTCAGCAGTCTGAAATGGAACCTTGAAGTTTTCACAATACATGACTTGGCTCTTAGATTAGAAAGCATTTACATTCTTTGGCAACACTAAATTAAGGTGGCACAATAACCATTGTAGTTGGGAGCAGAGAGTTGCAAAAGGTCATGAATGAGTTAAGTGAGTGGGCAAAGCTGTGGCAGATGGAATTCAGTGTGGGGGAGGTGAGAGGTCATCCACTCAGGACATAAACAATGAGCAGAGTATTTTCTAAAGTTAAAGTTGGTGGGAACTGTGGAGGAGCAGAGTGAGTTAGGGGTCCAAATGCGCAAATTACTGAAAGTAAGCAGACAAGACCAGAACGTAATTAAGAGCAGCCTGGAATCTTGGCTGTTATCTTGAATGCTGGATTATGAAGCAGTTGAATATGAAATTATAGCTTGTTACCTTGCCAGTTCTTCAGGATCAAGAATAACTTGCTTCCTGTCTGGAGTTGAACGTCCTGTGGTCACTAAAGAGTCCAGTGCTGGATCTGTGCATCCTGCCATTGGTGTTTTTGGAGGTGGTCAGGTGTTATGCTTAGGTTTCACACACTCATTCCACTGTTGGCACTTGGCCATCATCTAATCCTGTTGGAGATGCTCAAAGTGTTTGGCACCTTCATGATGTATCTTCTCCAGTTTGGACAAGAGATTCCCATGAGTGTTGAGTTTATATAAAGCTCCAGGACTCCATGCAGTCTGGAGTAACTGCATTCATTTCTGGGATTGAACGAAAATCACACCTCAGAAATGGCATATTGTCTTAAAGGGGATGCAGTGAAGGTTGATTAGACTGATACCAGGACTGTAAAGGTTAGATGATGAGGGTTTTTAGATAGACTGTGTTTGTCTAGAGCATTGATGATTAAAGTGTGACCTAATTGAGGTGCTAGAGATGATTAGAGATTTCATAGAATCCCTATATTGTGGAAGCAGGCCATTCGGCCCAGTTCCACACCCAACCTCTGAAGAACATCGCACCAGACCCACCCTACTACCCGATCCCAGTAATCCTGCATTTTCCATAGCTAATCCACCTGGTCTGTACATCCCTGGACAAAATGGGCAGTTTAGCATAGCCAATCCACCTAACCTGCACATGTTTTGACTGTGTGAGGTAACCAGAGCACCCTGAGAAAATCCATGCAGACACGGTGAGAATGTGCAAACTCCACACAGACAGTTCGCAGAGGATGGAATTGAACCCAGATCCCTGGTACTGTGAGGCAGCCGTGCTAACCACTGATTTGATAGGGGAGATAGAGGGAAACTGCTGGAGGAGTCCAGAACAAGGTGATAAACCTTACAATTATAATCAGGCTGTTCCAGGCTGATGTCAGGGAGTGGTCGTTCACACAGACTGTTCACTTCTGCAAAGGCTGTTAAGGCCAGGAGGTCCACTGAAAATCTCAAAGCTAGGATTTTGCAAAAGCAAAATACATTAGCTGCTGCAATATGAAAACACAGCTTTTTAAATTTTTTTTTGTGGGTTGTGGCATCACTGGCTAAGCCAGCATTTGTTGCCCATCCCTAATTACCCTTTGGAAGGTGGTAAGCTACCCTCTGGAAATGTGCAGTCCTTGAGGTGTAGGGCACCCACACTGCTATTAAGAGAAAGTTCCATGATTTTGATCCAGCAACACTGAGAGAACAGTAATATATTTCCAAACCAGTGTGTGTGTGACTTGGAGGGGAATTTCAGGTGCTAATGTTCCCACATATTTGCTGCCCTTGTAGATGGTAGTCTTCAAAGGTTTGGAAGCTACAGTTGATGGAAATTTAGTAAGTTGTTGCATTGCATTTTGTGGATGGTGCACACTGCCAATGTGTGTGGGTGGTGGAGGGAATAAATGTTTGTGGTTGTTGTGCCAATCAAGCAGATCTGTTTTGTCCTGGATGGTGTCAACCTCTTTAAGGGTAATTGGAGCTCCACTCATCTGGACACGTGGGTTGTAGTCTATCACACTTCTGACTTGTAGATGGTGGACAAGCTTTGAGGAGTCAGAAACTGAGTTGTTTCCTAATGTGTTACCTGCTCTTGTAGCCTCTATTTGTATGGCTAGTCTAGTTCAGTTTCTGGTCAATGGTGACCACCAGGATGCTGATAGTGGGCGATTTAGCAATGGTAATTCCACTGAGTGTCAAAGGATAGTGGCTAGTTTCTTTCTTGTTGGAGATGGTCATTACCTGGCACTTGTGTCGCACAACTGCTATTTGTCACTTATCAGCTCAAGCCTAGATGTTGTCCAGGTCTTGTTGCATTTGTACATGGACTGTTTCAGTATTTGAGTCATTATGAATGGTGCCAAACATTGTGCATTCATCGGTAAGAATCCCTACTTACTGAGCTTCTGTGAGAGAAAAGGTAATTGACGAAGCAGCTGAAGATTGTTGGGCTAGGGAGACCACTCTGAGGAACTCCTGCAAAGATGCCTTGGAGCTGAGATGATTGACTTCCAAGCACATCTGCCACCTTTGTGATAAGTATGGCTGTAACCAGCAGAGAGATTTATATTGACTGCAGGTTCCCTCTCAACGTACACTCGAGTGTGGATGTAACCATGAAATGGAGCACACACTCAAGTGCTACGACCCGTCCACATCTGCTGCCTGGACCTATTGATGGCCAATTTAACCAGGCCCCCAAGAAGGCCCTCTGATCTGCCCACCCTCCTCCAAACAGGGTGCCAATAAACCAGGAGCGTGGGGCTGAAGTGCAACCAGCAATTTAAAAGCAATCCTTTTAAGAAACTAAACAAGCTGCAAATGAAAACATTCACCATAATTATGAAACACAGTTTCCTCCAGGCCACAAAAACTGCAAGTGGCCTGGTACCGGGTGAATGAATTTAACCTTCTGTTGCTTGGAACTGCAACGTGCAGCACTGTCCATCCGCAACCCCGCTGGGAAGAGGGAAGACCCCCTTGTAGAGGGACCTCCACCAGTGACCTCCACCACCAGATGTAGAATGTCACACTAAGGGCTATCCAGACAGTGGACAGAAGTGAGGAAGTGGAACATGTGCAGCACCAGCCTATGCAGGTAACTTCTCGGTGCTGTTAGGAAGGGTACAGAGAGAATTGCCTTGAGACATTTCAGATTGAACAAAGAGACCTTGGACTATACATTCATAGTTCCTTGAAAGTGGAGTCTCCAGTAAACAGGATAGTGAAGAAGGCATTTGGTACACCTGCCTTTATTGTTCAGTGCATTGAATATAGGAGTTGGAAGGTCATGTTGCAACTGTACTGGACATTGGTTAGGCCACGATTGGAATACTATATTCAGTTCTGGTCTCCCTGTTATAGGAAGGATGTTGCGAAACCTGAAAGGATTCAGAAAAATTTACAAGGAAGTTGCCAGGGTTGGAGGGTTTGAGTTGTAGGGAGAGGCTGAATAGACTGGGGCTATTTTCCCTGCAGCGTCGGAGGCTGAGGGGTGACCTTATAGAGCTTTATGAAATCATGAGGGACATGGATAGGGTAAATAGCCAAGGTCTTTTCCCTAAGGTAGCAAAATCCAAAACCAGAGGGTATAGGTCTAAGGTGAGAGTGGAAAGATTTAAAAGGGACCTAAGGGGCAATTTATTCACATAGTGATGCGTGTGTGGAACTAGCTGCCAAAAGAAGTGGTGGAGGCTGGTACAATTACAACATTTAAAAGGTGTCTGGATGGGTACGTGAATAGGAAGAGTTTAGAGGGATATGGGCCAAATGCTGGCAAACGGGACTGGATCAATTTAGGATAATTGGTCGGCATAGATGAGTTGGACTGAAGGGTCTGTTGCCGTGCTGTACAGCTGTATGACTATAAATCATGGAGGCTGCACCTTGGGAAAGGGTCTGGTGCATGGCGTCAATGTCAAGGTCCGTAGACAGGGGTCAGTTTGTCCAGAAACTCACTGCACGCCACACCTCAATTCCCTGCAGCATTGTCAGGG
This sequence comes from Rhincodon typus, assembly GCF_021869965.1. Lineage (NCBI taxonomy): Eukaryota > Metazoa > Chordata > Chondrichthyes > Orectolobiformes > Rhincodontidae > Rhincodon > Rhincodon typus. The sequence continues at coordinate 62,474,784 of NC_063343.1, forward strand.
CAGGGTAACACAGTCACGAGTCCCAGGATGGCATGGCCCATATATTGGATGTTAACAGAGGCCCTCACAGCCAATTGTGCTAAAGTCAGTCAGCCTACTTCTCCATCATCCAACACATCCCCAGCATCCCGAGGCCCATCCTCCATCAGCTTTCTTACGGCAGCTGCCAGTTCCCTCTGGCAGAGAGCTCCAGTGCGAGGCAACCTGCTGCAAACCTCAATCAGATACAAATGGAAGTTCTGAGGACTTGCCCACTCCATGTTGTAGTCACGGGCACACATCTGGCAGAAGGAATATGTCATCAGGTCGCAACACCCCAGGAGGAGGCTCAATGTAAAGGTAATGCTGCAGGGTGTGCAGGTGGAAAGTCACCTCGGTGCAAAGGAACATCACTTACCCCTACCCGAAGTGAGAGGCTCAGTACTCAACAGTGACTCGGTGTTGCTTTTTATCACAGAAAAACCCGATGGGTTTAATCTGCACGTTTGTAACAAATTCCGTGGGGGAGACCAAAGTGACTAACCACTTCTATAACATGGCAGCATGGCATGGTTAAAATTAAGAAAGACTGGCATTCATCTTGTCTCATTGCCAATGAAGTACTTAGTTAAATATAACTTAAGTCTGTGTAAGTATAACGTGCATTTGCAGCTGTACTGTAGGAAATGAGATTAAGTGAGATCACTAAACTAGCAATGTCTGATAGTCAATCAGTATGGTAATGATTGTTGGATGATGAATATTGACTGAGGATATATCCCCTTCCGTTACTTGAAATAGTGCAAAGAGATCTTTATGTCCACCTGAGGACCAGAAGGGGCCTTGATTTAATGTTTCATTCACAAGATAGTCCCTCTAATAGTGCAGCTTTCCCTCAGTAATGTACTGTGTCTTTGTATTTGAGGCTGGAGTGCTACCCCTTGAGCTGCAGCTGGGAGCTGAAACTCATTGAACTCCTGCCAAGTATGTTTCTGTTTTGGCTGTGTTGGGTTTTCAGTTTGACTGTGTTTCCTATTCCGTTTGCAGATGTTGCCCAAAAGAAGCATTTTGTGTACAGACTATACATTGATGCGTACGCTTATCAAGTTGCTGTCACGTGGTGGTAGAAGACTCATTAGTTTCCCAGAAGGGTAAAATTCTCTTGGCTTGATTGCCAGTTAATACTCAGTGAACTGAGCTTGACGAGGGCCTTAGTGAGGGTGTGGAGAAGACTTGAGCAGGAAGTTGTGATCTGGAATGCAGTACTTGAAATAGAGGCTGAGTGGTATCTTTCAGAACTGGATAAGTTTTTCAGAAGAAAAGATGTACAGGGGAATTGGGACTAATTGGATAGCTTTTTCAAACTGGTGGCACTGGTGGCCCGCTGTGTTGCAAGATTCTATGAACTCTTGGGCTGCTACTATTGATGCTGGCATCAGGTGTGGAAATTGGCCATGTTATCTGTTCTAGATCAATGATCCTGCGGCTCCTGCTGAGAATGTGTGTGACAGCGTACGCTGGCGGACAGGATGTGATGTGACCATCCATTCAAAGTAGAATAGCCTATCAGCTAATTCACTGTTGAGTTGCCACATTTGGTTAGGATCCTGGAAGACATTCGGTGCCTGCAGGAACGTACTAAAGCATGGAGTCGATGCATTCAGTAGAGTTTGGGAGAAATTTAGCTAACAGCACACAGAGTTTCATTGAAAAATTGGTTTGGGCTACCATGCATGGGGAAGCTTATTGGAATCCAACTTATTATTTTAATGTCTCTCGTAGGACTTTTGAAACCTCTTTGCTTGTTGATGAAGAGATAAGCGATGAGCTGCCTTATAACGGTGAGTTCATTTCCAAACTCTATCTGTGGACCATCTAAAGGAACAATATTGGTTCCTGTGTGCAACTAAAACTGGCATGTTCATGAAATGTTTTTTGCATCCTGGAGCTACTGAACTGAAATCCCACAAAAATTGTGAATTTGTATTCAACAACTAGACACTAGATTGTTCTAGAAAAAGAAATCCTATGTCATTATGACTCCCCAAAACACGTAAACCAATTCCACTTGGAATTTCTTTTCTTTCTGGACTGAATACATTCTCTGACATTCAGAAGAATGAGAGAGGAACTCATTCAAACGTATGCGGTTCTGAAGGGGCTTAACAGATTAGACATGGAGAGGCCGTTTCCCTTTTCTGGGGAATCCAGAACACAGTTGCACAGTCTCAGGATGAGGGGGATAATTATCTACAACTCAGCTAAGGAGAATTCGTTTCCATGCCAAAGAGCTGTGAACCTTTGGAATTCTTCACCCCAAATGGTTGTAGGTGCTGTATCGTTGATTGTATTTAAGGCAGCTATGGATATTATTAGTCGCAGAGAATTAAGGGGCTATGAGAAGTGGATGGGAATGTGGAGCCATGCAGTAGTATGAATAAACAGAGCACACTCGAGGCCATATGGTCTACTTCAGCTTCCGTTGTGTTGTTTTTAAACACATTAACTCTGGTTGACTCTTCAGTTTCCTTGAAGTAAACCACTTGTTGTAGCACCAATCCAGGAGGCAGCATGATCACATTCTTAGAGGAGTGTAGGATGGACAATAACTATGGCTTCGCTAGCGATGCACATGTCCCAAAATTGACCATGTGTCCTCAATTACATGACTGCACATTATGATTTTCACAGGTATTTGGTGAACCTTGTTTGAGACTGGTTCTTTTGATTTTAATTCTGTTGTGTTTTTATCCCCAGTTTGGCTCAGTAGTCACTTGGTGACTTTTTGTTATTTTGAGAATAATCAAATACTGACTTTTACTTTTTAATTCTCATGGAGAAATCACTTTATCTCTTTTGAACCAGGAGTGTGGTTCAACAGTGCAGCTGTCTGTTCAGCTGTCGGTGTAATGACTGAAGACACTAATGACAATTGAGTTCGTTCCAAACCCAGTCCAATTTGAATGATGTGCCAGCATCCATTATTGAAGGTCTGTTCACTGTATAATGCTGGCATGGCATTAGTTTTCAGCATTAAGTTTTGTGGGAGCTGTGCTGTGCTATCTTGATACTCAGTGGCATTAATTTGAAAATGTTGCTGTTTCTCTCAGAATACTTTGAATACTTTGCTCCCGACTTCACGCTTCACCCAGACGTGAGCACCAGGATTGAAAACCAGAACACCAGGCAGGTTAGTCGGGGCCTCTTTGAACATAAGCTACACATTGTATTTCTAAGCCTTTTTCATCTATGACAGTTGGTGTTTGGGACTTTGATTTAATTAATTTTACATTGGTAAGCTGAAGGATGTTATGCTGCCAATTTTCAGATACCTAGTGCCAGCATCAAATACTTGTACAGCATGAATTAGACACAGTAAAGCTCCCTGTACACTGTTTCCATCAAACGCTCCTAGGGCACGTACAGCACAAGATTAAATAAGGAATAAAGCTCCTTCTACACAGTCCCCGTAAAATATTCCTGGTGCAGACACAGAACAGGATTACATACCATGCCAACAAAGTTGCACCTTAAGTCTAAAGTAGACCAGAAAGTCCCTTGGAGATAGCAAGAACTGCAGATGCTGGAGTCAGAGAACGCAGTGTAGAGCTGCAGGAACACAGCAGGTCAGGCAGCATCAGAGGAACAGGAAAGTTGACGCTTCAAGTGGGGACCCTTCTTCAGAACTGGGCGAGGTTGCGACAGCAGTTGGAGATGAAGAGTTTGAGGTGGGGTAGGAGGCTGCGGGGTGGTGTCCAGAAGGATGAGGTTCGTTGGAGGCGGGAGAAGGGGTCTGCAGAGGGTGGATTAGATTCCCAGTCAAAGAAATAAGCAGGGAGACGGTGGAAAAAGAGTTTGACATCCAGATGTGAACGGAATTCATTGATGTGTGGCCACAGGGGGAATGAAGATGAGTTTTTTGCTGAGGACTGACCGTTTGTCCTCAGTGAGGGGGAGGTCTGGGGGCATGGTGAGTACCCAACAGGGCTTGGGGCTAGGTTTGCGATTGGGTGTATGTATGGGGATGGTCATGTAAGTGGAAGTGGTGGCAGTGACAATGTCGGCAGAAGTGATGTAGTCAATGGCGTCAGCGGGAGAGGCTGAGGCAACCGCATGGTTTATGGCGGTGGGCAAACTGAGAGGGAGGTCCTGGATAGGGTTGGGTTCTGGGCTGGTGGAGGAGGCCTGTGTTTGGTGGTAAGCACAAGCAAGTTTAGTGTACTTACAGTCCTTGATGTCAGGTTGGAGAAGAAGCGTTGGTTGGGGATGTGGATCCTGCGCAGAATGAAAACAGAAGAGGTCCCTTATAGGTCTGGGAGAGGGAGGCTCTGAGCTGGGGTAGGATTGGCTGTAGTGTGAGGAGATGCCAGCGCATTGCTGAGAGCGTGGAGCTGAGGGTCTGCAGAGAAAACCATTTTTGGAGACTCTGAATATACTTTAGGTAGTAGTTGTCATTGTTTGGGCCAGTTTGGGATGGCCTGAATGTTGTTTGGAGTCCATTGGGAATGATCCAGCTGCGTAGGCAGGTACTTAGAAAAGAGATGTGGCTGTAGTAATGGGTTTGTTTAAGTATGTGGTCAAAGAGCTTCAGGGCAGAGGAGATCACCAGTGGGTTGCAGTGGGAGAGAGATCCACTGAGGTCTTTCCAGAGGGAAGAGGACAGCAGCTTCAAGGTGGGCAGAGGCTTCGCAGTGGGGTTATAAATCACTCAGAGATAGCAAGAACTGCAGATGCTGGAGTCAGAGACAACACAGTATGGAGCTGGAGGAACACAGTAGGCCAGGCAGCATCAGAGGAGTAGCAAAGTTGACGTTCTGGGTCAGGACACTTCTTCAGAACTGGAACTTCAGAACAGAAAGTCCTTTGGTTTGAATCAAACCTGCCACCAGTTATTCAGCGTGACAACCTATCACCATTTCACAGAATGTCAAGAGATGGACATTAAGTACTGTCCTTGTCTCTGATATTCACGCTCTGAAAGTATAATAGCCAGTGGGCCTTTTAATTAACTGAGGGCTATGAGTAAACAGAATGTCCTTGTAGAAAGAATATAGAATCAAGCTTTAGAAAGATTTCTTTTCCCCCAATTGTTTAATAAGTATCCAGAGAAAAGGAAGAGGAATAATGGGAATGCTGGTCCAAAATGGAAGAGAATGGAGCATTGGCACAAAATGGGATGCTGTGCAGAATTGGAGGTGGCTGGTCCCCAGGCTGGAATGAATGGATGCCTAAGAGGCACAAGGGGGGAAATGGATATCATGTTGCAAGGGTAGACTGGATAATGGATGCATAGCTGAAGGATTCAATGATTCTAATGTCAGGTTTCCCTGGTTTCTGTTTCAGTACCTGGATCAGATCAGGCAGACCATCTTTGAGAACCTGAAAATGTTGAATCATGCTCCCAGTGTCCAGATTCACGATGTGCCTTCAGACTTACTGAGCTACGAACGGACAGACGAGCCTGACCCAGAGGAGCGTGGGTCAGAGGACAACTATAATAGGTAGGTTGTACTGTGCCAGAGTTCACGTCAGCACCTTTGGTATGGCAGATTGTCCCAATCTGTTCTGTGTATTTTGCTCAATGTGACTAAGGGTTTAAATCCTTTGGTACTTGATTAAAGATCAGGAAATTTGGACAATGAAAAGTACTGGGGGAGAACGGTCTGCTTTAAATACTAAGGTTATGGACTAAAATGGGTAGCATGCTCAGCATTTTATAGAATTGAATTCTGACAGTATAGAAGGAGGCTAGTTATTCCTCCTAGCCTGATTAAAATTTTCACCTTCAAGTAATTTACACAATTATCATTTGAATGTTATTAAATCATCTTCCACTCCTATTTTGGGCAGTACTTTCTAACTCCTAACAATCATACACAGTAGCAATTTACGTAGTGTTATTTGTACAGTTTTAGTATTTGTATAAATGATACAAGTTAAAGTGAAGGAAGAATTGATTATTTCTGTGTGTCCATGAATTTTCTAGGCCAGAAGCTGCAAATGAATTTTATGATGGTGACCACGATAATGACAAGGAGAGCGATGTGGAAATATGAGATTGCTGGCTATCATGAATTGGAGCAGACATTCAGGACTAATAGGCAGAGCACCGCACCACACGGGTGAACTGCACTACCATAAGCCACACAGATTGGTGCTGTGTCTCGAGGGTTTAGAGGACAAGGACTGCCTACTGCCATTCTTCCTACCAGAGAAAGCCGATCCTGAGTGTGGCTTGTGGGTCAGTACCTGTCCATAAAGCGCAAGAAGCAATTCCTCAGCTCCAGTATCGACGCCTTTTGTTTTGTTTGGTTTTGGAGTCAAAAATTATGACTTGATTACTGAATGAGGTTCCTTTGCTTTAACTGAGAAAGAGAGTTTTGTTTTTGGTCAGAGTTGCTCAGTGGGCAGCTGTGGCATGCAGACAGTAGGTTTTTCCACATGGCATCTGGCTGAATCTTTAAAGTGCCTTTTACAGTAATAAAACTGCAGTTCACAGGCCATACTGGGCACCAAAGCTTGGAAGAGATGAGAAAAGGCACAGTAAGTACAAAGATTTTGTAGGATGTTTATAGCCACTGTTGAATACGCTGTTCTTCTGACAACCAGTAGCTTGTGGGAAGTTCCAGTTGTGTTGTCACAACTGCTTCTAGCTGTGGTGTCAGGATTATTGGACCTGTCAGTACAATATGTAAATCAATTGTTTTTATCCATCACTTCCTACCTGATCCTCTCAGTTCCCATTCTTCGTGAGCCGGGATATGGGATGTTGCATCCTTCTAATATGTCAAATTATTAATGTGGTTATTGTGTAGATTATCATCCCTCGTCCATCTTTTGTTTTGTACAAAATATGTTCTTGTATGATAGGATATCTGGAATATAGTTATTCACACTTGACTAACTTGTTTTGATTCCCTTTTTCCTTTCCTGAAGGTATTTGTTCATGTTACAGTTTGACACATACTTGCTGCCCACTTATATGTCACCCAGATCACCACATCAAAATTTTTGTATTTTATATTTTACACTCTTGAAGTCTGTGTAGCGGTTTGACAATTGAATAAGTTGTGGGGGGAGGGAAGGGTATCGGGAGCTTGGAGCATAATTGGGATTAATGAGAAACTGAAACATTTGCTTTGAAGTGTCTCCAACCAGATTCAATTCTGGGGAAAAAAACAATTCTCATATTTTCTGGTAATCTTATAAATAGACCTAAAGGTGCATCTTAGGTGTTTCACTGGAGTGTCATTAAACAAAACTTTGGCACCTGTAAATGTCACTCTTAAAATTTGGCAGGACTAAACCTCAAATGAAACCACTTGTCATGGCTGTCAATCATCCCAACACAACTTACATCCAATGACTTGTCTAGAGGGCCATCTCTTGCCAAGATCTGGACTGAGATTCTTCATTCAAGAAAGACACCAGTTGATGTTAGTGTTGTATTTGTTCGGAAACTTTCTCATGGTGGATGGGTGAACATATAATGTCTTGATCTGGTATTCTGCAAACTCTGATCAACCTCAAATCTTACAACGTCAAAAAACATTGCCAGCCTTTGGCATTGTATTTACTTCAATGTTCAATCCTTGTACATAAAGTTGCATTTATCTTTTGCAAAAAAAAAGTGCATTTTTTCATATTAAAATGGTTTGTATATCTGTGTTTCTTCACTATTTGGGAGCTCTGTTTGCCTGAAACGTTTATTGAATTGGATACAAAAATTAACAGATGGGAAAGATCTGTTGGTGCATCTGTAATAATTTTGACATCTCTTTGGAGTGGCCGTCCAGACGTTTGAAGCTGATTGTGCATTTTGTAGCAGTTAGGACTTTTATTAAAGAATGAGAGAATTACTGCATGCAGTATTTTAGTAGCAGTTTACCAGGAACAATTAAAAGCTGTGTTACTTCAATGATGCCAGACTGATGAGGTTTCTCAACACTTTTTTGCTTTTTGTTTCAGATTTCCAGCATTTGCAGTACTTTGCTTTTACTTGCGTGATGCTTGAGTGAAAGCCATGAATGTGCACCATTGCTGCAGCCTCAGCTCACTTCTCTTTAATGAGAAAGTCCGAGTTTTCGGTTATACCCCAAAACTGAATTACAGCAACGTGTGTCCAATTAACGATCTTCCACAATAAACAGCAGTAAATCCTAGCCTAGTCAGCAATATCCACATTCCCCTTGCAAATAAAAATAAATCATGGGATAAAGAATGTATGTCTCAGTTCCTTGAAACTCTTAATCTTTATTTTTAACCTTTCCACAAACTCATTCTTTCCGCAGTTGGTAGCAGGCATAAGACTTAATGCCCATTCCAGTGAAAATAAAATCCCTGTTTAGCCAGCTTTTTCTTTCTTTATTCATATTGTATCCTCTGTGTCTGACCAATCCATGATTACACAATGGCATACAAAGACTGAACTGCCATCTATTATTAAACACTGCTTTAATCAACTGAGAAACCAGCCCACAGCATTCAAAGGTTTATGTTTGGTTATAAATCAAATTACAAAAGCACAAATCATATTCACTTGGACAGAGAATCTTGGATCAGTGTTTTGTCTTTCCTCTCAATACCAAAGAATTACCAATCCTGGAAATATCTTTGTAAAGCCATATTCTGATGTATCAAACTTATCCCTATCCTTGTAATACTGTATTTGTCTGATTGTGCTGTGGCTATAAATCAGAGAGACCTGGAAATCAAAGTTTAAAATAATAACTGTACAACTGGCCAGACATGCCCTCCCCCTTACTTTAACTTGGACTGTTATTCCAGTTTCTGTGTTAACCTAATGGTATCTTACCTATCTCAAGAGGTCCCAAAGTGTATCACAACCAGTGAGAGATAGCAAGAACTGCAGTCACTGGAATCCGAGATAACACAGTTCCTTCAGCTCCACACTGTGTTATCACAACCAATGATGTTTTTTAAGTAATTACTCAGGAAACTTGTCAATCAATTTTGCATAGAGACCTCCCACAAATAGCATACCAATGAGGAGCATGATTGGGTCATTCACCCCATAGTCCAAACCTCTTGCCTATGCTGTCCTTTAATAATTATAGTTGATCTGATTCTAGCCTCCAATCCACATTCCTGTCAATTGTCAACACTCATGAGTCAAGAATCTACAGGTATTGTACAGGCCTTACAGGTAGTCCATGACCCCACCTCCGTCACTCTGGAGAAGAGACTGGCACAAACTCCTGACCCTCAAAATGTTGCTCTTAATCTCCGTCTATAATGGGAGACTCCTTATTTTGTTCCTATGAAGAAAAACATTCAGCATCCATTCTGTCAGGACCCATCAGGATTTTGCACATTTCCGTAAGATCAACTCCCATTCTTCTAAACTGTAATGGATATAGACCAGTCACCCTTTCACCTTAAGATACCATGTCTGCCGATGATTCAAGGTATCAGTCAGTGAACCTTCTAGGAAATAGTGAACTGTTTGGGTTGTGAGTTAAAATATAAATATTGACCAGGACACCAGAGAACACTCCCTTGCTCATCTTTAAATAGTGGAAGTGAACATTTATACATCTAGCGGAGGGAGTAAAGATGGGACCTCGGTTTAACATTTTGTCCAAAAGACTATAGCGCTCCCAGAACACCATGCTAACAGTGCCGCACTCCCTCATTATTACCCTGGGGTCTCTGAAGTGGGACTTCAATCCACAACTGTTTCCAAATTACCCACAGGCTCAGGCAGAGCAAGGACAGCAGATTTCTTTCCCTGTATGTCCATTGTGAACATCAGGTAGGGTTTTAAAAGTAATCCATGATCACTTTGTGGTAACTTTATATAGACAGCAGATGTTTAAACAACTAAATTCAAACTTTGAAACTGTCCGTGATGAGGGAAATGGTTACTTCACATAATTGAACTAGTAAACAGAGGAACAGGCTAATACCGTGGACACTGGTTCAAATCCCATCACAGTGGCTGATTAAATTTAATAAAATAGAAACTAGTTTCAGTAATGGTGATTGTGAAATTTATCATTGTCAGAAAAACCTAAATGGTTCACTTGCTGCTCCTTCTCTGTTCTGATCTACATGTGACGATAAGCCCACAATAATGTGATTGACTCTTACCTGCCTTCTGAAATAGTGTTGCATGCCACTCAGTTTGGGAGCAATTAGGGGTGGCAGCAAATCCTTGCCAGCGATGCCCACATCTCCCCAGTGTAAGAATGAGGGCATACTGCATTGTTAGCTTGGTGCTGTGGGAGTGCCACACTCTTAAGATATGCTGTCTTTTGGATGAGACGTTAAACCAAGATCCCATCTCTGCCCTCTCTACTATGAACGAATGATGGGCTTTGAACTTGTCTCTCTGGGTTATTAGTCCAGGTACAGAAGTCCAACTTCGTTGAGTAAAGGCATAGCCATGTGTCCAAAACACACACATTATGGTTTCTAGTGTACGTTCCTATATTTTTATCAACTGCTTTACATTGGTTTGGTGTCAAGTTTGTTGTTGATGCCGAACCCAGGTTGGTGAAGTGATTGGAGAGAAGTGTGGGACAGTAATCAATAAGGTGGGGGAGGTGAGTGTTGGGCAATGAGGAGCTATTATTGTTGCCATGAGAAATTTCCTGTGTGCCCATGGACAGGATGAAATCTGCATACAAACCAGGCAAAAGGAGTCTGCACAGAACCAGGATACTACAAGGTAAACAGAAAATCCTTCAAGATAACCAAGTGGACTTTCTCGAAGCTACTCTTTCCACAGAAGTCATAATAGGAGAGAAGTTACTGGTACTGGTATTTCAGGGCAAGTGATATAGCATATCGAAGTCCCAATATAATGGTAAATTTGCTAAAGTCCCAGAAGACCACAGGGCTAGTTATGGTTTAACCCAAGTGTCACAATGTACTGTGTTGGTGAAGGAATAAGGTTTAGTATGGAGGGGGAGGAGAGTTAAAATAAGTAGCACAATTTTTAAGAGGGTACAGGAAGAGACCCCTTGGTGTGTACGTACACAAATCTTTAAGGGACAGGGCGTAATATGTTTAAAGAACTTCAAATTTATTAATACAGGAAGGAATGAGAACAAGGAATTTGGATTAACCTTTACTCCAGCTAGATATCACTCAGTATTTTATATTATGTCCAACTCTAGGCATTACATATTAGGAAAGCTGTGAAGACCTTCACAACCATGCAGAGGAGATAACCTTACCAAGGATTATGGAATTCAGTATATGGAAAGTTCAGAGAAACAAGGACAAAAACAAATTGCCGGAGAAACCTAGCAGGTCTGGCATCCATGGAATCAAAATGTTAACTCTGCTTTCTCTTCACAGAAGCTGCCAGATCTGCTGAGTTTCAAACTTACAGCATCTGCAGTTATTTTATTTAGAGAAGCAGGGATTGGTTTCTTTAAAGAGAAGGCTTGGTGGTATTTTCATACAGATATTCAAAATCATGAATGGTTTTGGTGGAATTAGGAGAAAGTGGAAAGCAGGTCAGTAACTAAAGGAAACAGGGTCGCAAAGGATCCAGGGGTGACAGGATTAGTATTTTTAACCATTGAGTTATGGTCTTTAATGTGCTGCAACATGGTGGAAGCGGGTTGAAGGGTTATGGTGAGGAGGCAGGATAGTGGAGTTAAGGCTGTGATGAAATCAGCTGTGATCATATTGAATGGCAGAGCAGGCTCAAGGGTCTGTATTGCCTCTTGCTCCTAGTTCTTGTGTTGTTTCACACAAATGAGTAATCTGGTACGTGAATTTCAGTACTGCTATGATGCTAGATAACAGCTCCCTCCACTTCACCTGATGAAGGAGCAGCGCTCTGAAAGTTTGTGATTTCAAATAAACCTGTTGAAATATAATCTGGTGTCTAATGACTTCTAACAAAGTGACAGACAAATTGCTGTAGGTCTGGCAACATCTATGAAAGGAAAACTGAGCTAACATTTCAAGTACAGCGACCCTTTTTCAGACTGTTCACTGGGTGCAAAACATTAATTCTGTTTTCTCTCCCTCGATTCTGTCCAACCTCCTGAGTTTCTTCAGGAATCTGATTTTGTTTGTTTTAAATCAAGTTAAGTCTGTCAAAGTTGACCATTGGAGTTAAAGCTTTGGTTAAAATTCAAGCAAAGTTTAGCAACTGATTTAAAATAGGACAACAATAAACTATGGAGTTCTATTGAGGGGTCGCTGGACATAAAGTGTTAACGCTTTTATTCTCCACAGATGCTGGCAGACCTGCTGAGTTTATCCAGCGCTTTCTATTTGGTAGTTAACTGTCATTCAACATGACCTGTTGCATTTTCTATCCAAGGGAGTCGGAGTGCCACAGTATCAAAGGGTAACTGTCACCCATTCGCCACCCTTTTTCGGATTACGGCACTGACGTGAAGGTGAAAGTCCCCTATTCCGAGACTGGGGGCAGTACTGCCGCAAAGGAGCAGCGCTGCTTTACGGCAGTGCCGGTATCCGTCAAGATGTCGCTGGCGGGCCCGGTACGCCAGGCCGAGGCTTGTGGCCTGTGCTCGGGGAGCGGGGCCGCCGCCCGCTACACCTGCCCCCGCTGCAACGTGCCATTCTGCTCGCTGCCCTGTTACCGCGGCTCCAAGCACCGGGTGTGCGCCGAGTCTTTCTACCGGGAGGCGGTGCTGGGCGAGCTGCGGGAGGAGAGCCGGCGGGTGGGAGGCGCCGAGGGTCGGACGGGCCTGCGGGAGAGCCTGAGGCGGCTGCGGCAGACCGAGGCCTGGGAACTGGGGGAGCTGGAGCCGGACGACCCGCAGCCTGGCGACACGGCCAGCCGGCTCTGGAACTCCCTGAGCGAGGAGGAGCGACACAACTTCCAGCGGCTCCTGGAGAGCGGCCAGGCCGCGGCCTGGATCAAGGAGTGGAGGCCGTGGTGGGAACGGCGTCCCCCAGCCCCCGTCCAGGAGCTGGTACCCTCGGTGAGAAACAGCGCCGCAAGTGTCTGGGAGGTCAATCTACAGCTCCCATTTCTCACCCATCCCCTACAGTGGGGACAGGAGCTGGGACCTGTCCCTGGAGGAATTGTCCCCCTGGCTTTCACTCTTGGGTGGACCCTGGGGAGAGTAACTAAAGTAACTTTGAGCTTTAAGAATTTCAGGATAAATTGGTGGCTTTTTTAAAAATTAGAGCATGTTCCTAGAGAAAACACAGAAAGGAGTCAGGAAGTCAGTCACCTGTTCTGTGCTGACTTACCTGATCTCAGTGAAATTGTATTTAATTGGGGAGGCATTGGCCCAGTGGTATTATCACTAGTTTTTTTTATCCAGAGACCCAGGTAACATTCGGAGAACCCAGTTTCATGGCAGGTAGTGAATCCAATGATGACTGTGGAACAAAAACAAAAACAAAGTTGCTGGAAAAGCTCAGCAGGTGTGGCAGCATCTGTGAAGGAGAAAACAGAGTTAACGTTTCGGGTCCGGTGACTCTTCCTCATGACTGTGGAACCGTTGTCAATTGTCAGGAAAAACACATCTGGAAACTACTGTCCTTACCCAGTCGGGCCTACATGTGACCTTTAACTGACTTCTGGGCAACTAGGGATGGGCAATGAGTGCTGGCCTTGCCAGTGATGCCCACATTCCCATGTATGAATTAAAAAAGTGGCTCTTATCTGAAAGATGAAGATGCAAGAGACGTAACAGTTACTGAGAAATCTATTGACATTTCATGCCCATACCTATCAGTGATGGTAAAGATAAAGTTGCCAAAATCTTACCAGACCATTATGCTGCTTTCGTTAGAAAGATATAACTGATGGTGGTTTAACCTGAAGGTCTGGGAGAGATTGAGAAGGAGAGCCCTTGACAGTAACTTCAACATGCAGGAATTGAGCCCACACTGTCAGAATCTCATTCTAATGCCAAGTAGCCTCCAGGAGGTGGCAGGGTACCAAGAAAGTACTCTTTCTCTGGAATATGATGTATTACATCCATTAGGGAGAGCAGAAGCTTTAGTTTGTCTCTGAACTTGGAATATTCCCTCAGTACTGCACCTCCGACAGTGCAATGCTCCCTCAGTAGTGACCCTCCACGAGAGCATCACTCCCTTACTATTGTTCCTTGGACATTGCAACACAGTCTCAGTAATACCCCTCTGACTGTGCAGCAGTCCCTTAGTTTTGCCCAATTGACAGTGGAGCACCTCTTCAGTACACCTCACTGTTGGTCTAGAGATTACTTTCAAGTCCAATTCTCCCTTGGGGTGGCACAGGCCTTCGTGGTTAGCACTGCTGCCTTAAGCGCCAGGGACCCAGGTTCAAATCCACCCTCAGGCAACTGAGTGGAGCTTGCACATTCTCCCTGTGTCTGTATGGGTTTCTTCTTGGTGCTCCAGTTTCCTCCCATAATCCAAATATGTGCAGGTAAGGTGGATTGGCCGTGCTAAATTAACCATAGTGTCCAGGGATGTGCAGGCGACATAGATTAGCCATGGGGATTACAGGGATATGATGGGGGTTTTGGTCTGAGTAGGATGCTGTTCAGAGGGTTGGTGTGGACTCAATGGGCTGAGTGGCCTGCTTCCACACTGTAGGATTCAATGATTCTTGATCCTGAATAAGGCCATTAAAAGGCCTGTACACTTGATTGAAAATGTTGCACAAAGCAAAACAATGGAGGAATGTTACTAAACTCTCTGGAGTGAACTTGAAACCATGAACTTATCCTCAGCAGTGAGAGTGGTATTAGTGAGTCAACACTCAGAGTTAGTGAGCATTTACCACTACTATTTAAAAAAAAATTGTTTTATTTTCTTCAAAAGGGGCTGGAAGAAGATCGAAGATGTGAGAAGATAAATAAAGCACAGCCTGTGGTTGATGTTGCAGGAACTGGGAGGGAGAATAATTCAGAGATGGATGCATTCACAGAACAGCTAGCGACAGACAGATTCTGGGAACATGATGATTCTATTCCTGCAATCTGCAGTAACATTGTTCCTTTGCTGAGTTTGTGTTCAAATCCCTCTCCCCTGATCCAATACAGTGTGGTGAACGTTCTCTATGCATATGCATTCTCCATGAAGCTGGTGAATGGGGACTTATCAGGACCAATGAGGGACGAGTTTATCGAAGCTACAGTGACAGTTTCTGAGGCCCTGAAGGACAGTCGTGTTTTCGTGTCTACTGCAGAGGCTGTGCAGGCTGGGGTTGGAGCAGTGCGGAGCAGCCTGTATTTTTCTAATCCCTTTGAGCCAGTGAATACAATCAAGGACACATCTGTCCTGTTAACTGGAGGAAACAGGGCATTGGACGGTCATTACACTTTGGCTGCAATCTCCCACCTTCATCAGACACTGGGAAAAGCAAAGCGATCTCGACGTAAGAAGGACCCTGATCATTACCGGGCTCGGAAGAAGTGTGCGTTCCTTCTGTCCTGGGTGAATGAACATCGGGATAAGCTAATGTTTCTCTCCTTGGAGGTGCAGAATGAGTACAAGAACACCTTTGATTCCTTGGTCCAAGTGGAGGAAGCCAAATCGAATTTGGAACAAGCCTGGGGAGGAAAGCGACCACCAGAGAAGAAAGTGTTAATTGAAGAACTAACACCCTGATTTTGTTAATCCCTCATGCTGCCCACTGATCATTTAATAAAGATTATTTATCAAATTACCCACTGCATTGGAATTAATACAAGAGGATCGGGTCCAAGTCTGACCTAATTGTTGTCAGTGAAGGCAATCAGTTTAAAAACAAAAATTTCATATCCGTAACACCTTTCACAATCTCAGGATTTCCCACTGTGCTTGACAGTCAATGAAGTACTAGAAGTGGACTCTTTGTGATGTAAGGAACATGGCAGCTAAGGTTTGCACAAAGCAACCACAAACAGCAATGTGATTGTGACCAGATGCTGGGTGAGGGACAAAAAGTAGTCCCATAACACCCGCTCTGTTCAAAGAGCAATCATGCAATCTTTTTTGCATTCACCTGAGAGAGCAGATATTCTCTGTTCTATCTCAGCCAAAAGCTAAGCACCTTTGACAATGCTATGCTCCTACATTACTGCACTAGGTTGTGTTCTCAAGTCTTCAGAGTGGAACTTGACCCCATGGGTCCCAGGTGACGGGCTACTTACTGAGGCACAGATGACAACCAAGCATGGTTTGGTTTATTGCCTACCTATGTAATAACAATAGCCCAGATCTTTCAGTCAGTGTCGATGTTACACACATTGATGCTGCCTGTGAAGGTTTCAGCAATCTGACCCGGTATGATTTTTCAGAGAAGACTCCAGATCCCAGCTGAAACATTGAAAGTTCAGCAGTAATATCACCAGGGGTAAAATTTTGGGCATAAGAAAACATAAGTGACAACAAGGCCCCTGCCCCCATACCCTTTATTCAGTTGTGTTGTGTTCTAGTGAATTTTCAGAATTCCAAGACTTTAAGTGGCTCAATTCAGTTAAGCTGGCTGATTTCTGAATTGGACCCAGAATTAGCCAGGATAATATTTCCAGGGTCTAGGAAGTCTTGAATACCTGACCCAAATTCCTGATGCTGAAAAATGTATAAAATTTATGGCACAACCAACCAAATTTGATGGAGTATGGCATCAAGGAACCATTGCAAAAATGGAGCCATTGCAAAAATAAAGTCAGTGGAAGTCGGGACAGGGGCAAACTACTGGTTGGAATCATCATTCCACATTGGAAGATGGTTGTGGTTGTTGGATATCAGTCATCTCAGCCCCAGAAAAAGGGTAGTATACTAAGCCAAACCACCTTCAGCTGCTTTGTCATAAGGTCAGAAGTTGGCAGGTTTGCTGATGATTGCACAATGTTCAGCACAATTTGCAACCTCTCAGACACTGAGGGAGTCCATGTCCAAATCCAGACAAGAGGCAAACAACATTCATGTCACACAAATGCTGGGCACTGACCATACCAAAAAGAAAGAATCCAGCCATCAACCCTTCACATTCAGTGGCATCACCATCACTGAATCGTCCACTATGAACATTCCGGGGGTTACCATTAACCAGGAACTGAACTGGACTAGCCCGTATAAATACAGGGTACAAGAGCAGATCAGAGGCTAGGAATACTGCACCAAGTAACTCAGCTCCTGACTCCACAAAGCCTGTCCACCATCCACCAGGCACAAGCCAGGAGTGTGATCGAATATCCCCTCTGATGATGAGTGCAGCTCCAACAACACTCAAGAAATATGATACCATCGAGGATAAAGTAGTCCACCTGATTAACACCACATGCATTCCCTGCAACATTAACAGTAGCAGCAGTGTGTAGCATGTGCAAACAGCACTGCAGAATTTCAGTGCTCCTTACCTTCCAAACTCATAACAACTTCCATCTAGAAGGGTGAGGACAGCAGACACAGAGGAACACACCACCCGCAAGTTCCCCTCCAAACCACTCACACCCTGACTTGAAAATGTATCACTATTCCTTCAGTTTATTATTGAGTCCAAATCCTGTAACTCCCTTACAACACTGCGGTCGTACCTACATCAAATGGGCTGCAACAGCTAAAGAAAGCTGCACCACACTACCGCTACCTCACTAGGGGTGGGAAATAAAAGCTGGCCCCACCAGCAAAACCCCAAATGATTGGACAAAAGTTCCTTCATGCTTCCAAGCTGGTGTGCTGCCTTGACCTAAGTCCAAGATGGGAAGCACCAAGTTTCAATCAGCCATCACTTCCTGCAGTTCCTCTTTACTCCAACAGAGGTCATTATAGAGGCAAAATTCTGCCAATCTAACCAAACGGTTCCCTTCAACGCAGCCACAAAGGAACTTGGTGGGAAAAGGCAATGGGTGATGCCATATGGATTTCAGGACTATGGTACAGCTTGTCTAGAAGGAAGGAAACTGTGAACCGGCAGAAATAATACGAAATGTACTTTCATTTATATACACCCTTTAAGGTAGTAAATGCTAATCTCAAGGAGCATTTGTCAAATAAAATTTCATGTAGCCAAATTAGGAGAATGGGCACAGAGAGACTTGAACATTGGTGTGAGAATTTTGAAATTAGTGCTGAGCCAGATTAGAAGCTGACATATGTTATTGAAGGAAAATCTGCCATCCTTTCCTGATCTGTGAATCAGTGAATATCTGTGAATCCAGATGGACAGCAATGTGGTTGACTCTTAAATGTCCCCTGACATAGCCTAGCAAACCACTTAGTTGTATCAAACACTAGAAGAAGTCTGAAAGGTAATAAAACCAGATGGACCACCTGGCATTGACCTAGGCACCAAAAATTATAAACAGCACATAGCCCTTTCTGCTCTGCAAAGTCCTCCTTACTGATAGCTTGAGCCAAAGCTGTGAGAGCAATCCAACAAACAGTCAAGCAAAAGCCCCACATAATTACCCTCATGGAATAGTACTTTGCAGGCAATGTCCCAGACACTGCCAGCACCATTCTTGGATATGTCTGCAGCACCAATAGGACTGATCAACCAGAAGTGGCAGCACAGTGGCATACAGTAAGGAGGCAGTTTCTCTGGAAGTCCTCACCATTGACTTCAGACTCCATGAAGTCTCAAGTTATCAGGTCATATATGGACAAGGAAATCTACTGATTACCACGTACTATACCCCTCGGCTGTTGAATCCATTCCCCTCCTTGTTGAACACCAACGGGAGGAAGCGCTGAGGGTTGCAAGGGCACAGAATGTACTCTGTTGGGGGAGTTCAATCTTCATCACAAACAGTAGCTCGATAACAACACTACTGAATGAATTAGCTGTGTCTTAAAGGACATAGATGCTAGTCTAGCTCTGTGGCACGTGGTGAGGGAACCAACAAGAGGGAAAAAAGAATTACTTGATCTTGTCCTCAACAATCTACTGTTGGAGATGCATCTATCCATGACTATTGATAAATGTGACCAAGGTTCTGTGAAGATGAAATCCCATCTTCACATTGAGGATGCCCTCCATCATGTTGTGTGCCATTAGCACCTGGGTAAATGGGATAGATTTCAAACAGATATAGCAAATCAAAACTGGGCATCCAAGAAAAAAAGCTAAAGTCATTATAGTCTGCTTTCTCACACAGAGAGACATGAGTTTAACCCAAGGGTCACCACAGCTTGGCCAAGGTTGAGAAGACAGGTCCTTCATGATGATCTCAGCCAGTACAGGAGTTGAACCCACACTGTTGGTATCACTACATTGCAAACCAGCCATCCAGCTACCTGACCCCCAAGAAAACAAGGCATTAGTCAGACTGCGCCTTGAATATTGTGAACAGTTTTTTTATGTAAAATATCCTGGCATTGGAGACAGCGCTTAAAAAATTCATTATGTTGATCTCAGGTATGCAGGCAACCTTATTGAAACATGCAAGATTTCAGGCATTTAAAGTAACTGTGGATGCTGGAATTCTGGAACAAAAGCAGAAATTACTCGAGAAACTCAGCAGGTCTGGCAGCATCTGTGGAGAGAAAAACAGTTAACATTTTGGATCCAGTGATCCTTCCTGACAACCAATGGTGACTAAGAAAAGATGGAATATGTGCTGAAGACAAGGGTTGGGGCTGAGGTGGTAAAGGAATATGCGATAGGTGGAAATGGGATCCAGAAGAAAGAAAGACAGATAGGCAGACAAAGGGATGGATAATGGTAAGCCAGGGAGAAAGAAGAGCTGTCAATGGAGACCATAATGAGTTGAAAATGGGTTGGCTGTGCTGAAAGCAGCCCTAGTGATAACAGGGTCTGGGATGTGGGGCTAGCTAAACAATATGGAAGAAGGTGTTCAGGCTGTAAAATTGTTGAACTTAATATTGAGTCCTGAAAGCTGCAGAGTTCCTAAGTGGAGATTGTTGGGGACTTGTCAGATTAGATGTGGAAAGATGATCTCATTTGTGAGAGATTCTCGGACCAAATGGCATAATCACAAATTAAGGGATCACTGATTTAAAACAGACATGAGGAGGAATTTATTCTCTCAAAGGGTAGTAAATTGTGGAATTCCTTATTGTTGAGGACTATCAAGTCTGGGTCATTAGTATATTCAAGGCTGAGATAAACAGATTTCTAATCAGCAAGGGAATTGAGAGTTAGGGTTATGGGACGAAGGCAAGAAAGTGGAGTTGAGGATTATCAGAATAGACATGATCTTGCTGAATGGTGGAGCAGGCTCAATTGGCTGAATGGCCTATTTCTGCTCCTTAATCTTACGGTGTAATGTGCTTGTCTCTCAACTGTCCTATGGAATGGCTGAGAAATCCACTCAGTTCAATGGCAAATAGGGATGTCCATAATGCAAAGAAGAATAAAAAGAAGCCATGGAATTTTTCATAATCTATTTGCCTTATAAACAGGCAGCATTATAAGCAAACTTATAGCAGGTTAGCAAGACACAACTGTGTATCGGCAACATCTAATAAGTTTCCAATCTCAGCTAGTCTGCTTAAGGTTGATATTAAATTGCTGGGTTTCTCTGGGGATGATGACAGAAACCAGAGTAGAACTGTCTGCCAAAACATAGCAAGGTGCAGTGGAGCAAGACAACACAAAATTTCACAAATCTACCTGTGATGTTTCAGATACAGTTTGGTACATTCCAATAAAGGACGATGAGTAATTGAACAAGAAAACAAGTCTCCTTGAAAGATAATAAAGTTGGAGAGTCAGATTAAACAAAAGTAGAGATATTTGTTACATATCACTTGAACTTTTCAAAAAAGTTCCAAGCCAATAAGTTAAAGAAGGAAGTGAAAAGAAAAATAAAAACTCGCAAAGAAAAACATTAGAATAGAATGGTAATTACAGTAAAAGAGAATTCAAAAGTTGCCTACCGTCCCGTAAGTAGTAAGCTAGTGGGGCAGAACGGGTAATCTGTCACAAGTCACTTAGGAGAGTGCACCGATATTGAGCCACACTGCTTGCTGAGTCGGCACAAATGTGAAAATTTAACTAAACTACGAAACTGCCCAATTTACTTAACTGTCTGTTTAAAGAAATACACACCGAGTTTTCCTTTGTAATGAGCAAGAAAATATCCATTTATTGTCAGCAAACTGGTTTTCTTAACCAATGACACAAAAAGGAAAAATGGATTGGTAATTTGTGACAATGCCAGTTAAACTTTATTCCTTTTAAATTCTAACACGCGCACGCAAAAAGATACAGAAGGAGAAACAAGCGAGACACAAATATTATGAATGGAGAAAAAATGTAATCAGGGAGACACAGTTCTATATCACCAGTCCAGATGACAAAACTGATAGGTTGTGCACAATCCTTCTGCTTCTTTGATAACAGCATAACGTTATCGGCGCATGTCTTTAGCTCAGTGTTTGGTTGGATCCTGGATTTTTTTTTATTTCCCCTTGAGATTTAGAATTATTTATTTCAATATTTGTGAATATAGTTTTCCTGTTCTTTCAACAGAGGATTACAGAGAGCAACTTTACCAAAAAAGATGAATAGAGATATTCATGCTAAACAAAAACCAAAAGAACTGTGGATGCTGTAAATCAGGAACAAAAACAAAGTTGCTGGAAAAGCTCAGCAGGTCTGGCAGCATCTGTGGAGGAGAAAACAGAGTTAACATTTCGGGTCCGGTGATCCTTCCTCAGAACTGAGAGATATTGATGCAACTGTCTTCAAATAGCTTCTCCTTGCTTCACTTTTTATTTCCCTCACAGGCTCTGCATTAAACTGCAGCAGGACCAATCAGAGGTTTGCTATAATACTGAATTTTTCTGAACTCGCAACAGATTTGTCCAGACTCACAAAACCCAAAAGGTATCGATGTAGCACATGCATTCTTCTGCTCCTATGATGCTGTTTGGCCTGCTGTGTTCATCCAGCCCTGCACCTCGTTGTCTCGGATTCTCCAGCATCTGCAGTTCCTACTATCTCTCATTGTTTAGCTTCACCTGTTTTTCTAAAGCTGCAAATAAGTCCCTCTACAATCTCCCCCTTTATAACAGCACTGACCACCATCCTTATTTTCAGTCTACAGTCCAAAAGAAAGATATGGTTTCTCTTACAAAAAATGCATAAAGAATCAGGGTAAAGCTAGAATTCTTAAAAAGTGCTTTATGTTGGTGTTCAGCAATGGAGGAGATGCCATCAAAATATCAGTAGAAACAGAAATGGGATTGGTAATAGATGAGTGAAAATTGATAGGTGCTTCGGAAAACACCTGCTTATGCTTAGAATGGATAAGTCGATTGCTTGCTTCACAACTTTGGGAAGTTTTAGTTTAGTTATGACCAAATAATCAAAGTGTGTTAATCACTTATCCTAGCTTAAAGCATTCTGTTTATTTGCTGCCAACATAAAACTCTCAGGCATCGTGTGAGTTACTCAGCTGTTCCTTCCATAAAACAGAGTGAGAACTTGCAGCCTTCAAAGGTGAATGAGCAGTGCACATCATTCATTCTTATTGAGTACCTGGTATTGTCATTATTAGGGGAAAGTTAAAAAGAGGCTTATCATCCAAGGAATAAAAACATACGCAGGGACTGGTGTTGGGTCCACTGTTATGTAAACAATTTGGATGAGAATTTAGGAGGCATGGTTAATAAGTTTGCGGATGACAGCAAAATTGGTGGTACAGTAGACGGTGAAGAAGGTTATGTAAGATTAAAGATGGACCTTGATCAATTGGGCCAATAGGCTGAGGAGTGGCAGTAGAGTTTAATTTAGATAAATGCCATTATTGCATTTTAGTAAGACAGGGTAGGACTTAAAACAGTTAATGGTGGGGCCCTAGGGAGTGTTGGCTGGCTAAAATGAATTGGTGGATTGCTCCAAAGGATTGGTCAGTAGTGATATCGTGACAGGCATCTCAGGGGTTATTTCAGAATATACAGAATAGGTACTTACTAATGAGTAAAAAAAATTCAAAGGCATGGATTAACTGTTTGTGGTTAACTTGAAATACCTTTTTTTCTTTATTCATTCATGGAATGAGGGCTTTGCTGGCCAGGCAGCATTTATTGCCCAGAGGGCAGTTAAGAGTCAACCACATTGCTGTGGGTCTGGACTCACATGTAGACCAGACCAGGTAAGGAAGGCAGTTTCCTTCCCTAAAGGGCATTAGTGAACCAGATGGGTTTTTCCCAACAATCAACAATGGATTCACAGTCATCATTAGATTCCAAATTCCAGATATTTATTGAATTCAAATTCCACCATGTGCCATGGCAAGATTTGAACTCAGGTCCCCAGAACATTACCTGGGTCTCTTGATTAACACTACAGCGATAATACCACTAGGCCACTGCCTCCCCTTGAGGATAGGCTAGACTTATGTTAAAAATAGTATCAAATTAAAAGAAAAGGCATGTAATTGTGTAAAGACAGGTATTAAGCCAAAAGATGGAATATTAAAAAAAGGCAAAGAATGAGCAACAAAAGAGTGAGGGAAAAGTGAGAGCGCACGAGGAATCTAGCCAGAAATACAAGAACAGATATTAAGAGTTTCTACAAATGTTTAGAAAACAAAGATTGACAAAATGAGCATTGGTCCATTAGAAAGTGGGACTGCAGTATTAATAATGGGGAAAAAAAAGGAAATGGCAGCTAAACTTTACATCAGTCTTCATTATTGAGGAAGTAACTCCAAGAAACAGCGGTAAGACAGGAAACGAAAGGGAGGGAGGGACTCGGGAAAATGACAATCACCAGAGAAGTGGTACTGGATAAATCATTGGAGTTGCCAGCTGACAAATGACTGGATCCTGATGGATTGTGTCATAATCTAGTGGCTAGTGAGATAATTGAAACATTGGTTTTAATGTTCAAAAACATTCTCAATTTGGGGATAGTCCCATTGGTTTGAAGGAAAGCCAATATAAATGTCTATTCAAACTGGGTGCGAAACAGAAAGCAGGAACCTACAGGCTTGACAGCTTAACATATTGGGGAAAATATGAAAAAGCATTATTAAAGAAGTTATAGCAGGGCCCTTAGATAAGTTCAAGGTAATCAGGCAGTGTCAATATGGTTTTATGAAATGGAAATTTTGTTTAGTAAATCTATAAGAGTTAGTTGAGGAGGCTACATGTGCTTTGGATACAGATAACTGTACTGTACTTAGACTTCCTGAAGGCATTTGATGAGGTGACACATTAAAGATTATTGTGGAAAATAAAAGTTCATGGTGTGGTGGTAGCATATTGGCATGGATAGAATATTGGCTAGTTAAGGGAAAACGTAGAACAGACTTAAATGTTCAGAGTGGCAAAATGTAATGAGTGATGTGGCACTGGAATCGATGTTGGTGCTGTGACTGTACAATTTCTATAAATCACTCGATGAAGTGAGCAAAGGTATAGTTACCAAATTTGCTGATGACACAAAGATAGGTGGGAAAGTAAGTAATGAAGAGGACATAAGGAGGCTACAAAAAGAAATAGACAGGTTAAGTGAGTGGACAACAATGTGCCATGTGGAGTATAAAGTGGGAAAATTAGAAATTCTGCTTTTTGACGGAAAGGAAACAGAAGAAACATACTATCTAAATGGTGAGACTTTGCAGAGTTCTGAGATGCCAGAGAGACCTGGATATTTTCACCTTTGAATTACAAATGGTGAATATACAGATATAGTAAATAATAGGAAAGTCGATGGAATGGTATCATTTTCATAATGGAAATTGAATACAGAAGTAGAAAATATATCCTTTATGTTTACAGGGCACTGATGACACCATCTGGTGTATTGTATTGATCACCTTATTAAAAGAAAGATGTATCTGCAGCGATGAAAGTTTGGATAGGCTAGACTGATGCCCACTGGAGTTTAGAAGAGTAAGAGGCAGTTTGATTGAAATGTATAAGATCCTGAGGGGTCTTGACAGGATAAATGTGGAGAGACTGTTTCCTCTTATGTGATAATCTAGAATAAGGTGTCACTGTTTGAAAGTCAGGAGTTGCTCATCTTAAACAAAGATTGGCCAAAAATCCGACCTCAGAGCTAGTCTTTTGAGCTGTCTTCCTGAAAAGGTGGTAGAAGCAGAGTTTTAGAATATTTTTAAAACGGAGGTATACAGATTCTTGTAAAGCAAAAGAGTAAAATGGTTCTCAGGATTGTGAAGGAACGTGGATTTGAGGTTACAATCAGATTAGTATTGATCTTATTACATGGCAAAGCGGATGTGAGAGGCTGGATGGTCCAGTGCTGCTGTTTGTATGTTTATATGTAACTCTTTCCTTGCACAAACAGCCAGTAACAGGACATACTCCACAGCATTGTCTTCTAAAAACAAATAGTAACTGAAATAGTCAACACAGTGTGGAGCTGGAGCATCAGAGGAACAGGAGAGTCAACATTTCGGCTCGGGACCCTTCATCAGGATATATGTTTTTAAATCAACCTGATTGGATACCTTATGAGTCTCCAGAGCATGACCAGGTAGTGAAGAAGATGTTTGGCACACTTACCTTCATTGGTCAGAGTATTGAGTACAGGAGTTGGGACATGTTATTACAGCTGTACAAAATACTGGTAAGGCCCCATTTGGAGTATTGTGTACAATTCTGGTTGCTTTGTGACAGGAAAGATGTTATTAAACTGGAAAGAGTGCCAAAATGATTTACAAGGATGTTACCGAGGCTGGAAGTTTGAGTTATAAGGAAAGGCTAGATAGACTGGGCCTTTTTTTCCCTGGAGCTTAGGATGCTGAGGGGTGACCTTGTAGGGGTTTATAAAGTCATGAGGGGTGCTCCAACCCTCACCCCCACTGTTGCATGACTGCTGCCCCCTCCACACTTCATGGCAGCTCTGATGAAGAGTCATCTGGACTCAAAACATTAGCTTGCTTTCTCACCATTGATGCTGCCTGACAGGTCAGGTAACATTTGTGAAAGAGAAAGAGAAATGTTTCTCTTTGAATATGACTTCTTCAAAATGATAAAAATTGAACGTCCAGAGTGAAGAAGAGACAGTTCAGGGAATTGGGAATTATTGAAATGCTGGAGGATGTCAGAATAATGGATGCAGGTGAGAAGAGACTGGAGAAGGGACCCCTCATTATTTTTGAATACCTCTACCAAATCTTTTCTCAACCTTCTGTTGTCCAATTTCACTTCATCTGCAAATTTCGAACTTGTGCCCTGTAAGCAAAGGTCTACATTATTAATATATAATAGGAGAGGCACTGTAAACCTTCCTCAAGTCAG
>NC_063343.1:62501389-62511372 GCF_021869965.1 Rhincodon typus
TGTTGTCTCGGATTCTCCAGCATCTGCAGTTCCTACTATCTCTAATTCCCAGGATAGCAGGACTCTCCTTTGGGGAATGATTGAGGAGACTGGGTCTGTATTGTATTGAATTTAGAAAAGAATTAAGGGTGAATTTCATTGGTGTTTACAAAATTCTTAAACTGCTAGCAGGGTGGAGACAGAAAGGATGCTGCTGTTGGGTGGATATTAGCAAGGAAGGTCTAAAACCAGGAGATATAGTCTCAGAATAAAAGGCAAATTGTTTAGGACTAAGTTGCAGAGTTTCTTCACTCAAAGTTGTGAATCTTTGTAATCTTCTACACAGGAAGGTTGTGGGAACTCAGTCAATGTTGAAGATAGAAATTGTTGAATTTCTAGATACAAGTGGCATCAAAGGACGGGGGAATGACACAGGAAGTGGTCTTTAGGTTAGATGATCAGCGAATGTAGAATCACAGAACAAGGCTCAAGGCCCTACTCCTGCTCCTAATTTCCTACATTCATCTGCTGCTATCTCATCCAGGTTTTTGTATGCTCGAGACCCAACTATGTCAATGCTTTTCTTGTAGGCCCCTTGACTGCTAACACCCTTGGACTCAAATTCAAACAAATCTCCACAAACCCATGCTGGAGATCATGCTGAGTACTGCTCACCCCAGCACTGCTGTCCTCACTGACTTACATTTGCCAGATGGGGAGCCACATCTCCATTTTAAAATTCTCATCCTAGTTTACAACTGTTTCCGTGGCCTCACATGTCCCAATCGCTTGAACCTCCTCCCATCCCACAATCCTCTGTGCTCTCGGCTCTCCTCCAACTCTGGCCTCTTGCGCAACACCAACTTTAATTGTTCCACCACCAAAGGCTGTTAGCAAGCTCTGGGAACCCTCTCCAATCTGCTGAAACTCTCCCTCCTTCTGTGACTGCCCATAATACTTACTCATCTGACCAAATTTATGACCGTCGGTCCAAATATCTCCCTATGTGTTTGATGTGATATCATGGTCTGTTAATCTTGTCATGAAAAGATGGTTACTGTGTGTTTTAAGTTTTTCTTTTACTTTCAAGGGATGTGGGCATCACTGGCAAGGCCAGCATTTATTATCATTCATAGGTGGTCATTGCTCAACTAGCTTTTAAAAAGCCCTGGCTTTGTGCCTAAAGTACTGTAATCTTCAAGACCACGGACCAAGTGGGATTAGAAAGTGGGATTAGAACAGGTGGCTAGTCTATTCAACAGGCCCAGGCATTGATAGGCCTCTTTCTGTGCTAAAACATTCTATGGTTCTGTCAGTGAATCAAATTATTGTGGATCTGGAGTCACATGTAGGGCAGGCCAGGTAATTTGGCAAATTGGCAAATTTCCTTCCTCAAAGGACATTTGCGAACAATTGATGATCATTTCATGGTCACCATTACTGAGACAAGCTTTCATTTCCAGGTTTATTAATTGGATTTGAATGCCACAACAATGCCGGTAAGATTTGAACCCATGTCTCCGCAACGTCAAATAAAAACCTAACGAACTACGGATGTCATAAATCAGAAACGAAAGCAGAAATTGCTGCGAAAGCTCAGCAGGTCTGGCAGCATCTGTGAAGAGAAATCAGAGTTAGTGTTTGGGGTCCGGTGACCCTTCCTCAGAAGCATAAACTCTGATTTCACTTCACGGATGCTGCCAGACCTGCTGAGCTTTTCCAGCAACTTCTTTTTATGTCTCTGGAGCATTAGGCTGGCCATCTGAATTAATGGCACTTTCTCCCATTGAGATGATTTACAAGTTGTTGTTTAACGGTGAGAAATAGCTAGTGAGGGGAATAAGCAGCAGTTAAAGCTGCCCGGTAAGTCCAGTGGCCTGTTTTATGGTGTGTGTTCCACGCAATCTTGTGTAAACTTGAGATTACAAAGCAGCTTGTCAACCCCTGTACCTTCATCACAACGGGCAGGTCAGTTTGGAGGTAATGGTCCTGGTGTGCCATGACCGCAGCAAGCGAGAGGAGATACTCGTTCCTAGCTTCTGTGACCCGACGGTTGCACTCGGACAATCTGGCAGAGAGCTTTAATGCAAAATACACATGGTCAGGCAGCAGCTGGGCTGTTGTGATCTTGTACTGTAGCAAGGACACCAAGGTCTTGGGAGAGAGACCGCTGAGCAGGTCTACTGGAACGGTGGCAAGGACAAGGGACCTCAATTATGAGGAGACTTTTAAAGCTGAGTTTGAGCTCTTTGAAGCAGAGAGGGTTGACATAAGGTTTTGTAGTGGCGTTCATTATTAGGAAGGATTTTGATACAGTAAATGAGAAGCCAGTGGCAGGAGAGTCAATAACTGGGATCCAGAATACAGTGTGGAGCTGGAGGAACACAGCAGGCCAGGCAGCATTAGAGGAACAGGAAAGTTAACGTTTCAGGTCAGGACCCTTTCCCAACCCAAAATGTCAGCTTTCCTGCTCCTCTGATGCTGCCTGGCCTGCTGTGTTCCTCCAGCCCCACACTGTGTTATCTCTGACTCCAGCATCAGCAGTTCTTACTACCTCCAGAATAAAGTGATTGGTGAAAGAATAACAGCAAAATGGACTATTATTTAACTGGTGAAAAATTGCAGCATGCTGCTGTGCAGAGGGACCTGGGTGTCCTTGTGCATGAATCACAAAAAGTTGGTTTGCAGGTGCAGCAGGTAATTAAGGCGGCAAATGGAATATTGTCCCTCATTGCTAAAGGGTTTGAGTTTAAAAACAGGGAGGTTATGTTGCAGCTGTATAGGGTGCTGTTGAGGCCACAGCTGGAGTACTGCGTACAGTTTTGGTCTCCTTACTTGAGAAAGGATGTTACTGGCACCGAGGGGACATGGAGGAGGTTCACTGGTTCCAGAGTTGAGAGGGTTGGCTTATGAGGAGAGATTAAGTAGACTGAGACTGTATTCATTGCAATTTAAAAGAATCTTATGGAAACATATAAAATTATGAAGGACATAGATAGGATAGAAGCAGGGAGGCTGTTTCCACTGGCGGGTGAAATTAGAACTAGGGGGCATAGCCTCAAAATTAGGGGGAGCTGATTTAGGACGGAGTTGAGGAGGAACTTCTTCACCCAAAGGGTTGTGAATCTGTGGAATTCCCTGACCAGTGAAGCAGTTAAGGCTGCCACATTAAATGTTTTTAAGGCAAAAACTTAAATTTTTGAACAGTAAAGGAATTAAGGGTTATGGTGAGTGGATAAGTGGAATTGAGCCCACAAAAAGATCAGTCATGATCTTATTAAATGGCAGAGCAAGCTCGACAGGCCAGATGGCCTACTCCTGCTCCTATTTCTTATATTCTTATCAAAGAAGCAAAGGTACAAGAAGGGACTATTTATTATATAGATGCAGCGAATTGTGATCTGAAATGTGCTGCATAAAAGGGCAGTGGGAGCAGATTCAACAGGAATTTCCAAAAATCGATTGAATAGATATTCAAGGGGGAGAAAACTTCCACAGGGAAAGAGTTCAGAAGCAGTACTATAACTGTGACCTGTTCCTGTGCCATGTCATTTTATGTTTTGCACTCCTACCTTCGCACTCAGCTTCTGTAGACTGGTTTTTGAATGAAATATTCCAAATTCGCTCTTTTTCGACCTAAAAAGGACAAGGTAAAAACACCCTGTCAATTCATTATTAGCTCAGAGAAACAAGCTTGAGATTCTGTGGCACAAACATGAGTCATCGTGTTTGTTACACAACTTGAAAATTTCCTCTCGCAGTCAACTTGAAACTTAGCAAAACTCGGAAGGGAATCAATACTGCTTACCACCCCCTCCAGAGCTGACGTAACTTATTTTGGTTCAGAACACAAGGTGAGAAGTTTGTATCTTGCACACAACCAGACTCCAAACATTACTCAAAAAAGTCTTTCAGTCTGAAGTCATGGTTTTTGAGACTGGAGCTGATCTCTTCCTGAAGCATCCCCACAAGATGACCTTGCACGAGCTCTCAAACAAATTCCAATTGAGTCATGATGCAATTCTGCCCCACACTGACATCTCCAACAGCATGGTAAATGTGGAGAATGAGGCGAACGTTTGCAGGATAACTACAGCAGTATTTCTGTGTTTTCTCTGTGTTGTACTCAATACAGTGAGAGTCAGTGTCTGCGGAACAGGTACTCCAGTGAGGGTCAGTGTGTGTGCGGGATCCCGTACCCCAGTGTAAGTCAGTGTGTGTGTATGTGACCCCGTACCCCAGTGTAAGTCAGTGTGTGTGTATGTGACCCCGTACCCCAGTGTGAGTCAGTGTGTGTGTGTGACCCCGTACCCCGGTGAGAGTCAGCGTGTGTGTATGTGACCCCGTATCCCGGTGTAAGTCAGTGTGTGTGTATGTGACCCCGTACCCCAGTGTAAGTCAGTGTGTGTGTGTGACCCCGTACCCCAGTGAGAGTCAGTGTGTGTGTGTGACCCCGTACTCCAGTGTGAGTCAGTGTGTGTGTGTGTGTGTGACCCCGTAACCCAGTGAGAGTCAGCGTGTGTGTGTGTGACCCCGTACCCCAGTGTGAGTCAGTGTGTGTGTGTGACCCCATATGCCAGTGGGAGTCAATGTGTGTGTGTGTGACCCCGTACCCCAGTGAGGGTCCAGTCTGTGGGACCTGCGTATAAGGGAGAAACAGTCATATTTGTTGGTTAGGAATTGGTGAAGGAAAGCTGTAGGAACTGAAATATAACTGAAACTAGAACTACTTTTCAGAACCCCCGGTCTCCCACCTTCCCCGACCAATGGGACTTTCAGCCAGTTTCACTCCACGGTGAGTTCCTTACTTGGCCTCTGCCTCAGCTGCTTTCTCCCGGGTGATCTCAGCAATCCTCTGCATCTGCCAGTACTTCTTCTTCGCTTTATTCACCTCTTTCACTGCCTCAGTCAGTTCCGACTGAATCCTAAGCAGCTGCTCTGAACACTGCCAAATAAACCGCAGAAACAGCAGGGGGTCAGTCTCGTGAGATTGGGAGAAGTCATGGGCCTGTATCTTGTCAATGCCTGTGATTAGAAAAAGAGGTTATTGATTTGCTCGCCGAGCTGGCTTGCTCTCGTTCAGTCGTTTCGTCACCATGCTAGGTAACATCATAAGTGAGGCATCCGATGAAATGATATTGTTCTACTCTGCTTGGAATTATACTGTCTGGTTTGATATCGTGAGTTGTGTCATTTCTGGTTTTGTTTGGTGTGGGTTTGTATATGGACTATGCAGATCAAAACCAGAAATGACACTACTTACCATAATGGACCAGACAGTATAAATTCCAAGCAGAGTAGAACAACATCACTTCATCAGAGACCTCATTGATGATGTTACCTAGCATGGTGACGAAACGTCTGAACGAGAGCAAGGCAGCTCAGCGAACAAGTCAATAACCTCATCCGCAACCCGAGCTACAGATCCTTGCTAAAACTTTAAATTAGAAAAAGACTCCTGCACAGAGAGGAGAGAGGTGCAGTTGGGATTTCTGGACATGAGGACAATTAACTCCCAATACATTAGACTCGGGTTGAGGATACTGTATTGTCACATACAGTACAGAAGAGACAGATGTGAACTAATTTGGGGTTCATGTAAGGACTCATGTAAGGAGAAGCAAGCAAAGCTGTTCATGAGGAGGTCATTTTCTGAGGGGTGTTAGGAGAAAAAGGAACTCCTGTGGATCAATGCACAATTAAACTAAAAGGGACTGAATTCTAAAAGTGAATAGATGTGAATAGCTCAGGCATGATCAGGAGGTGCTTGTTTCAGACCAGTTAAACCAACAAGATTGGCTTGAGATGAGTGAGCTAGGTGTTTGTAGATATGCACCTTGTCAGTGTTAACTCTACCCAGGGATCCCCAGGTACAACAGGAGTGCCAGTGAAAGCAGTTTGAGGACCAACTACATCGATTGGGCAAAATAGATCCTATGTGCTAGTGTCAGAGTTGTAAAGACTGTGAGATTGCACATAATGCCATATCTGTATGCCAACTGATGCAGATACTTGTAAATTATTGCTGGGTATTTGTGTGGTCTTGACTATTTTACAAAGATATCATCTTTGAGTGAAATAGAAGTCATGGGTTTAAGGTGAGAGGGGAAAGATTTAAAAAGGACACGAAGGGTAACATTTTCACACAGAGGGTGGTGCATGTATGGAATGAGTTGCCAGAGGAAGTGGTAGAGGCTGGTACAATTACAACATTTAAAAGGCATCTGGATGGGTATATGAATAGGAAGGGTTTAGAGGAACATTGGCTAAATGCTGGCAAATGGGACTAGGTCAGATTGGAACGTCTGGGCGGCATGGATAAGTTGGACCAAAGGGTCTGTTTCCACGCTGTAAATTCTACGACTGTATAAATACATTTGGCTATGGGTACATGCTTGATTGTCCATTGACTTTGGGCCAGGTAGTTAGACTAAGTCAGATTTTGTCCATTGCTTCCTTTCATTGGAATTTGGGGAATCATTTCTCTTTGGGTTGTTGGTCTCATTGGGATTACAATGTGCTCGTCCTCCTTGTGTTTGAGAGTCAATGAATTTCTGTTTGTTGGTAATCACACTCACTGCAGTTTGATGGCATAACGTATCTATGTAAACAGAAATAGGAAAATCGCTCAACAGTAGAGCAGTTCAGCCCAGGGATCAAAGTGAAACAGTGGGATTGCTTTGTGATTGATACGTATCTGTAAGAGAGAGAATGGGGCAGTAAGATTAGTTTGGCACTCATACAAGCCCGAAGGCAAAGACTGGGGCAGTGGAATTAGTTGAAGATTGATGCAGAGAGAGTAAACATTGGGTTTTTTCTGGGATTAATGCCGGGCTGTGGGGTGAAAATGAAACAGTGCGATTAATTTTGGAATTGATGCACGACTATAGAGATAGAGTAGTTTCATCCGGGATTAATCCAGGGCTGTTGGGAGAGAATGGGGCAGTGGGATTAATTTAAAATTGATACAGGACTATGAAGAATGTGGGGATTAGTTTGGGATTCATTCAGGGCAATGGAGAAAGAGTAGGAAAGTAGGATTGATGTAAGATTGATATAGGGCTAAGAAGTCAGAGTGGGGCAATGGGATTAGTTTGGGATGGATACATGGATCTGGAGAGAGGATGGATCAGTTCAGTAGTTGCTCTTGAGGTACAAGGGTCAATTGCTCTATAAATGGAGATGGGTCAATGGTAATAACCGTCTTCCTCTTGTTCGGGCTGCCAGCTACAGACAGGGTTCAATAACACCTCATGCTACACACCTAAACATAAATCCCCTGCGTCAATAATAGCCATACGCAGCTCAGAGCAGAAAGAGACAGAAACCTCATCAAAGCTGGGGAGCAAACATCTCACCTTTTTCAATCTCAGCTCCTTGGCCGAGCGCACAGTCTTCGCTGCCTCCACATTGACCATCCGGTAATTCTCTGCCGCCGCAACACGTGCCAGGCCGAGTTGGGCCGTCGCTTCGATGGTGGAACGCCAGACCGCTGAGGTGGTCCTAGAAAATACGCGGAACACAGCAACAGGCTGTTCAGCCCTTTGCAGCAACAGGAGGAGGCCATTCAGCCCTTTCTATTCTTGAATTAGATCATGGCCGATTCCTCCTGTATTTTACTCACCTCCCTCAGCAGTGCCCACTTCCCCAGTGGGACTGTAGAGTGGCCAAGCCTCAGTATCAGGGATCTATCTGCCCTGCACAATTTCCAGGCAGATTGCTAAACCAGTCCAGCTAAACTGGTAGTTAGAAATGTGAGATTGCCACTAATAAATCCAAAAGAAAAATCATGAGAAATATCATTTCACGGACAGAAAATTGAACTTGCTCCAACAGGGTGCTTAAGGAGAGTAGACACAGTTAAGGATAAGTCAGATGAGTAAGGAAGGGACAAAAGAATACACTGATGAGTCAAGAATGGGGGTGGATGGAGTCACATGTGAAGACTACCCAACAACATAGAATAGAATCCGTTCAGTGTGGAAACAGGCCATTCGGCACAACAAGTCCACACCATCCCTCCGAAGAGCATCTCACCCAGACCCATTCCCCTGCCCCTGTATTTCCTATGTCTAACCCACCTAACATAAACATCCCTGGGCACTATGGGCAATTTCCCACGGCCAATCCACCTACCCTACACATCTTTGGACTGAGAAGGGAAACCAGAGCACCCAGAGGAAACCCATGCAGACATGGAGAGAACGCGCAAACTCCACACAGACAGTCGCCTGAGGCTGGAATTGAACCTGGGTCTCTGGTGCTGTGAGGCAGCAGTGCTAACCACTGAGCCACCGTGCCAACGTGGACCAAACGCCTTGTTTCTGGGCTATAGGCATCACAAAAAAAACCTACACATGCTGGAAACAATGGTAAAAGCAGCTTCAAAATATACTGAGCATTAAGCTTGGGGCAGAGGGATGGTCCTCAATGATACGGTTAGGGTATTGGAGAAACTGCTCCAGTTAATCCAATAGCCCAGGACTCTCAGGTTAATTTCAAAAAGGACACAAACAAAAAGTAGGAGGATAGAGAAAGCCACACCTGGATCACTCGGAGAGAGTCTGCACTGGAGAGTTTGGAATCAGTCACAAAGAACGTTTTGACTCTCACACCTGGTCACACACCTGTGAACCGGCCCAGCTCAGTAGGTCCCTGAATGTGATTGGTGTAAGTTAGCTAACAGTTTGTCAATGAGGGTCAGAAAACGTTATGGTGACACTGTTTCATGAACGCAAATGTGGTGCTGAAATCACAGCTGAGGAATTCTTTCTGTCCCTGAGAATAGTTCAGAGGTCATGGATTCAGGCTGTACCACCTGGTCGCAAAAAAGCAAATGAGCACAATTACCTCATCCCACTGTGGGTAACCCCTATCCCACTGACCCAAACCGACACGTAGTGTCATTGTAGGACATGGGAAGGTGGGAGGGTGAGACTGAGGCATATTGGGAGAAGGTGGGAAGGTGAGATTGAGGGACATCGGGAGGAGGTGGGCGCAAGTGAGAGGGGTGAATATGGATGCGAGGGATATCAGGTGAGTTTAAGCGTCAGGGATATGGGGAGAAGGTGATAGATGACAGTAGATGATTGTGAGAAAAGTTTTTTGCAAATTTTGTTGATGTCCAAGAATGGCCTACTCTCCACTACAAGGAAGAACATGTTATGGTCATGAGGCTAGAATTATAAAAAAAAGGGAAGGGAAATTCAATTCAATGCAGAGATACTGTTCAAACGCAGAATACACATTTAGGAAGGAGAGTTGATACATGTTAGGAAGTGCTGGAAAATGCAAACACACTGGGTGTCTAGTGTTATGTGGAGTTAATTGACCTTTAGTGGCTTGTTGCTTTTTATCCAATGTGAAAATTCACTGCAGGTTACTGTTAAAAAAACGAACATGGTTCCTTGTCTAAGCTGCAATGTGGCATAACTACGTTACCCACACTCTGTACCAGTGCAAGTACTACAGAATCTGACAAGCCACAAAGAACCGAGACAGGATCTGAGAGTGTTTCACAGTTGAGGTTTTGTATTTTGTATCTTGTGGAGACACAAACAGCTTTTCTTTGTTGAGTAGGTGTTAGGAGGATTTGGAAGCTGACTGTTAAATCCATTGAACCAGGTCATGAAAACTCCTTCCGTAACCAACAGACCTGGATTGGGAGTTTTTATTCTTCTTTCCTGGCATGTGAGTGTCAAAAGCCAGACAGTTTCATCACAGGTCCTTCAGTGGTTTGAGAGCCCACATCTTCTGATTCAGAGACAGGCATGCTCTCCGCTGAGTCACAAAATCTCCTCACAGTCTGAGGTTACCGAACTATCCCATCGACTTTCGTCAGAAAATAACATATACTGCAGCCAAACATCTGCACAGCCTGATTAACAAGAAACAGCTGCTGCTTCAAACTGCTCCATGGGTCATTGAACAGCAAATCCAGGTAAGCATTCCGAGTGAAGTACTGAGGGAGCGCCGCACTGCCAGGGGGGCAGTACTGAGGGAGC
>NC_063343.1:62511382-62511543 GCF_021869965.1 Rhincodon typus
GCACTGCCAGGGGGGCAGTACTGAGGGAGCGCCGCACTGCCAGGGGGTCAGTACTGAGGGAGCGCCGCACTGCCAGAGGGTCAGTACTGAGGGAGCGCCGCACTGTCAGAGGGTCAGTACTGAGGGAGCGCCACACTGTCGGAGAGGCAGTATACTAAGGG
>NC_063343.1:62512043-62527517 GCF_021869965.1 Rhincodon typus
GCCTCCTGTACATCGGGGAAACCAAGCGGAGGCTCGGGGACCGCTTTGCAGAACACCTACGCTCGGTTCGCAATAAACAACTGCACCTCCCAGTCGCGAACCATTTCAACTCCCCCTCCCATTCCTCAGACGACATATCCATCCTGGGCATCCTGCAGTGCCACAACGATGCCACCCGAAGGTTGCAGGAACAGCAATTCATATTCCGCTTGGGAACCCTGCAGCCCAATGGTATCAATGTGGATTTCACAAGCTTCAAAATCTCCCCTCCCCCTACCGCATCCCAAAACCAGTCCAGCTCGTCCCCGCCTCCCTAACCTGTTCTTCCTCCCACCTATCCCCTCCTCCCACCTCAAGCCGCACCCCAATCTCCTACCTACTAACCTCATCCCGCCCCCTTGACCTGTCCATCCTCCCTAGACTGACCTATCCCCTTCCTAACTCCCCACCTACACTCACCTTTACTGGCTCCATCCCCGCCTCTTCAACCTGTCTGTTTCCTCTCCACCTATCTTCTCCTCTATCCATCTTCTATCCGACGCCCCCCTCTCCCTATTTATTTCAGAACCCCCTTCCCCTCCCCCATTTGTGATGAAGAGTCTCGGCCCGAAACGTCAGCTTTCCTGCTCCTATGATGCTGCTTGGCCTGCTGTGTTCATCCAGCCCTGCACCTTGTTGTCTCGGATTCTCCTACTGCAGTTCCTACTATCACTAAAGTGGGGAGGTTATGTTTCAATTGTACAGGGTACTGGGAGGCCATATCTGGAGTACTGTATACAGCATTAGCTCCTTTACTCAAGGAAGAATATGAATGCATTGGAAGCAGTTCAGGCGAATTCAGAAATGGGCAGGGTTTTGTTTTATGAGGAAAGGTTGTACAGGGTAGGATTGTATCCACCGGAGTTTACAACAAGAGGTAATTTGATTGAAATATACAAGATTCTGAGGGGTTTTGGCTGGGTGAATATGGAAAAGACGCTACATCTTGGAGGAGAATATACAACTAGGGATCACTGTTTAAAACCAAAGGATCACCTATTGAAGGCAGAGATGGAGGAATTATTTTTTCTGAGGGTCATGACTCCTTCTCAAAAAATGGTGGAATTAGAGTTTTGAATATTTTTAAGGCACTGCTCGATAGATTCTTGGTAAGCAAAGGGGTTAATGGTTGTCAGGAGTAGGTGGTAATGTGGATTTGAGGTTACAGTCATATCAGCCATGATCTTATTGAATGGCGGAGCAGATCAAGGGCCTGATAGCCTGCTCTGCTCCTAATTTGCATTTTTGAATGAACGCTCATGGATCAAGGTATATAGGATCTTTCACAACTTCAGGATGCCAGCCTTAGATACAAGAGTGTTAGCCAATGATGTATGGCTAATACTGTCAGGAAGTAGCAGTGGTGAGGTGGCTTTCAAACTCTTCCAGATTGTAGCTTCAAGCCTGAGATGGGGTTCATCCTTAATGCCAGCAGTGAGGCCTCAGGAAGGAGTCCTTTATCCAGTCCAGCAGTACATTGGAGTTTGAAAAAGTGTTAGAAGAGGGCAAGGTTCCTTCTTAATTTCCTTTTCGTTCTGTTCTCTTCCAGCCTGGGCTTCTGTTTCTGATATTGTGTGTCTCTGTATTTTTAGGATTACGCCAATCTGCCCTCCGAATGTGAGGTCCCAGAATGTCCCACCATCCAGTCTCCGGATCAACCTAACTGTGAGATGGTTGATGAAACAGTGTTACTGATCAATCCTTACAGCAAGGTCTGAAAGCTAGACCAACACAACCACCAGCCTAACAAAGTTAAAACTGATTAAACTGCAGTCATCTCTCACTCTTCAAGGAGACTTCTTCAATCTTCTGTTCCCAAGATTCAGTGCCTTTTAATTCTACTTACCTTGATGTTTTCACAATGTTTACTGATTGAATTGTTGCAGATTTATTTCTACAAGCAGAAGGGATTTATTTGATGGGTAGTCCATTCAATTGAAGAGATAATCAGGCAGATATGTGAGCAAGAGGGTACCTTTGGAAAATAATCTGGTTGTGTGTGTTCTTTTTTGTGTTCTCAAAAAGTTCTCTTTAATTAAGACACAGCATTATCATAACTTTATGGAAAATAGCAAGGGCATTATTGGGCATAGGGTCTAGGAGATTGTATAAATCCCAGGCTCAATTTACACAATTAAAGCATATGTGCATTAAAAAAGACTCCAGGGAAAAGGGTCATTGTCTGCAGAACAGGTACCATAGACCCACAATTAGAACATACCTGGATTCAACATTTTGACTAACAGTGCTTAGGCAATGAAGTAACTTTGAACTTTTGTATTAATTATTATGTAGTATTTTTCAACTGCTTTCAAAATGCTCAGTGAGAATTGGACTTCATTTTATTTTTAAACTGGGGAATCCTGCCTGAAATATTTAAACACGACAATTAATTTGCTTATTTAGAATACTAATACTTATCCTCTGAAACAGGGAAATGGAATACTGTGAAGTTAAGATTAGGAGGTAGCAGAGACTAAACTGACGTATAACTATAAATCCAGTAATTTAATTCATGTCAATTCAACCCGTCCTTATAATTTAACCCTTTTAGCCTTGGTATAATTTTAGTGAATTAGTGCCACAATATCACAATCAAATGGAAGCAAGTACATACAGTCTCATTGAGATGTTCATCCCCTTCCTTCTTCTCTATTCAATAGCACCTGTTGTAGTGTTAGCAGGGATCCTGATACTAAAGGGTCTATTCAATTGTGTGTGAAGCATCCTAAGAACAAACTGTTCTCAAATTGCTCCCAATAGAAATGTAGAAACATAGAAAACATAGAAAATAGGAGCAGGAATGGGCCATCCGGCCCTTCAAGCCTGCACCACCATTCAATATAATCCTGGCTGATCATGCAATTTGAGTAGCCCATTCCTGCTTCCTCTTCATATCCCATGATTCCTTTAGCTGCAAGGGCCATGTCCAGCTCCCTCTTGAATATATCTAATAAACTGGTGCCAACAGCTTCCTGTGGGAGAGAATTTCACAGGTTCACAACTCTCCAAGTGAAGAAATTTTTCCTCATGTCAGTCCTGAATGGCTTACCCAAAGCAGTCATAGAATCACTTACATGGACCAATAGATCTGGGTGGAAGTCCCACCGATACCAGAGATGTGTCATATCATGTTGATGAAAAAAAATGTTGAGAATCATTCCATGCAGAAGGAAGCATTTGATCCATCACGCCTGTGCCAGCTCTCTGGAAGAGCTAGTCAGTTTGTCATAGTAACCCCTGCTACTTCTCTGTTTCACTCAGAAAATCCAGGGTAGGAAGTGATGAGAACTGTTTTTACAGAGCAACTTGTTGTCATCTGGGTTGTCATTGTTACTTATTGCGAGGGAGTGGAATATAAAAGGAGGGATGTTTTGCAGCTGTTGTGCAGGATATTGGTGGGAACACAATGGCAATATTGTGTACAAATTCATTCTCTTTATTTGAAAAAGGACATAATTGCATTAGAAGCAGTTCAGAGGAGATTCACTCAACCCATTCCTTAGATGAAGGAATTATCTTATAAAGAAAATTCAAACAGGTTAAGCCTTGGAGTTTAGAAGACTGAGCGGTGATCGCGTTGAAACATATAAAATCTTGTGGGGACTGTATAGATACTGGGAGGATATTTCCAGTCAAGGGTGAGACTAAAACTAGAGGAAACAATTTAAGAATAAGAGGTCTCCTTTTTGAGACAGAAAATGAGGAGAAATAGTTTCCTTCAGCAGGTTGTTAAATGGTAGAAGTCTCTTCCCCAGACACCAATGGATGGCTGGATCTCTAAATTTATTCAGCAACTAAAATTTTGATAGACAAGGGAGTCAAGGATTATGGGATGCAGACAGGAGAAGGGAGCTAAGATCACAACCAGATCAGCCATGGTTTTATCAAATGGTGGATCTACATGAAGGGGCTACTCCTGCTCCTAAGTCCTGTGTTCCTATTTTCTGTGTTCCTGCTTGAATAGGCACTGGAAGCACATTCCATGGTAACTTTCAAAAGGATGTTAGATAAATAGTTGAAAAGGAATCTATTTGCAGCGCTGTGCAGGAAGAACAGCTGAAGGCAATTCAGTCCATTGAGTCATTTAATGCAATAGAACATAAGAACATAGATCTTGGCTGATTGAACACTTCAGTGTTTTCCACTCACACTATCCCCACAAAACTTTAGAGATAGGTTCTT
The DNA here is from genome assembly GCF_021869965.1 of Rhincodon typus. NCBI lineage: Eukaryota > Metazoa > Chordata > Chondrichthyes > Orectolobiformes > Rhincodontidae > Rhincodon > Rhincodon typus. The sequence goes on from NC_063343.1 coordinate 62,516,268, forward strand.
GGTACCAATCAGCCCCTACTTTAAATATACCTGAAGATTGAGCTTTAAGAGGCATTAAGGCAGATATATAAATTGGCCCCAACAGCTTTCTGTGGTGGAGAATTCTACAGGTTTACAACTCTTTGTGTGAAGAAATTCTTCCTCATCTAAGTCCTAAACAGAGGGATCTGGACCATGTGTAGGCAGATGAAATTACTTTAGAATGGCATCATGGTCAGCACAGACATGGTGGGCCAAAGGGCCTGTTCCTGTGCTGCACTGTTCTATGTTCTATGTTCCACAGCGCTCTCATGTAGGCAATTCCAAAAAGTCATGAGAAATGTTTTCTCTCATTTTGGTCCTAAGGGATATCTCCGATATTTTATAATTTTGCTGTTGTCTAAGGTTTTGGAGTAGATCTGTAGCTCGGGTTGTGGGTGTTGAGGTTGGTTGGCTCGCTGAGCTGGTTTGTTGTTCCACAGACGTTTCATTACTGTGCTTGGTACCATCCTCAGTGCAGCCTCTGATGAAGCGTTGGTGTGTTTTCCCGCCTGGTTTTTAAACTCTGGCGTCCGTTGCAACAACACACTGCAGCAACATGGAACTACGTCAAGAGGAGGAGGAATACCTCTTCCAAGTGTTGAAGGATAATGGATATCCAAAGAACTGGGTCAGGAGATGCCTACATGAACAGCATCAGAAAGATTCTACACACCCCGACACACTCATCACACTACCCTACATCAGGAACACGTCAGAACTCACCACAAGACTTCTACAACCGCTGGGCATCAGAGTGGCACACAAGCCCACATCAACCCTACGACAAGTGCTCACCCGAACTAAAGACCCACTCCCCGCCATGGACAGGACCAATGTCATCTACAAGATCCCCTGCAGAGACTGTGAGAAACACTACATCGGACAAACAGGAAGGAAACTAACAACAACAGTACATGAACACCAACTGGCTACAAAAAGACACGACCAATACTCACTCATCTCAATCCACATGGACAAGGAGAACCACGACTTTGACTGGGACAACACCAAGATCCTGGGACAGGCTAGGCAGAGACAAGCACGAGAATTCCTGGAAGCATGGCACTCCACGAAGCACGCTATTAATAAACACATTGAACTCGACCCCGTATACATTCCACTACGGAGGAAATCCAGAAGTGAGGCAATCCATCGCAACGGACCCCAGAGTTTAAAAACCAGGCGGGAAAACACACCGACGCTTCATCAGAGGCTGCACTGAGGATGTTACCAAGCACGGTAATGAAACGTCTGCAGAAAAACAAACCAGCTCGGTGAGCCAACCAACCTAAATTTTGCTGTTGGTTCTAGGGGACCCACATGCACATGTTAGCTGCTTCTACCCTGTCTATCACTTTAAGGATGTTGGATGTTTCAATGAAATCACCTCATTCTTTCAAACCCTAGAGAATACAGGCCCAGTTTGCCCAATTTCTCATCACAGGCCAGTGGCACCAGCCTGGGAACTTCTGGTGAGCCTTTGTTGCACTCTCTCCATAGAAATAATATCTTTCCCGAGGTAAGACCAAAACTGTATGTACTACTCCTGGTGCAGACAAACCAAGCTCCAACACAGTTGAAGCTAGACTTCACTACCCCTCTGCTAAAATCCTCTTGTAATTAAGGCTTGTTACACATAAGTCACTGAAGGCTAATCAGCAAGGACACCTATGTCCCTTTGTACATTTACATTTTTCAACCTCCTCAGCATTTAAGAAATACTTTGCGCATCCAAATCTCCCACTGAAGTGGCTAACTTCAGATTTTTCCACGTTATATTCCATCTGCCCATTCACCCAGCCTGTCCACATTTCTTCTGAAACCCCTTTACACCTTCCTCACAACACAGACTCCTGCTTAGCTTTATATCTGCAAATTTGGAAATGTTTCGTTTAGTTCCCACCTCCAAATCATTAATGTATATTGTGAACAGCACGGGTCCAAGTACTGATTCTTGTGTTCCCCCGTTAGTCACAGTCTGCCAATGTGAGAATGATCCATTTATTCCTACTGCTTTCTGTCTGTCAGACAAATCTGCTCCAGTACATTACCTCCCATCTAATGTGTTTGTACTAACAGTAGGAGAATAAATCCCATAGATTTCTCTGAATGCGAGAGGCACTGTGAATCACTAAATCTCATTAAAACTTGACTAGGGAATCTAACTTCTCTTTTGAAGATGTAGCTTTGGACTTCCCTCAAAAACCACTTTGTTGTGGAATGACCCCCAGTTCCTCACTGTGCCTTCTGAGACCATGTCCAAGTGCATTCACAAGACTGCATCTTATCAACGGCCCAATTTTAACTCTTTAGCTGCTCTGAATTGGCTACCCTACTCAAGGACGTATCTCGAGTAGCTTCTGTAACCGAACTCTGAAAGAAATCTTCCCTTGCAGCCCAGAAAGTGAATAAGTGCCTTAGGGATTGTCATAGCCTACAATTCACTAATGGCTGGATCCTTTTAACTGCTTTTAATGACCTGTTCGGTAACCCTTGACGTGTCCTGAGTGATCTTTTGAAAGCTTGATAACAAGCCTCACCCTAGGCAGGTTTGAATGTAAACAATAATTTGGAACAGTCAAATGCAGTAATCCCTTGGAATTATGACTCCATAGTTCCTAAATGTTACCATTTTCAGATTGATGGCTTACATTGTACAACCAAAAAGTTTGCATCACAAATGTAACTGGTTTAACTAGTTTAACCAACTAAAAACCAAACACAAAAATTGCTAGAGAAACTCAGCAGGTCTGGCAGTACCTGTGGAGAGAAGGCAGAGTTAATATTGAGTCCAATGACCCAATGTTTTCATTTGTTTTGGATCTTCCGTATTCTCAGTTCCTTGTTTTATTTCAGTACATTTTACTGCTGAATGTGAAATTATATAATCTTTAAACATTGTAACTAAAGTCTAACGCCATTGCAACACTTTTATTTTACATTTGAAATAAACATTCATTAACTTTTTCTTGTTTCACTGTTTTTTTCCCTTTCAATTCTTCCCTTTGTCCTAATTTTCCCAGCTTCTTTCCTGAAGACCTAAGGTAAGTAATAGAGTATGTCCATGGGATGTGAGCGTCTCTGGCCAGGCTAGAATTGACTGCCCCTGCCTACATTTCCGTACAGTTCCCAAAACCTTCCTCCAGATCATCGTTAAAAAAGGTGAAGAATGAAAGCCATAACACTAATCCTAGTCTCAATCATTGATCACTATTGCCAGACTTTGTGGGATCTGGTCCTTGATGATTTCCAATGTCTTCAAATTTCACTGGATTTCAGTGACTCATGATCATTGCAAACTATCTGCTTTCATGCAAATCCAATCAAGTCCTTCCCAATATACCCAGTAAAATTCTATTGTTGTGCATTTGTACTTTTCACTGAATGATGCCCTTAACTCTGTTGCAGGGTTGTACAAATGTGGTAACTAACCTGGAATCAGGTCAGCTCAGCAGCTCCATACTGTTGCACAGTCACACATGGATGGAACCTTATGGAACATTGAGCCTTACCCATTCAGTCAATTGCATAGAATATTATCGAAAAGACATGCGTTGCTGGAGATTTTCATCTAGCATTCATCAGGACAAATGCAAGAATGTCAAATTTCAAACCATCGCAGTAATTTATAATTGAGGAGAAAAAGGTACTGATTGGTTGGTGAGTTGCCTCCCACTGACTATGGAGAAAGCAAAAGGAAATTATAGAGTCCTTGAGATCCTGGATACATTTTTAAGAAGTGCAAGGCTTAGATGTGAACCTTTTGATTTTCAGGGAATTAATCCATGTTAATAAATATGTTGCTTCAGGCAAGAGAATATAAATCATATTACAAACCTTACAAAACTGATTTCTTAATATTTTTCTGTGGTTTTTGGCTCACTCTGAATTGTTTAACAGATACTACCGAATCCCAGATCTTGGAGAGCAATTGCTGGTGGAATCCTCATCCAATCCTTTGTTGCCCCCTAACAGGAGGCGGTGATCTGGTGGTATTATCGCTGGACTGTTACTCCAGAGACTCAGGTAATAATTTGGAGACCAGGGTTCAAATCCCACTATGGCAAATGGTGGAATTTAAATTCAATAAAAATCTGGAATTTAAAAAAATGAAACTATTGTTGGGAAAAACCCATCTGGTTCACTAACGTCCTTCAGGGAAGTAAACTGCCTATCTTGACTGGTCTGGCCTACATGTAACTCCAGACCCGCCACAATGTGGTTCACTCTTAACTGTCCTCTGGGAACAGCAATAAATACTGGCCCAGCCAGCAATGCCCTCATCCCATGAATGAATAAAAAAACCTTGCCTAAGAACATAAGAAGAAAGAAACAAGTTATGAGGAGAATACAAAAGAGTCTCCAAAAGGTTCTTGATAGTTGAAGTGAATGGGCTAAAGCTTCATAGATGAGCATTATGTGAGAACATGGAATGTTTTCCACTTTTACAGGAGGAATGGAGAAGCAAAATATTAATCAAATGGGGAGAGACTGCTGAATGCGGTGGTACAGAGGGACCCAATTGTCTTTGTGTATGAATCACAAAGGGTCAGTGTGCAGTACAGAAAATAAACAATTAGGAAAAAAGTGTCATGACTCCCTGAAGTATCACTCTGGAAATCAGTCTGCACAACTCTGAGAGATGTCACAAACTTGAAAATTTCCCAACTTTACCAACCTGTCTAATTCAGCTTACAAGAAAATGCACACTAGATATTTTTTATCATCAACAAGAAAAGACGTACTTATTACAATCAAACTGCTCTAATCAATGACAAGAAAGAAACTTGAATTGTTAACTTATAATCCTACAGCTTAAATTTTACCCTGTTTAAGAAAATCCCCGTACATATACGAACAGACACTTAAACTGACAAGGCACAAATATTATTGGTGGAGAAAGAACAAAAAGATCAGTGAAGCACAGTCCTGGCATCAGACCAGACTGAGGGGTTTGGTCAGTTTATTTTTCGTTCAGTTATATTCTAATTCTTTTTGACTCCCTGATTGGGACACAAATTCTCAGTGTTTCGTTCATTGGTTCAAAATTCACCTTTTCAGTGTCTCCAAAGGCGTTTCTCTCTCTTTTTGTTTCCTTTCAAGAAGGGAATTTGCAGAGAGAGGGTGAGTAGTTAGCAGCTCAGGATGTTCTTTCACTTCACTCACAGAAGATAGAAAGAGAGAGGGAGGGAAAAAGAGAGAGAGAGATTTACAATTTCTGCAGTATTATCCAAACATGAAGCCAGAGCCATTCCAGTCAAGAAGTTGGTACTATATTCCGGTCCTGGTTGAAAAAACAATGAAAAGTCTATACTGGGCAAAACTAGCTTGAACAAACACTGATGGAGCTGAGGTGCATAATATCCACCTCCACAAATTGAATTAGGCAACATTGTAGCTATGACTCAAATTGAGTTTCAAGAAATCATTTCTTAAAATTGCAACAAATTCTTCCACTGTTTCTTGATTTAAAGCAGAATGCATTCAATTTTTTTAGCCCACTGTCAAAAAATAAAATTGGCCTTTACAAGCCTCCACTCTTAGGAGAGGTGCTGCAGTCGAGAAAGTACACCAAATCTTCTATTTCCTCAGAAGGCTAAAGGAATTTGGCATCTCCACAGTGACTCTTCCCAATTTTTATAGATGCACCATAGAAAGCATCCTATCTGGATGCATCACAGCTTGGTATGGCAACTGCTCTTCCCAAGACTGCAAGAAATTGCAGAGAGTTGTGAATGCAGCCCATCATGAAAACCAGCCTTCCTCCCACTGACTCCTTCTACACTTTCCTCTGCCTCGGAAAAGCAGCCAATGTAATCAAAGACCACTCCCACCCCAGTTTTACTCTTGTCCACACTTTTCCATTGGGCAGAAGATACAGAAGTTTGAAAACACATAACAACAGATTTAAGAACAGATTATTCTCTGCTGTTATCAGTCTTATGAATGGACCTTTCATAAATTCCAGCTGATCTTTCTCTGCACATTCTCTGTAGCTGTAACATAATATTCTGCATTCTATTCTATTACCCTGTTGTACTTTTGTAGGGTATGATTGTTTGGTTAGCACATAAAACAATAGTTTTCACTATATCTCAGTACATGTGACAATAATAAATAAATCAAATCAGATGAAACACCATTTCAAAAATGCATTTCAATATGTGACACAGACAACAAAACACAAGATTGACAACCATTTATATTCAGTCTTATAAAATCTTTACTGTCATACTCTTAATTTTTTAAACTTATTCGATTACTTTACATTTGTAACAAGGCATCTACGATCACATTATCTTTACCAGCAATGTGAATAATCATTGCACTGAATAGCTGCATCAGTAAACTCCATCTGAACAATTTTGCATTTCAAGTTTTAAAATTTTCAATGAATACTAGCGAACTATTGCCAACATAGATGATTGTTTAATTGCAATCTTGTCAAAGTCTGTAAAATGTTGAAGAGCCAGTAATAGTTCCAAAGTCTCCTTTTTTGTTGTTCTGCACGTCCTTTGGTGTTGGTTTAATTTCTTAGAAAAGTACCCCATCACTTTCCTATTCCCGACTCATCTTTTAGCAATAAAACTGCACCTACCCCAAACCATGAGCATCAATTACCATTTTAAAAGGTTTGATAAAGTCTGGAGTGGCCAACAAAGAATCATTTATTCGGGTTATCCTCAGCTTCCCAAAGCCTGCTTGGTATTCTGTGGTCCATACCGATTTTGCATGTTTCTAACAGATTTGTTAAAGAGGAAGTACAGCTATTATGCTGAAGTTAAGCAAAAATTTCCAATAAGACTCACTTTCCTAAAAATCTTATGATTTCTTATTTAGTTTTAGGAATTAGGAATTGTTTAAAGCCTTCACGTTCACTGTTTGTCACAGTATTTTTCCTTCATGTATGCTAGGCAAGCTACACTTGTTTTTGCGAATTCAGTTTTTGCTAAATTTGTTACTAAGCCAGCTAGCTGCTATTGCTTTAAGAGTTCTTTTAATTGCCTTACATGTTCTTCCCATGTGCCTACCTGTTCTAGTGTTTCTGCAACACCTGTCCATTCACTTCCTCCTTCCTCAGTATCCAAGGGATCAAATACACCTTCCAGGTGAAGCAGCACTTTACCTATTCTTCACTCAGTCTTGTCTAAAGCACTTGCTCCTCACAATGTGATCCCCTCTATATTGAGGAAACGAAGCATAGACTGGGTGACTCCTTCATAGAACACCTACATTCTGCCCACAAAAAAGACCCTGAGCTTCCAGTTGCATGCCACTTCAACTCACCACCCTGTTCCCTGGTCAACATCTCTGTCTCTGGCTTGCTGCAGTGCTCCACTGGAGCTCAGTGCAAGCTGGAAGAGCAGCGCCTCATTTTCCACTTGGAAGGTCAACAGCTTCTGGACTCAAAAGTGTTCAACAAATTTAGAACTTGAGCTTCTCCCATGTCCTTATCCCAACCCCAACACCCACCAGGCCTTGTTATCACATGATCTGCTATTACACACTACCCATTGTTAGTCACTAACAGTCACCACGAAGAGCTATTCATTTTCCTAGCCAGATCGTTATCCACTCCTTTGTCTGTCCAACTGTTCTCTCTCTCTTTGGGCTCTATCTCCACCTATCATTAATCCTTACCCCCTCCCGCACTCTTTATCTTCTGCATAAAACACAACTTTTTCCTAGCTACCATCATTACGAGGAAGGGTCACTGGACTCGAAATGTTAACTCTGATTTCTCTCCACAGATGCTGCCAGACCTACTGAGCTTTTCCAGCAATTTCTGTTTTTGTCCCAGTATTTCTGTGTTAGCCAGTTGACTTGTAGGAGGCTCACACTGTGGACTGTCCTCTCCTTCTCTCTCACTCTTGTTTCTATCATTCTCCAGTACTCCCACCACATAACACACTGGTTCCTCCTCATACTCTTCCCTGCAATGATATCTTTTCAATGTGTTCATGTGGCATTCTTCTTCCTACGATCAGGAGCATTTGTCAGGTATGTGACTTTAGTAACCTTCCTAACCACCTTGTGTGGAGAACTGAATTTTGCTCTGAGGCATACGTTGCCAAAACAAGAATATGAATACTTCAAGTCCCTCTTGAAATGTCCTGAAGAAGGGTCACTGAAATGATTTCTGTCCCCAGATGCTGCCAGATCTGCTAGGATTTTTCAGTGATTTCTGATTTTGTTTCTGATTTACAGCATTCACAGTAATTTCAGTTTTGTGTCTAGTTTGATTTGGGGCATTCGCTTTTCAAGTCCCCTTTTTGGGCTCATTTTTGTGAACCATAGTAAGTCCCATGGACCTCCTTTGCAACCACAAATGTGTCCCACTTTGTTGCAGTGGAAACGTTTAGACCTTTGTTCGTCATCCCCACCCTCAGCACCTTCCTTTCTGATCTTAGGAGGGGATCTTGGGGCATTCCCAGTTGCCCACTCTCCACCCTAGCTATCTGCCTTCCCTTATATCTCCCACTTCTTTCCCTTTCAAATCTATGGAAGGTGACAGAAAAATCCACAATAAAACCTTTTAAATTTCTGAAAGTCCTTGACTCAACAGAGATAGCCAATGAACAGCCAATTGATGAATCGAGAGCTGATGTAACTCAGATTGTACAACAGTTAGGTGAACAAATAATTGTGACAGATTCAAGCCCAATATCTGATGCCGAGGAGACCTGGAAGAGAAAAGGTCAAGCAGAACATTTTAATTCCTTATCTTCCCAGGAAGAATCCTCAGTAACAGTGACCGAGAATCAAGTAGCAGAACTGAGGAAGTAAACATTGTATGGTTTCACCTCCAATGCAGTCACTGAGGGTGAAAGAGAGAGTCCAAACCAATCAACAAGTTGATGTAAAAATGTTTCCATTTGTCAGCACAAATCTACAGGCGGTTTGAAACGCAGATTGAAGATGTAGGGTAGAACTCCATGCAAGATATCATTAAGAAGGAATGTCTAACGTCTAATGATAGCAAGGAGGAAAGCATTTGTTTTAGCAGGAAAACCATCGTTAGCAAAGGAAATCCATCAGATTAAAGATCCTCCAGTTAACAAGGGACCTCCAGAGTTCAGGCCATCAGGAAGAGAATCAAAGACACATTGCCAACTGAGCAATTATCATTTCTTTAAATCCCACAGTCATAGAGATCTACAGCACGGAAATAGACCCTTCAGCCCATCATGTCCATGCCGGTCAAAAACAACCATATAACTATGTTAATCCCATTTCGTCTTGGTGGAATGATCAATAACTGGGGGACATAAATTTAAGATAAAGGGCCGAAGGTTTGGGGGAGATCTGAGGGAAAATCTGGAACTCTCTGCCAGTATAAAGTAGTAGAGGCAGAAACCCTCCTAACATTTAAGAAGTACTTCGAGATTTGGGGATGAAGGGGTAGTTGTAGATCATAGAATCCCTACAGTGTGGGAACAGGCCCTTCAGCCCAACAAGTCCACACCAAACCTCGGAGCATCCCATATAGAATCCCTACAGTGTGGGAACAGGCCCTTCAGCCCAACAAGTCCACACCAAACCTCGGAGCATCCCACCCAGACCCATAGCCTTGGATGACTTGGCATCACAAGTGCACATCGAAGTACTTCTTAAATGTTAGGAGGGTTTCTGCCTCTACTACTTTATACTGGCAGAGAGTTCCAGATTTTCCCTCAGATCTCCCCCAAACCTTCGGCCCTTTATCTTAAATTTATGTCCCCCAGTTATTGATCATTCCACCAAGACGAAAAGTGTTTTCTAGATTACCCTACCTATGCACCTTGTAATTTTATACATCTCAATCATGTCCCCCTTCAGTCTCCTCTGCTCTAAGGAAAACATCCCCAGTCTGTTCAATCTCTCTTCATAACCAAAAACTCTCCAGCTCAGGCAACATCCTGTAAATCTCCTCTGGACCCTCTCCAGTGCAATCACCCTCCCACAAAGTGGATTCCAGAGCTGATCACAATACTCTAGCCCAGAGGGAGCAGGGAGATTGCCTGAATTTGTGCAGTTAGAGATTTGGGGATGAAGGGGTAGTTATAGATCACAGAATCCCTACAGTATGGGAACAGGCCCTTCAGCCCAACAAGTCCACACCAAACCTCGGAGCATCCCACCCAGACCCATCCCCCTATAACCCACCTCATCTACACATCCCTGGACACCATGGGCAATTTAGCATGGCCAATCCACCTAACCTGCATATCCTTGGACTGTGGGATGAAACCGGAGCACCCGGAGGAAACCCACACAGACACGTGGAGAATGTGCAAACTCCACACAGATAGTCACCCGAGGATGGAATCAAACTCAGGTCCCTGGTGCTGTGAGGCAACAGTGCTAACCACTGAGCCACCGTGCCTTTCTAATTATATACACAATGTGTAAGATTCTAGTGGCAAAAAAAGAGATTTGGGGATGCGTTTGGAAGTGAGGATTGCTATAGCACCACCCACTATGGTGATATCCCAATGACTTAAAGGAGTGATACCTAACATCTTGTACTTCCTCAAAGCTCTTGTAACTATGCCTATCCTATCAATATAACTTGTAACTAGTTGCTAACATGCAATAAACAAGACCTTGTTAACAATATCAGACTCCTCGAGTTGGACCGGGAGATGTGGTTTTCCTTTATCACACTCGACTGGTCAGGCTCTGTAGTTTCCTGCACTTGAAGGGAGATGGTGACAGCAACCAGGAGTAGTAGTTACTGCAGCGTTAGTGAGCTGGCCTGACCCTACAACAACAACCCGACCTGAAGGAGTTAAATTCAAAAATCATCTGTGGTCACAACAACTGAGTTGTCAAGCTACAGAACAGAATCCTCAGGAAGACAGTGGAATGAGCTCAGAAGCTAACCAAAAATAAATTGGTGGGATCCAGCATGTGAGTAATTTTGAGACAGAATGGGCTGAGCTGGCAAAGTGCAGGCTGTAAAATAGAAAGGGGGGTGGGGGGTGGGGTCAAATGCCTAATCCAAGATGCCCCACAGCAATTCCACACTTAGTAGCAGCATTTTGTCTCAGGATGAGATTTACACCCACTTCTAGTTCTCCATCTGCATGGCCTAGAACATAGAACATAGAACATTACAGCGCAGTACAGGCCCTTCGGCCCTCGATGTTGCGGCAACCTGTGAAACCAATCTGAAGCCCATCTAACCTAAACTATTCCATTATCATCCATATGTTTATCCAATGACCATTTAAATGCCCTTAAAGT
>NC_063343.1:62527527-62529458 GCF_021869965.1 Rhincodon typus
GAGGAAAAAGGCTCCCACTGTCCACCCTATCTAATCCTCTGATCATCTTGTATGTCTCTATCAAGTCACCTCTTAACCTTCTTCTCTCTAACGAAAACAACCTCAAGACCCTCAGCCTTTCCTCATAAGATCTTCCCTCCATACCAGGCAACATCCTGGCAAATCTCCTCTGCACCCTTTTCAATGCTTCCACATCCTTCCTATAATGCGGTGACCAGAACTGTACGCAATACTCCAAGTGCGGCCGCACCAGAGTTTTGTACAGCTGCAACATGATCTCATGGCTCCGAAACTCAATCCCTCTACCAATAAAACCTAACACACCGTACGCCTTCTTAACAACGCTATCAACCTGGGTGGCAACTTTCAGGGATCTAAGCACATGGACACCGAGATCTCTCTGCTCATCTGATGCTCTCCGTAGCCTCAGTAGTGCCACCTGTCGACACAGCTGAAATTACAAGCGAAGCCTGCCCTCAAGTGCTGAGGGCAGCCCAGCGGGACGATCAGGTAAATCTGGAGCCTCAGATTCGAGGGAGGGTCTGCCCCACCTTCCCTCCCACACCCCCAAGTCCCTTTCCCAACAGCATTCAGCGCAGCTAAAGTCGCCAGGCTGCTGACATTGTATGGGCCTCTCTTGTTTCAGGCTAACGAGAAACAGACCAGGGATGAGGCCATTAATTGGGCCCAAGGCCCTCAATAGGCTCAAGGGCAGAGAGGCGGCCTGTAAAGTTTCACACTCGTTGGGGCTGGGGGAGGGTAAGGATAAGGTGTGAGAAAGCTTCCTGCTAGATTTCACCCGTTCTTGTCCCCCGCACCATCCCGCTCTACCTTCATACCTGCTAGTGGAAGGGATGTAAAATCCAGCCCAGTGTGAGGTGGGCTTAATATGTTCAAAGCAAGATTTGAATTAATGTCTGTGGTTTCCAAAACTGTCCACTGTTGAGAATTCTCCTCATTTCATGTCTACATCTGTTGTAAACTCATTGATAGATATTTGATCTCTGTCCTTAATCAATAACTCCATTATTATCCTACCATGGCATTACTGGGATGATTGAAAGTGAATTCGATGGATCTTGGTACTTTTTCATTCGATAATTTCCTGTGAAAAGAAAATAAATCTATACGGATGCATTGAAGGGAGGATATTGGAGGTTGCTACATCAGAAACATACCCTAATATGTGGTGCATATTGCAGCAATTTCGGTAAATCCCATGGACAGAAGTGTTCACTAAAATGGTTGAGTTCGAAATGAAGACAGAAAAGCAGATATAGAGAGAGAATTTAAACAAAAAACTGGGTGATAGAGCAGCCAGAACCAGGATCACTGGTTAGCAGTCTTCATGGATGGTACAGGAGTTAGTTATAGTTCTTAGAGCTAAGGGATTCAAAGGCTGTGGGGAGAAAGTAGGAACAGAGGACTGATTGGATGATCAGACATGATCATAATGAATGGCAGAACAGATTCGAAGGGTCGAATGGCCTACTCCAACTTCTATTGCTCTATCCCAAGTGATACAGGGACAGTCAGCAGCCAGGGGGCCCCAGGCAGAGCGGGGACGGTCAGTGGGCTCAGAGTGGTGCGGAGATGGTCAGTGGGCCTGGAGTGGAGCGGGGACGGTCAGTATGGCCTGGAGTGGAGCGGGGACGGTCAGTGGGCCATGGGTCGGTCAGTTGCCCCAGAGCGGAGTGGGGACAGTCAGTGTGGCCCGGAGTGGAGCAGGGACGGTCAGTGGGCCGTGGGGATAGTCAGTGGGCCTGGAGTGGAGCAGGGACTGTCAGTGGGCTGTGGGGACGGTCAGTGGGCCGTGGGGACGGTCAGTGGGCCTGGAGTGGAGCAGGGACGGTCAGTGGGCCGTGAGGACGGTCAGTGGGCCTGGAGTGGAGCAGGGACGGTCAGTGGGCCCGGAGTGGAGCAGGGACGGT
>NC_063343.1:62529468-62542246 GCF_021869965.1 Rhincodon typus
GAGTGGAGCAGGGACGGTCAGTGGGCCCGGAGTGGAGCAGGGACGGTCAGTGGGCCATGGGGACGGTCAGTGGGCGCGGAGTGGAGTGGGGGCGGTCAGTGGGCCGTGGGGATGATCAGTGGGCCTGGAGTGGAGTGGGGGCGGTCAGTGGGCCGTGGGGATGGTCAGTGGGCCCGAGTGGAGCGGGGACGGTCAGTGGGCCATGCGGACGGTCAGTGGGCCAGACGCTCCAGCAGAGCGGGGACGGTCAGTGGGCCTGGAGTGGAGCGGGGACGGTCAGTGGGCCAGACGCTCGAGCGGAGCAGGATTGTTGTTAAACTGGGGGACAGGTGCGGCTGGTCAGTGGATTGTAAACCCAGTTAGGCCACATGTGGAAACCCCCTGTGCTGCTCTAACTGCAGACCCTTTATAGAAAGACTGTAATGCTTGTCCTTTAACTTTATTTCTCATTTTTTCTAACTTACACTACGAATAACCGTCAAGTAATGTAACATGTTTCCTTTCTTTCATTTCTCTAATTTGTATCTACATTCTGTACCTAGGTACTTTGTACCTAAAATGGCGCTAAGTGGGGCAACATTATAAACTTTTCACTGTACTCCTGTACCTGAGAATACATGACTGTGCTTCTATTTGTACTCTTTATCTAATGTGTTGACAGCAACTGTAATGCACCTATACTCACTGCAGTCAGCCACTGAGCAAATGGATCAAACGTGGGATCTTGCTCTGCATGGTTTACTCCTGTGCCAATCAATTGACATATTATGGTATCATGTTCAGATTTTAATAACCTCATCAATGTCAGGCACAGTCTACAAGCATTTGGCACGCAACCCACATCAATACATGCAGGCAAGAACTAATTGCTGACACCATCATTGTACCAACCTCAGAAGGGAAGGGAAATCTTAAAATAAAAACAGAGCTTCAGTAAATACTTCCTTACACTGAACGTCATTTCAAAATGAATCAAAATTAAGCCTCTTTGAGGAACTGGTAACAGCTCAGGACATTAACAGGCAGTGAAATAGTGGCGTGGGTAAAGATCATTTTGTAACATTGTGGGGACAATGATGTGCTACTCAGCTCAGAGCACTGATTTCAGTAAGGATTGCTCGGCCTTAGAGGGAGTGTAACAGAGTTTGACCAGGAGGAAAGCAAGGTTAAAAGGATCAAATAATAAAGACATGCTGCATAGACCAGTCTTGCATTCCCTTGAATGGATTAAGATGAGTAGGAATAAACTATTTCTTCTCATGTGGGGTGTGGGGAGGGACGTATAGAACAGGGGGCATAACTTCAACATTAGATCGAGGCCATTCAGATGGGATGTTTGGAGAATTTTCTCCTTCATAGGGTGATATCCTGCACTCTCTCCATACTCCTCCATTCAATATGACCATGGCTGATCATTCAACTCAACAGCCTGTTCCCACTTGTCCCCCTTATTCTTTGATCCCTTTAGCTTCAAGTGCTCAATCTGACTCCTGCATGAAATCATCGTTAGTAAAGGGTTAAATGAAGATATTTTTAATCAACCTCCTCAGACACATTGTGACAAGAGTGGAGCAGGGTGGGACCTGAACCCAGACCCTCTGGCCTGGAGGTAGAGACACTACCACTGTACCACAAGAGCCCTAAAGGTTAACTGTATCTTTAATCTAATAGGAGCTACTGAGTATGTGTATAAGGAGCCACGATGATGGAAGGATAAGATAGAACCATGGTCACAATGAAGGATCTCAGACAGGCTCTCTCTTGCCGTCTCCACTATATGGTTTCATTCCATTAAAACTGTTCATGCTCACAAACCTGAGTGTAGACCTAATCTTGCCAGAAGATATGGATCTACTGAAAATGGAGGTTAATCAAGTTCGGTTGAGTAATGATCAGAGGGGCAATGTATCTGAGACAGAAAGATGGAGTGAGGAATAATTTTACAGAACTTTGAAATAAACTTCAAGGAACTGAATAGGCCCCTCCACCTCCTACAAAAACACAACTGAAGTTCCCAACATAGTCCATCCTTGTGGAAAGTTTCAGATTTCATGAGACAGTCAAGTAAATATCAGGATTAATATGAATAATTTATGAGGAAGGTATGATGAATGGGTATTTCGTGTGCACCTTTCACCTTTCTCCCCACGGTAGGGGAGTCTAAAACTAGAGGGCACAGTTTTAAAGTGAGAGGGGAGAGATCAAAACGGTCCAGAAGGATTTTTTTTTTTTCACACAGAAGGTGGTGAATGTCTGGAATGGGCTGCCAGAGGTAGTGGTGGAGGGGAGTACAATTTTGTCGTTTAAGAAATATTTGGATAGGTACATAGATGCATAGGTATGGAGAAATATGGACCAAACACAGGCAAATGGGACCAGATTATTTATGAAAACTGGGTGGCATGGTCATGTTGGGCCGAAGGGCCTGTTTCCATGCTGTAAGCCTCTATGACTCTATGACATCTCAGGATGTCCCAAAGAATCTTTGAATCAATGAAGTATTTTGAAGTAGAATCAATATCCAGAGGCCCAGCAGACAATCTGTGCATAGCAAGCTCCCACACACAACTAAACACCAGGGGATCTGTATCTTTCAGTGATGTTGGTTGAGGGATAAGTATTTGCCTTAGGATGTTTGCGAGAACTTTCCTGCTAGAATGTTAGTCCAGTTCTGCCGCAGCAGGATTTTAAGGGCATGAATGCTCGGCAGAGGGCCCAATAAAGATTTCCTGGAAGATTTCCATTGATGAAGGATTGATGTTACATTTTAACCAGAATTGTTGGCTGAAATGATTCTCCTTAGGGCAAAAACATCTGAGGACAGATATGCAGGATGGGGGGAAAGAGACAAACTTTTGAAATGTTTAGATAAAGTGAATAGGGAAGAGATTGATAACCAGAGGTGCAGGTTGAAGGTGACTAACAAAAGAACCAGAAGTGACTTGAGGGAAAACATTTTCATATCAGGAACAGTTAGGATTTAGAATGTACTGATGGGGAAAGGGAAGTAAGTTCCATAGTAACTTCTGAAAATGAATTGGATAGATACATGAAAGAGAAAACAAAAAAAAAAGTGATGTTGGATGGGAATTGGGGTTTAGGACTAACTGAATTGCCCTTCAAAGGAGTCAGCATAAATGTGATGGGCTGAATGGCCTCCTTTCATGCTGTCGTGGTCTTTAAATGTATGAAATTTTGACTCAGAGATGTGAATACTGCCCTTGACCATAATAACCCACAGTATCTGCCTTCTAACGGACATCACTAGCCCAGCACCTGAGATACATCAAGAGTTGATGGACTCTCCAAGGCAATCCGAGGAACAGGTGTGGAGAGAACATTACACTACTTTTTAAGAAAGGATGAAGAGAACCACAAGTCAGCTTCGTCTCATGTCAGTTATTGGGAAATGATTGAATCTATTTTTAAAGTGGTCGTAACAATGTATTTGAAAAGCGAGGAATGATTAGAACAAGTCAAAATGGTTTTACTGAAGGAAAATCCTCCTTGACAATTTTTTTTAGAGTGTTTTTGAGGATGTGACTAATGGACTAGATAAGGAGGAGTCAGTATGATGTACCAGGATTTCCAAAAAGCGTATTATAAGGATTACAAAGACAATAGACAAGGTAAGGTCTCCAGAAGTTGAGGATAATATACCATCACAGGTAGAGGATGGGTTAATGGATACAAAGCAGGGATTGAGCATAAATTTGGCTTCTTTAGGATGGCAGGTAGTGAATAGTGGAGAGCCACAATGGTCAGTGCTGGGGCCTCAGACATTTGTAATCCACATTATTGACTGAGCTGAAGATATGGGAAATAACGTATCTGGATTTGCTGATGATTCCAAGCTGGGCTGAAAGGTAAGCTGTCTCGAGGACACAAAGAGTTTGCAAAGAGGATAAATGATTGGGAAGCAAGATGGTAGATGGGTTATAATGTAGGCAAGTGTGAGGTCACTCATTTTGGGGATAGGACAGAAAGGCAGAATATTTTTAAAGGGTGTGAAATGTGTAAGTGTTGCTGCTCACAGAGACTTGGAATGTGGTCATGCAAGGAATGGAATAAATCAGCATGCGGTACAGCAAGCAATCCGGAAGTAAACTGGCATGTTGGCCTTTCTAGCAAAGGAATTGGAATATGAGAATAAAGAGGTGTGTTACAATTGTACAGGTCTTTGGTGAACCAACATAGAGTCTTAGAATCATACAGCATGGAAACAGACCCCTTGGTCCAACTCATTCATGCCAATCAAGTTTCCCAAGCTAAACTGTACCTATTTGCCAGCAGTTGGCCCTATTCATATACCTGTCCAAATGTCTTTTAAATGTTGTAATTGTACCTACATCCACCACTTCCTCTGGCAGTTCATTCCTCATACGGACCACCATCTGTGTGAAAAAACTGTCCCTCAGGTCCCTTTTAAATCTTCCTCCTCTCACCTTAAAAATATTTTTTTTCAAGCTATTGGTGTTTTTCCTCAGCCCAAAAGAAACAATTCCAGAAACTTCTATCATAAAGTTCAATGCACTGTACTGTTTACATTGCTCACTTGTAAATTCTCCCAAATTCCTACTAGCCTCCAAAACTGTCTTTCTTAACCTGGTTACACCAAGCTACAAAAGTACAAGTTAATCATTAAACCCTTTAAGAATCACAGAATCCCATTGTGTGGAAGCAGGCCACTCAGCCCATCGAGTCCTTCCAAACAGCATCTCACCCAGATCCACCCTTCTACTAATCTCTGTAACCCTACGTTTCTCATGGCTAATCCACCCAGCCTACACATCTCAGGACACTACGGGCAATTCAGCATGGCCAATTCACCTAACCAGAGCACCCGGAGGAAATCCATGCAGACACAGGGAGAGAATGCGCAAAACTCCACACAGACAGTTCGCACAAGGCTGGAATCAAACCCAGGTCCTCCGTGCTGTGAGGCAGCAGTGCTAACCAGTGAGCTGCCCCAGTTCAGAAGCACAGAAAACCCATATGCCACAAGTTCAAATTCAAAAATCCAATCTCAACCATAAATGATATTATCTGCAGTACTGTGATCAGTTTTGGTCTCCATACATAGAAAAGAATGCTCTTGCAATGGAATGTTATAGCAAAGGTTCATTAGGTACAAGGTCCCATCTCTGGGCTGAGGGAGTTGTCTTGTAATGACAAGTTGAGCAAATTGGATACAATTCTCTGGAGATTATAAGAATGGGAGGCAACTTCATTGAAATGTTCAAGATTTTGAAGGGTAGATATTGAGAGATTCCAAATGATTAGAAATTACTTCACTGAGATGGTTGTGAGTCTTTGGAATTTTGTACTCCAGAGAGGTGAAGCTTCTCCATCATCAATATATTTACGGTTGGGATAGACAAATTGGTCTCTGAGAATTAAGGAAGAGGGAATGGGCAGGAAAGTGGAGTTGAAACCCAGGATCTTTCATGGCCATATCAAGTGTTTTGACAGAGTCTGTGGTCTAATACTGCTCCTGTTTTTGTGTTGTGGTTGGGAATCTTTTTTCTTTTAATTTCTACATTGTATTCGGCACTTCGTTGAGCAGATTAAGTCTTTACAAGAACTCAAACTTGCACCGATTTAGTCATGGAGTAAAATTAAGAAAAGTGGAAAATGAAGCGGAAAGAGAGTTGGAGAAGGTGGGAGGGGAAGGGCGGGGTGCATTTGGAGGAAGTTAGAGGCAGAAGAATGAAACTGCCAGATGAGGAATGATGACTGCAGAGAAAAACAACTATCTGACACACACAAAAAAAGACAATTTGAGGGGCAGGGGAGTTAATAACCAGAGGAGACAAACTTCAGAGTTACAACATGGTAAACAAACTCTATTAGGAGAAAGGGAGGTATAGAACTTTCTCTTAGACAGAGTGAGCTGTTGTGATCTGGGATGCACAATCTGAAAAGTCTTTGGAAACAGTTTCAATAGTAAATTCTACCAAATTCCTACTAGCCTCCAAAACTGTCTTTCTCAACCTGTTTACACCAGGCTACAAAAGTACTAGTTAATCATTAAACCCTTTCAGAATCATAGAATCCCTATAGTGTGGAAGCAGGCCACTCAGCCCACTGAGTCCACGCCACCCTTCCAAGCAGCATCACACCCAGATCACCCTTCTACTAATCCCTGTAACCCTACATTTCTCATGGCTAATCCACCCAGCCTACCCATCCCGGGACACTACGGGCAATTCAGCATGGCCAACCCACCTAACCAGAGCACCCGGAGGAAATCCACGCAGACATGGGGAATTGGATAGATATTTGAAAGGATGACATTTGTCGAGCTCTGGGAAGTGAATGTGTGCAATGTGGCTTAAATGAGTGAGATGCATCCAGCTGATTATTACACCCAGGACCTTGCACTCCCCATCACCTCAACTGCCAGTGCACACCCCGAGGCCAGAGGTGAATGAATGATGGAGACGAGGCTCCTGTTTTGGCTGTTCAGTACGGAGGAGTATCTGCAAACTCCATCAGCAGGCTATGTCACCACAGACTGCTCTCCGAGCTAACAGCCTGCTTTGTTTCTTATGCTTCTAACTGAGGCCTTTGCCAGCAAGAGTGATGTAGCCAGGCACTGGTGGGACATTGCTCACTGTGACTGCCTTCCTGAGAGGACAAAGACAAGGACTTGATTGGCATAGGTTCCAGTGGATGGGAGCATCGATTGTGCCATCTCCATGCCATGACACCTTGGCATTGTGGCCGCTGTGCCATTATGTTTCCAGTGAGGGGTAACACCAAACTGCAAACGTCTGCCCGAGCACATAGCGGCCTTTCTAAGGTGGCACAGGGATGCTGGTCTTTAAGGGGATATGCAGTGAGAGGGAAGTTGTTCCAGGAACTGTGGCTGGTAGAATGGGGCAAGAGGGGCACCATAGGGGCAGGGGAGGTAGTTTATGGGGTGAGTTTGATAAGATCCAGCACTCTGCACTCCCCCATCACCTCAACTGCCACTGCACACCCCGAGGCCAGAGATGAATGAATGATGGAGACGAGGCTCCTGTTTTGGGGTTCAGTATGCTGAGTCAAACTCTGTAACAGCTGTGTAAATGCACCAATATCCCAAAAACTGCAGCGGTTTAAGAAAACAGCTCACCATCTCCAGAGTAAAGAAAGATAGCTAATGATTGATGACCCAGCCAGTGATGCCCATATCCTGTGAGTTTACGTTTTAAAAACACAAGATGGGAATGGTTCTGTTTTTTAAGAACAAATTGCATCTGACAGGTCAGTAAAGAATTGCTGATTGACTGTGGGGTTCAACCCGGTAGCTGAGGAGAGGTTGTTTAAGGTTGTTTTGGAAAGGCAGCTTGACTAATGCAAACAACACTCCAATTGCTTATACAGTGCTTCCCCCTCCTGGTTGCAGTGTGCTGTGTAATGCTGCAGGTTTCAGTTTGTGAGGCTCAGACTGACAGTATAACTCCCTGACACTATCAGTGTAACTCGCTTAGCCTGACAGTATAACTCCCTCAGACTGACAATATAACACTGTCAGACTGATAGTATAACTCCATGAGACAGACAGTATAACTCCCTCAGACTGGTAGCGTAACCTCCTCAGACTGATAGCGTAGCTCCCTTGGACTGGGAGGTTAACTCCCTCAGACTGATAATGTAACTCCCTCAGATCGACAGCGTAACCCCCACAGTACAACTCCGAGACTAACAGCATATCACCTCAAACTGACAGTGTAACCCCCTCAGACTGGCAGTGTAACACCCTATCATAGGAAACATATTATTGAGCTGCAGAGGGTTCAGAAGAGATTTACCAGGAAGTTGCCAGGCTTGGAAGGTTGGAGTTACAATCAGAGGCTGGATACAACAAGGTGCAGGGCTGGATGAACACAGCAGGCCAAGCAGCATCAGAGGAGCAGGAAAGCTGACGTTTCGGGCCTAGACCCTTCATCAGAAATGGGGCAGGGGAAGGGGGTTCTGAAATAAACAGGGAGAGAGGGGGAGGCGGATAGAAGATGGATAGAGGAGAGGATAGGTGGACAGGAAACAGACAGGTCGAAGAGGCGGGGATGGAGCCAGTAAAGGCGAGTGTAGGTGGGGAGTTAGGGAGGGGATAGGTCAGTCCAGGGAGGACGGACAGGTCAAGGGGGCGGGATGAGGTTAGTCGGTAGGAGATGGGGGTGCAGCTTGAGGTGGCAGGAGGGGATAGGTGGGAGGAAGGACAGGTTAGGGAGGCGGGTACGAGCTGGGCTGGTTTTGGGATGCGGTAGGGGGAGGGGAGATTTTGAAGCTTGTGAAATCCACATTGATACCATTGGGCTGCAGGGTTCCCAAGCGGAATATGAGTTGCTGTTCCTGCAACCTTCGGGTGGCATCGTTTTGGCAGCACCGCAGGCTGGAAGTTTTTTTTAAACTGGAGCGTGGGAGGTTAAGAGCTGATCTTATCGAGATTTATAAAATAATGAGGGGTATAGATAAGGTTAATGGCAGGTGTCTTTTCCCTAGGTTGGGGGATTTCGAGACTAGGTGACATAGTTTTAAGGGGAGCGGACAAAGATTTTAAAAAGACATGAGGGGCAATTCTATTTTTACACAGGGTGGTTCATGTGTGGAATGAACTTCCAGAGGAAGTGGAGGATGTGAGCACAGTTACAATGTTTAAAAGATATTTGGATAAATACATGAATAGGAAAGTTTTGGAGGGATATGGGCCAAGTACAGGCAGGTGGGGTTAGCTTAGTTTGGCACATGGTCAGCATGGACTAGTTGGACTGTAGGCTCTGGTTCAGTGTTGTATGACTCTATGACTCGGACACCCTCAGGCTGACAGTATAACTTCCTCAGACTGAGAATGTAACTCAACCAGACTGAATATAATCCTTCTGACTGAGTGTGAAACCCTCAGACTGACAGTATAACACCCTCAGACTGATGGAGTAACTCCTTCAGACTGACTGTGTAAAACTCTCAGACTGACAATATAGCTGACAGTTTTTTTTAAGAAGTTGCCATATTCCCAGAAGACTGTGCTCTCCTTAGAGAGAGACAGAGAGGGAGACGACTGGTGGTGGTTTAACCTGAGGGTCACCATATCTCAGGCGAAGGGGGTGGGTTGAGAAGAAGACTCCTTCATGGTAATCTCATACTATGCAGAAATAGAACCCACACTGTTAGCGTCACTCTGCATTGCAAACCAAGCATACCGCACACTGAGCTAACTAGTATATTATTCCATCAGAAAAACAAAGTAACTTGCTCGATGTTACTCCCAGGTGGTCACAGTCAGGATTACATGAAGATGGTCACAGTTGGTGTTACCCTGAGATGGTAATAATCACTGTTTCCATGGATGGTAACTGTCGCTGTTAACCTGTGATATTAATAGCCGGTATTACCCTATAATGGTCACAGTCGATCTTACCCTTCGATGGTAACTGTCAGTGTTGTTATGCAATGGTAACAATTGTGTTACCCAATGATGGTAACAGATGCTGTTTCACTGTTAAGGTAACAGTTGGCCCTGCGATGGTCAGAATCAGTGTTAACCCCTGCTATGGTTACAGTAGGTGTTATGCTACGATGGTCACAGGCACTGTTAAACTGTGGTGATCAAAGTCAAGTTGATCACAGCCAGTTTTTCACCACATGGTCACAGTCAGTGTTACCCTGCGATGGTAACAGTCAGTGTTACCCTGCGTGGTACCAGTTATGCTGTGATGGTAACAGACAGTATTACCCTGCAATGGTAACAGTCAGTGTTGCCCTGTGGTGGTACCAGTTATGCTGCGATGGTAACAGTCAGTGTTACCCTGTGGTGGTCACAGCTGGTGATTCCATGGGATGCTCAGAGTCGCTGTTACTCTGAGATGGTCAAGTTGTTGTCATCCTGTAATGGTATTTCCATCCTGGGAAAAAGACCGACGATTGAGCCTATCCATGCCTTTCATAATTTTATATACTTCTATCAGGTCACCCCTCAGTCTCCAAAGCTCTACAGAAAACAACCAAGTTTGTTCAATCTCTCCTTATAGCCAATACACTCCAACTTAGACAACACCATGGTGAACCTCTTTTGCACCCTTTCCAAAGTCTCCACATCCTTCCTATATTGGGGTCACCAAAAATGCAGTATTCCAAATGTGGCCTAACTAAAGTTTTATACAGCTGCAACATGACTTGCCAACATTTGTACCAATGAAGGCATCTTGTCATGCACCTTCTTTTACCACCTTATCCACCTGTGTTGCCACTTTCAGGGAGCTAGGAACTTGCACCCCAGCATCTCTCTGTGTATCAATGCCCCTTAGGGTCCTATCATTGACTGTAATGTTTCTTCTTGTATTTGACCTCCCAAAATGCATCATCTCGCAGCTGTCCGAATTAAACTCCATCTGCCATTTCTCCGCCCAACTTTCCAGCTGATCCACATCCTGCTGTGTTCTTTGACAACATTCCTCACTATCCACAAATCCTTCAATTTTTGTGTCGTCTGCAAACCTACTAATCAGTCCACCTACAATTTCATCCAAATCATTTGTATAAATTACACACAACAGAAGTCCCAGCACTGAACCTTGCACAGCACCATTGGTCACAGACCTCCAGTCAGAAACATCCCTCTACAACCCCGTTCTGTCTTCTACGACCAAGCCAATTTTTGTATCCAATTTATCTACTCACCATGAATTCCAAACGATTTGATCTTCTGGATCTGACAATCTGTGTTACTGTGTGAGGGGGTGATAGCACAAGCAGTATGGTGGCTCAGTGGTTAGCACTGCTGCCTCACAGCACCAGGGACCTGGGTTCAATTCCAGCCTCAGACGACTGGAGTGTGGAGTTTGCACGTTCTCCCTGCGTCTGTGTGGATTTCCTCCCACAGTCTAAAGATATGCAGGTTCGGTGGATTGGTCATACTAAATTGCCCACAGTGTCTAGGGGTATGTGGATTGGCCATGGGAAATGCAGGGTTTTAGGGACGGGGTGGGGGCATGGCTCTGGGTAGGATGCTCCTCTTCGGAGGGTAAATGCAGACTCGATGGGCTGGATGACATCTTTCTACACTGTAGGGATTCTTTGGTAACAGTTGGTGTTACCCTGCGATAGTAATCATCAGTACTACATTGTTGGTGTTGATGAGAAAATGATGAGTGTAGACAAATGCAGGTCCCCTACGGCCAGAAACAGGGAATGTTATAATGGAGAACAAAGAGGTGGCAGGCCAATTAAATATATACTTTGGTTCTGGCTGCACAGTGGAGGACACAAACAGCATCTCAAAAATGTTGAGGAACACAGGGTCTAGTGAGAGGGAGGAACTGAAAGAAATCCATAATTAGTGGAAAAATAGTGTTGGAAAATAGATGGAATTAGAGATGGATAAATCTCAAGGCCCAGTAATCCACATCCCAGAGTACTTAAGGAAGTGCTCAGTGGTTAGCACGGGGGCCCAGGTTCGATTCCACCCTCAGGCGACTGTCTGTGTGAGTTTGCACATTCTCCCTGTGTCTGCGTGGGTTTCCCATGGTCCAAAAATGCGCAGGCTAGGTGGATTGGCCATGCTAAATTACCCATAGTGTTGAGGGATGTGTAGTTTAGATGGGTTATAGGAGGATGGGTCTTGGTGGGATACTCCGAGGATCGGTGTGGACTTGTTGGGCCGAAGGGCCTGTTTCCACACTGGAGGGATTCTATGATCGAAGTGGGCCTAGGAATAGTGGATGCATTGGCAATCATCTTTCAAGATTCTATAGACTCTGAAACAGGTCCTATAGATGGGAGGGTAGCTATTGTAACCTCAGCTAAAGTAACATCAGGGAGGTGACATCGGTGAGGTAGGCTCAGTGGCGAAAGATTGCACGTGAAGATTGGCGACTTTAACGTTGGTTGGATCCAGTGGAGATGGTGATGGAGGAGCAATGGCAGTGCAGGCATCACTGAGTCATACAGCATGGAATTGATGGTGATAGGCTGGCTCAAAACGGATGGACTCTCTTTAAGCCATATCTTTTTTAAATTTATTCTTAAATTATTCAAAGCAGCGCTGAATTGTGGTGACAAATGAAAGCTTTTCACTGTATTTTATTGCATTCTTACTGTAAAATACATGTGACAAATACATCTCATTCATTCACTGTTTAAACAATGGAGGTAGAGATAAAACAGGGAATTATAGACCAGTTATTGACATCAGTAGTGGGGAGAGTGCTAAAGTCTATTATAAAAGATTGAATAGCAGAGCACTTGGGAAACAATGACAGGTTCAGGCAGAGTCAGCATGGATTTATAAAAGGGAAATCATGCTTGACAAATCTACTGGAAATTTTTGAGGATGTAACAAGTAGAATTGATGAGTGGATGTGGTTTACCTTCAGGAAGCTTTCGATAAGGTGCGATATGTAGGAAGTGGCAATCAGCCTACCTCATTTGCACTCCACTTCAAACAGGTTACAGCAGATCATCCACCTCAGTTCAGCTTTCATTCACTAACATTAGATCCCTCAGTTCAGAGTGTACAAAACACAATCAATGTCGATTCCAAATACGCTGACTGACTAGGCATTCACTGCTTTCTGTGGGTCAAGAATTCCAGACACTTGGAGTGAAAAGATTTTGCTTTGTTTCGGTAACAAATGACTATCTTCTTATCCTTGTATCAGAGATAGTAGGAACTGCAGATGCTGGAGTATCTGAGATAACAAGGTGTAGAACTGGATGAACACAGCAGGCCAAGCAGCATCATAGGAGCAGGAAGGCTGACGTTTCGGGCCTAGACCCTTCTTCAGAAAATAAT
>NC_063343.1:62542746-62544433 GCF_021869965.1 Rhincodon typus
CCCCCTTCCCCTCCCCCATTTCTGATGAAGGGTCTAGGCCCGAAACGTCAGCTTTCCTGCTCCTATGATGCTGCTTGGCCTGCCGTATTCATCCAGCTCTGCACCTTGTTGTCTCCCCACTTTAGTGTTCAGTTCTTGCAATAAATGATAATGTGGTATTAGCTTTTCTAAATAATTCCTGCACATGCACACTAACCTTTTGCAGACTCCCAGATCTCTCTGACAACTCGGAGTTCTGCAATCTTTCACCATTTAGACAAAGTGCTTTTTTTTTTATTCTTGCTGCCAAAATGGACAGTTTCATATCTTCCCACATTAAATACCATTTTCTTGATATTTACCCACTCAACAGTTTGCTAAGTCCTACGTCTCTGCTGACTGATGGTCCTGAGTTCCTCCCTCTCTTCCATTTCCTAGTTTACAGAGATTTCTTGCATGTTACATGTATCCTCTGTGCTGATCCACCTTGTTCTAACTCCCCCTCATTGGTTTCCTTCACCATGCACTGGGCTGGCTCGACTGCTTTACAACAAGAGAGCGACACTTTTATTCTGGAGAATTCGCTACAGTTTTAAGGACAGTGTTTCATCCGCTCTCCCAAAAAAATCTCTAATCTGGACCCTTGACTTCTTCTAGTCAAGTTTTCAATGAATACACAGTTAGATCCCACTCGCCTGCTCCATGAATTCGCTCCTCTGCTTATTGATCAGCTTCACAATCTGATCAAATGTTGGTCTATCTGTGGGCGTCAGATTCCAGCACTTTGTCATGATGTCGTACCTGTTGGAAACAGAGTTCAAAGGTCACGTGCAAGTCTGTGTTTGCTTTACACCAAGACTCTCATCCTGATGTTCATGATTTCAAGTCCCTTTTACCCTCAGGACATGAACCTAATCCATTACGCAAAAGATTTTGTATCTGAATACGTCTCACAACCTCTCGCAGTAGCTCGGTATAGAGTCTTAGTGGGTAATCCAGGTCAACACTCCAGTGAAATACTGAGTGAGTGCTGCACTGTCAGAGGCACAATCTTTCAGACGAAATGTTAAACGTAACATCATTTGTTCTCATGTGGATGTAAAACTTCCTTGGTACTTTTGGCTGTATTTTAACACCCATCTTTCACTTATAGCAGTTTCAAATAACTGAGTGCCTTTCTGGGCTGTACCAAAGGGCAGTTAAGAGCTAAACCATCAGTTATCCATTTGTTAAGCAACGCTCAAGATGGTAACAACTCATTGAATGGAATGAATGATAAACTCAGTCCTTTTCTCGCTATCCGGAAAGAAGATTGCATAATGGGAGAAGTGCCTTACAGTTCTGGAGTTGCAGAACTGGGTCTGTCCATCTGGAATCCGCTTCGTATCAGTTTGTAGAACCTGCTGTCAACAGGAATTCCTGGATAAGGACTCGAGCCTGCAGCACAAGTACATTTTCACAGTCAATATTGAGAAAGGGATGCTGGGACTGTATCTGTATTCACTGAGGGAGTGATGGGGAGTGTGTCAGCATTTACAGGGGGGTCCCTGGGGGCAGTGTGTGTGTATTTATAGAGGGTCCCTGGGGAGTGTGTCAGCATTTACAGGGGGGTCCCTGGGGAGTGTGTCAGTATTTACAGGGGGTTCCCTGGGGGGGAGTGTGTCAGTACTCACAGGGGGTCCCTGGGGAGTGTGTCAGTATTTACAGG
>NC_063343.1:62544443-62544611 GCF_021869965.1 Rhincodon typus
GTCAGTACTCACAGGGGGTCCCTGGGGAGTGTGTCAGTATTTACAGGAGGTCCCTAGGGAGTGTGTCAGTATTTACAGGAGGGTCCCTAGGGAGTGTGTCAGTATTTACAGGAGGGTCCCTGGGGAGTGTGTCAGTATTTACAGGAGGGTCCCTGGGGGAGTGTGTCA
>NC_063343.1:62544621-62544793 GCF_021869965.1 Rhincodon typus
CAGTATTTACAGGAGGGTCCCTGGGGGAGTGTGTCAGTATTTACAGGGGGTCCCTGGGGGAGTGTGTCAGTATTTACAGAGGATCCCTAGGGGGGAGTGTGTCAGCATTTACAGGCAGACCCCCGGGGGAGTGTGTCAGTATTTACAAGGAGTCCCTGGGGAATGTGTCAGC
>NC_063343.1:62544803-62595390 GCF_021869965.1 Rhincodon typus
GGGGAGTGTGTCAGTATTTACAAGGAGTCCCTGGGGAATGTGTCAGCATTTACAGGGGGACCCCGGGGGAAGTGCGTCAGTATTTACAGGGGGTCCCTGGGGAGTGCGTGTGTATTTATAGGGGGGAATGTGTCAGTATTTGCAAACGGGGCCCCTGGTTTTTAAGAAAATCCCTATTTGAAAACTCTGTCAATTATGGATGACAGTTGCGTCCCACCTTGGCATTTTGATAGGGAGACAGGCAGACTATTGGTTCGTCAATGAATGAACAGCCATGTTACCCAATGAGAAAATTTCCCAGAGCAGGATGCCATAGGACCAGACGTCACTCTGGACTGTGTAAACACAATCGAAGATACTCTCTGGAGCCATCCACTTCACTGGGAGCCGTGCCTGAAAGCCAAAGGACAGGTGATGACAAACACCGAAAGAGCAAACAGGAGGCAAATTTGGTTTATGACAATCAGACCGTGACACGGGGGATCAAAGAACATGAGAATAAGAATTAAGCACTGGGGTACCACACTCAGGCCATGCTCCACCATTCGTTACTATCATGTCTGATCCTCTGCTTCAATTCTACTTGTCTGTCTGTGCAGTCTCGACCTTGAAAACCAGAGATATCAGAAACTCAGGCAGGGTAAGTGACCTCCAGAGGATAGATTAAAGTCTTTAAGACATCAGTCTGTGTTAAGAGAGAATACTGCCTCGAATAATGGGTTATATTTCCCCTTTCAGCTGTTATTCTTTTTTCCTGATGTATCATAGAATCCCTACAGTGTGAAAGCAGGCCTTTCGGCCCAACAAGTCCACACTGATCCTTGGAGCATCCCACCCAGACCCATCCCTCTACACATCCCTGAACACTGCGGACAATTTAGCATTTAATTCTGGTCTCCCTGCTATAGGAAGGATGCTGTGAAACTTGAAAGGGTTCAGAAAAGATTTACAAGGATGTTGCCAGGGTTGGAGGATTTGAACTGCGGGGAGATGCTGAGTAGACTGGGGCTATTTTCCCTGGAGCGTCAGAGGCTGAGAGGTAACCTCATAGAGTTTTATAATATCATGAGGGGCATGGATAAGGAAAATAGAGAAGGTCTTTTTTCCGAGGGTGGGGGAGTCCAAAACTCAAGGGCATAGGTTTAAGGTGAGAGGGGAAAGATTTAAAAAGGATCTAAAGGGCAATTTTTTTCATGCAGAGGGTGGTGCGTGTATGGAATGAGCTGCCTGAGGAAGTGGTGGAGGCTGGTACAATTACGACATTTAAAAGGCATCTGAATGGGTATATGAATAGGAATACTGCTATTTGGAATACTGCGTACAGTTCTGGTCGCCACATTACCAAAAGGATGTGGATGCTTTGGAAAGGGTGCAGAGGAGGTTCACCAGGATGTTGCCTGGTATGGAGGGCGCTAGCTATGAAGAGAGGTTGAGTAGATTAGGATTATTTACATTAGAAAGACGGAGGTTGAGGGGGGACCTGATCGAGGTCGACAAAATCATGAGAGGTGTAGACAGGGTGGATAGCAAGAAGCTTTTTCCCAGAGTGGGGGACTCAATTACTAGGGGTCATGATTTCAAGGTGAGAGGGGAAAAGTTTAAGGGAGATATGCATGGAAAGTTCTTTACGCAGAGGGTGGTGGGTGCCTGGAATGCGTTGCCAGCGGAGGTGGTAGAGGCGGGCACGATGGCGTTATTTAAGAAGTATCTAGACAGATACATGAATGGGCAGGGAGCAGAGGGATACAGATCCTTGGAAAATAGGTGACAGGTTTAGATATAGGATCTGGATCGGCGCAGGCTTGGAGGGCCAAAGGGCCTGTTCCTGTGCTATAATTTTCTTTGCTCTTTGAAGGTTTTAAAGGGATATGGGCCAAATGCTAGCAAATGAAATTAGATTTATTTAGAATATTTGGTCAGCATGGACGAGTTGGACCGAAGGGTCTGTTTCCTTCCTAAGAACCCTTCTGAGGAAGGGTCACTGGACCCGAAGCATTAATTCTGATTTCTCTTCACAGATGCTGCCAGACCTGCTGAGCTTTTCCAAATGTCTGTGGCTGTCTACCACACAAGGAGACACACGAACCCACAGATCTCTGTTACCATCAGACCCTTTGTCTCTATTATACTCACGTTGCCTTTGACTACATAGTTGGAATCATTCATGATGTCTCTTGCTAACCCAAAGTCGCAAATCTTGGCAATCCGTCCCTCGGTCAGTAAAACATTTCTTGCGGCCAGATCACGGTGAATGCACTGCAATAAAAAAAACCCAGAAACCATTCACTCTCTCCCCAATATGAGCCCCAATAACCCAAGACCATTGTTTCAGACCGAGCTTTACAAGTAAGTCAATCCTCCAGTGAGAGAGTCAGACACTTCCCATTACTAACTGAAAGGATTTTTACCATCAGGAAGAGACTGTTAGATTCTCAGGGTTACTCCCCATCTCAGGCTGAAAAACCCAAAACTAGCCCTCAACTCCATTTCTCAACGTCACCATATCCCTCAATCCCCCTTACCCACCTTCTTGCTATACCCACTTAGTCAAAGGAGATAGGAAATCAGGGTATCAAGTAAGATTATGGAATATGAACCATGGAGCATCCTTCCCTAATATGTAGCCTGAGGGTCCTGACTCCAACTGTAGTGTCTCCACTAGGGTGTGACCACTGGCTTATCCCAGACCAGGGAATTGAGCCTGAGCCTTAGGAAGTGTTTGTGGCTCAATATCACACTGGATCCACTCAAAGGACAAGATTTTCCCTTTGCTGAAGCAGCAGGGAGGGGGCAGGAAGAGCAAGTAATCAAATGGGTTGAAACCAGGGAGATATCCTGCTCTTGCCCACCAACTAAGTTCTGGAAAGGAGGAATCATGGGTGACATTCCTGACCCTACTGATTAGGGCCGTGAAATGATTAATTCATGACCCCAATCCCTAGGTGTTGAGAATAGGGACAATCTTCCTGACTGGTGAACAGAGTGGCCGGCTTCACAGGTTGGGAGAGGTGGGCAGGCAGAGAGCCTTGATTTGCCCCAATCTGGGGCTGATCAAGACATGGATTGGGGGTAAGGCAGTGGTCACTGAAAGCCAGTGCCTGTCCTTACCTGTGAATCTCCTGGCCACCCCTTCTCCCCAAAACAGCATCCTGTGATTCTGCACCCCCTCCCCAAAAGGTCAATCACCTTCCCACTGATCTTGGGCTTCAGTTGATGATGGGGTCACTGAAGAGGCACTGCTTCTTCACTGCCCCTCTGAAAATTTGAGAGATTGGGGGCTAGTGGTCTCACTCCTAAAGACTCCCTTACCACACTTAAATGAAGAAAGAGAAAGTCCCAGCCGTTGAGTTCAATCTGTACTACTCACATTTCTAGAGGACAGGAAATCCATCCCAGTAGCAACTTGGTAGGAGAAGCTCAGAAGGTCCTCAATGTTCAATGGCAATGAGTCTTCATCTTCTGTTTGAAGAACATGGTCTAGTTAGAGGGGCCGTCAGTGAGAAGGATAGATTTTTCTTCATAATCTTTTGGTTGAAGACCAATAAGTGATAAGGCAACATACTATCCACATCTCAATCCTATAAAGAAATTTTTACAAATTTCCTTTCACAATGAAATTCAAAGTATTGGGGCAAACAGTGCCAGAAGGTATGGACTCTGAATAAACAATTGGTCTCAAAGAGACAAATCTCCAGTTGAACAGTGGAATAGGGCTAGGCTGACAGATAAATGTTGATAAAAAGAGTATAAATGTTGATGACTGTATGATTCTCAGCATGGCTGACTGTTAACTCCCTCTGAAGAAGTCCAGAAAGTGATTCTATTGGATTAAACCCATTAACAATAGTACCGACTGACTGTCATTTCAGGGAAATTAGGATCGAGCAGTAAATGTCATCTTGTGCCAGAGACACTCTGGCCCCAAGCTGAATGTTTATGTTAAAAAGATTGACAATGACAGTTTCATACTCACCTTCAATAGTTGAGGAATCCGTTTGAGAAATCATTGGGCTCATACTGGACAACCTGGACCTCATGGGCAGATAACCCACTGAGCAGTCGCTGTGGGAAAGACAAGGCAACACCGTTAAAACAGTTTAGCTCAGGATAATGTCCCAGTTGAAATTGGAAGAAGAAAGATAGTATCAAGCTTGGTTTTCATATCCTTACAGGAGCATAGGAGGGTAGAGGGATGATTAAAGGAAGGAATAAGTGAGGTGAATTGAGTCTTTGTTTGGACACATAAGATAGGGGAAGGAGAAAGAACGAAGGTTGCCAAATTTGGTTCAGTATATTCCTGGAGGTTTTGTCACAATGTGACATGTCTCATCTACTCCACACCCTTCCTCCCAGACTTTCCCACCATTGGTTGCTGGATCTATCGATCTTGGTGTTGTCCCACCTACCCAAAAATCCATCAGCGTCTTGACTCTAAGAGCCCAGGCCTTTCCCATTGGTTTAACAACTCATGAACAAAACTGTTTAAATTAAATGGATAAGGCATTACTTCCCTTTAATGCCTTGTTAATTTATCTTTTCTTTTCTTGCACCGTGACTGGGATAGCAATATCCAATTCTCCAAATCCCCAGGTTAATTTTGAAGTATTGGCAACCTTAGAAAGAATGTGTTGCATTTTGGATTGGAGCTTAAAAGAGAAAGGAGTTTCCGGGTAGAACTGCATTTGATGTCACTAACGACAGAGGATGGTTATGATATGAAAGGGTGAAGAGAGGGAGAGCCTGCCCACCATTTATGTTACTCCTGTAGATCCACTAGGAGTATAAGGAAGGGGTTGGAAAGGTCAAGGCAGTCTGCTTTGGGCTGGTTTTTGGAGATATACGAATCAATGGGGCAAGGTAGAAGGATGTGGATATCTGAGATTAGTTTCCGAGACAGGCCAACAGCGCGACTTTGAAAATGTCAAAAGCCTATACCTTAGGGGCTTTTTGTTGTGCATCAAGTTCTTATAGTTATTCAGTGCATCGTTACAGGCCCGGTACTGGGCCTTGTTCTTCAGGAAGTTCAATAAATCACCATAGCAACAGTATTCCGTGATGACAAGAACTGGGCCTACAATTAAGAGGAAAATCCCATTAGAGAAGAGTGAGGACCGCAGTAGAGTTGCCTGTAGTGATTCCATCACTCACCTTGTTTTCCAGTTTGTATCGTGCCAAATCCTGCCAAACTGTGACCCTTGTGCTCACTGACCCAAACTGACTTCCAGGTCACAGTGCACCAATTCAAATAGTCTTGGTTAATTCCCTCCATATTTCCAAGTCTTCCTCTAACCCATGAACATTTCAAGATCCAAGCCTGACATTGTGGCCGTCTGATTTTCATCTCTTCACCTCTTGGTCTTCTGCTGCTAATCCTTTAGGCATCAGATTCTTTTCTCAATCTGTCTCTTCCTTTAGTCTGTCCATAAAACCTACCTCCTCAACCAAGCTAATGTAAACAAAAAGTACTGCCAGTGCTGGAATTCTGAAGTTAAACCTCATCTTCTGAAACTTTCCAGCTTTACGAAAAACTGTGATCCAGATAGGAATCTTCAGAAAGATTACGTGGACCCATTTAATATGTCCTTTCAAACAAAGGACACCTTGGTGAGGAAAAGACACTAAGACAATATCAACAATGTTATTCCCACAGACAGCTTGAATGGAGTCATTTGGCCTGTAAAATCTTCAGGAAGAGGCTTACGGATAGAACAAAACAGATTTTGACCTGCCTGAAGAATATTGCTCATTCGTCCCCTCTCTTCCTCTTCTCGACAATAGGTTGACAAGTCGCAACTAACATTCACATCACACAAATGCCAGACAAAAACCATCTCCAATAAGAGACAATCTAATCACCACCCTTTGACATTCAATGATGTTACCATCACTGAATTTCCCACTATCAGCATAATCGGGGTTATCATTGACCAGAAGCTCAACTGGACTCACTGCATAAACACGGTAGCTACAAGAGCAAGACAGAGGCTAGGAATACTGCAACAAGTAGCTCAGCTCCTGACTCCCTAAAGCCTGTCCACCACCTACAAGGCACAAGTCAGGAGTGTGATGGAATACTCCCCACTTGCTTGGATGGGTGCAGCTCCAACAACACCTGAGAAGCTTGACACTATCCAGGACAAAGCAGCCCACTCGATTGGCACTACATCCACACCCTCCACCAGCAGTGTGTACTGTCTACAAGGTGCACTGTAGGAATTTACCAAAGATCTTTAGACAGCATCTTCCAAACCCATGATCAATTCTAGAAGAACAAGGGCATCAGACACATGGGAACATCACTGCCTACAAGTTCCCTTCCAAGCCACTTACCACCCTGACTTGGAAGTATATCACTGTTCCATTACTGTCGCTGGATCAAAATTGTGGAATTCCCTCCCTAAGGGCATTGTGGGTCAACCTATACCATGTGGACTGCAGTGGTTCAAGAAGGCAGCTCACCATCACCTTCTCAAGGGCAATTACAGATGGGCGATAAATGCTGACCCAGCCAGCGATGCCCACATCCTATGCGTGAGTTAAAGTAAGACAACTGATCTGAGCTGAAGACCCACTGAAAGTCATCTTATTCACTCATGGAGGATTCCTGGAGAGATTTTGTTGGAGGGGAATTTGGCTAGCCATGACAATTCCTGTAAAACACCCCAGTGCCAGCAGCATGTGTGTGCTCAATAACTTGGAATGGGAATACTACTGGGGGTAATCCACGAGTTCATGAGTTTAACTCTGACTTGGCCAAAGTAATTTAAAGATTTTTGCAGTTTTTTGCAGTTTTTTAATGCTTTTTTTCTTCGTCCTCAGACTTTTATGCTGCTGTTAGTCTTTTTTGAAAGGATGGATTATTTATATATATATATATATATATATATATATATGATTGCTAATCCAAAACATTCATCAATAATCTTTTGCATCTTTGTTTGGTTAAGTTTGTTTTTGGTAATAAATCAGTTTATGTTGTTAGCAAAAGAACCTGGACTGACTAGTTCTTAATAGCGAACCTGATGTGGAATGAGA
Source organism: Rhincodon typus (assembly GCF_021869965.1). NCBI lineage: Eukaryota > Metazoa > Chordata > Chondrichthyes > Orectolobiformes > Rhincodontidae > Rhincodon > Rhincodon typus. Next base: position 62,551,839 of record NC_063343.1, read on the forward strand.
CCTATATAATTGGTTTTATCCACAACCTGGTTAAAGTTAAAATTCATTGCAACCAGTCCAGGAAGAGGGTTAGAAAAGGAAACAGTTACTGCCCCCCTCTCCCCAGACTGTAGTTGTAACACAACATTTGTTCATAATTCTCTTTGAATGAGCTTTTGGTCACCTGCAATAGTAGCTTATTAGTTTTATTAATGACTAATTAATGCTCCTTGGTGTTAAATTCTGTTTGATATCACTCCTGTGAAGCACCTTGGGACTTTTTAAACTAGGCTCTAAAGTGTTGCATGAAAACAAGTTGTTGTCGCCATGCATGAATCTCAATGGTAGGAACATGAATGGCCATCTCTCACCTCCGAGTGTACAGGCTCCCAGAAGATTAACAACATGCGTGTGCTGTCCGAGGTGGCTCAGGATCTTCAGCTCTGACATCAAGGCCTCTTTCTCAGTGGAATGGGCACTGGCTGAAAGTCAAGATGAGGAAGAAAGTCAGGAAAATGCCATAGCATCTTGTGCCCACATCACATAGCTGATTATGAGAAAGACACGAGGGAGGGGGTGAAATTGGCAGCTCAGACCCTTTGGTAAACGGTTTGGAATTGGTGCTCCCGTGGTGAATGCTAGGCCTTAAATGTATGCCCCATTGAAATCCCACACCACCCAACTCTAACTCCCTCTTTCAGACAGATCTAGATAAGTAACAGGGAAAGGAGCAGATAACCAGATCCTAGGGTCTCATAGTCAAAACAGTTGAAGGTGGCAACATTAGACAAAGTGGTTCCAAAATCTGCCTGAAGTTCAGCTTGAAGTTGCCTAACTGCAAACACTGCCTGAGTGTATCCAACAAGTTTAACAGATTTCTACAGCATTAGGATATTGCAGGATCTAGCCAGACTTGGCAGTGACTGTAAATGGGGTTTAAGTTCGTTCATTCTCCCCCTCACTACAGAGAAGAGTCACGACCCGCACCATTGCTACTGGACAGAAGGTAATGATTCTCCCAGTGATGGAAGTTATTGACGGTTTGACAAGGGTCAGTTAAATCTCTTACGTTTCAGCATTTTTACGGCCACCTTAGTGGCTGAGTCCTCTGTGCCCAATCCATAGGCAGTGGCCTCGACAACCTTCCCGAATGCTCCAGCTCCCAGGATCTTACCTACGAAGAGAAGGTTTCACGCTGTTAGTTATAGGCCTGTCAGTGGAACAGGGTGATACCAACAGGGCTCAGGGTAAAACTCAGAGGGCTCAGTATTATACCCAGTGTCACATATTTCAGCTGTTTGAGCTCCGGCATTCACTCCCTAACCCTCTCTATTTCTCTTCACCCTGGGAATGCTCCTTAACATCTACCTCTTCGACCAAACTTTTGATCCTCTGTTTTAGCATCTCTTCCATGGCTCGGTGTCAAATGCTGTCACTCATGGTCACTTTGCGATATTTTACTGCGCTAAATGCAAGTTGTTTGTGTTGTCATGAGGGAATGTTACCTGGGCTGGTAGAAATTGGAGATGCCAATGGGCACTTCGCATGGAGCAGGCAAACTTACAACACTGGCCTCCTGCACCCATCTCACCAACCGCGACTTTAAATGACAGATACAACAGCACTGTCCCTGAGCCAATGAGGTCTTGTTTAAAGGCAATGGCAAAATCTGAACTCATTCGTGTAGCCAAAATTGGACTTGGTGTCACCAACCGCAACGTTAACACCAGATCCCAGTAGTTTCTCTCCAGCCCCACACTACAGAAGGATGGACACTGACTGTCTGTATTGGCCGCACAATGGCTCAGTGGTTAGCACTGTTGCCTCACATCACCAGAGTGTTGGGTTCAACTCCACCCTCAGGTGACTGTGTGGAGTTTGCACATTCTCCCCGTGTCTGCGTGAGTTTCCTCCCACAGTCCAAAGATGTGCAGGTTGGGTGGATTGGCCATGCTAAATTGCCCGTAGTGTTCAGGGATGTCCAGGCTAGGTGGAGTAGCCATGGGAAATGCAGGGTTACAGGGATAGAGAAGGGAGATGGGTCTGGGTGGGATGCTCTTTGGAAAGACTTGTATTGGTGTGGACTTGACAGGTTGAATAGCCTGTTTCCACACTGTAGGGATTCTATGATGATTCTAGCCCAATGACACTACCACCACAAGCCTCCCTTGCCTCAAACCTTGGAGTTGGAGAAGAGGAAAGCAGAATAAAAACATTTGATTGTCAATGAAAAGCACTTTGAGGAGATACTGTCCATACCAAAGCAGAGTTTCTCCCTGGGGAACTCCCATTTCTCATTGTACGGGAGCTGGGTGGGATCAATGAAGGTATAATCATTCCCGTTCACCGCCTCAATGATCTTCCAACGGACCTCATAAGTTGGTTTCTAGAAACACAAGAGGTTTGATGATAAAGAATGAGTTGGAGTGTTTCCCGATTGGAAATCAAAGAGTAAGGAGATATGGTACTGACCTGTTTGTACTTGTAGAGCAGCAGAAGAAGGAAGATGAGCAGTAGGATTGCTACTGCTACTGCACCCGAGAGTAAAGGAGTGAACAGAGCATTTGTGACAGGGTGATCTGTGGAAGTATAGGACAAAAAGCTGTTTCAAACAGGCATCCAGGATCCTCCAGCAAGAATTAGCAGCATAAAGTACAGTGGGCAGACCTCAGCTGGAGTACAATTCTGGGCACCACATTTTAGGAAATATTTCAAAGCTCTGTAGGCGATGCAGAAGAGATTTACTAAAATGTACCAGTATAACATAGATTGCAGAGGGAAATGGGTAGAGAAAAGCTTTGATCATCTTAATCACCTTAATTGTGAGGCCATGATCCTTTTAAATTTCATGGAATCATTTAATCAGCATCTCTCTGGTGAATCTGCACACCCCTCCCTACCCAGCGCCAATATCTTCCTTCTGCGTTGTGTGCAGGCACCAGATTGGAACACAAGGAGCCAGGTCTTCCATGAAGTGCCAATCACTATCCAGGTTATTGCCCTGTACCTACTTTCCAATACTTCAATGCTTCCTGTTTCTGGATGGGTCAGAAGTACAGAGTCACTGCTTCTCACTGACCTTGCAGAAGCAGAAGGAAAATAAGAGGGAATGAGACAGAGAGGGAGAAGACCACTTCCCTTTTCTTTATGGCACTAACTGCCATAAGGTTAGTTTAAGTGCCCCATGTCAATGTTCGTGAAGAAGGCAAATGGTCTGTTGGCCTTCATAGACAGGGGATTCAAGTACAGGGGCAGGGATATCTTGCCTCAATTGTACAGGGCCATTTGTGAGACCACACCCTGGAGTATTGTGTGCAGTTTTGGTCTCCTTATCTGACAAAGGATGTTCTGGTGATGGAGGGAATGCAACAAAGGTTTACCAGACCGATTCCTGGGATGGCAGGGCTGACTTATGAAGAGAGACTGGATCAGTTAGGATTATATTGCTCGAGTTTAGAAGAATAAGGTGGGGGTGTCATGGATGCTTATAAAATTCTAGTAGAACTGTTTAGCGTAAATGCAGGAAGAATGTTCCTTATGACCGGGGAGTCCAGAACTAAGGGTTACAGCCTAAGGACGCAGGGGAGGTCATTTAGGACTGCCTTCACTTAGAAAATGGTGTGCCTGTGGAATTCTCTGCCACAGAAAGTGGTCAGGGCTAAAACATTGAATATTTTGAAGAAGGAGTTAGATATAGTTCTTAGGGCCAAAGGGATCAAAGGGTATGGGGCAAAAAGTAGGAACAGGGATGATCGGCCATGATCATATCGAATGGGATAGCAGGCTTGAAGGGCCGAAGGGCCTACTCCAGCTCCTGTTTTCTATGTTTCTAGTGAATGAGGGAGTGGATGATGGAGTGAAGGGGCAATGTAGTGGGGTATTGTAGCGGCTGAGATAGGTCGTAAAGTATGTAAGCTGGGTGAGGTAGGTACCATAGGAAGGTGAATGAGTGGGCAGGTTTGTCAGAGGGGGTGCAGTTCTCGGACCATGCCACAAGGGATAGGCATGTTTAGAACTAAACAAGTTGGTTTGGGGTTGAGGTATATAGTCAGATGTTGGGGGAGCGGGCGAAGTCAGGACTGGTCATGGTTAACAAGATGGTAAGGGAAACGTAGTCAAGTTAAGTCAAATCAAATTGGATGGATAGGAGGGTGGTCTGAGGGTCAAGTAAGGGTGTAGAGAGGGGCATCTGCAGGGGCTGGAGTGACGCTCAGCATAAATGACTGTAAGGGTTGGGAGGGGTTCAGTAGCAAGGTTGTCCAGGAGTTAAACTAGGATTTTCCTGTCAACATCTCCTGGGTACTAACTGGGTAAGTGTGTTGGATTTGTCTGAAGTTCTGACTCTGAGTACTGAAGACTATTGTGGCAGGTCCTGGGAATTAACCATCGGAAGAATAAAATCTCTTGCCAATCCCACAGAGATCCATATGTTGGGTTTCTGCAGGGTCCTGCTGTTCATCTTAGCTCACACATCCAACCTAGTGACTGGAACATCTGGGTAATTATTCTAGATGGGATCATAGAGAGCTCTGGATACTGTCACATAAACCCTCTTCATTCCAGTGTTCGGTGGTTAGCACTGCTGACTCACAATGCCAAGGACATGGGTTTGATTCCAGCCTCGGGTGACTGTCTGTGTGGAGTTTGCACATTCTCCCCGTGTCTGCGTGGGTTTCCTCCGGGTACTCCGGTTTCCTCCCACAGTCCAAAGATGTGCAGGCTAGGTGGATTGGCCATGCTAAATTGCCCAAAGTGTCCAGGGATGCGCAGATTTGCAGGAAAATGCAGGGTTAATGGAATAGGGTAGGAGGTGTGCCTTGGTTGGATGCTCTTTGGAGGGTCAGTGTGGACTCAATGGTCCAAATGGCCTGCTTCCACACTGTATGAATTCTATGATTTAGTGCACTGGAGATAAAGGACAACATTCCATTACATCTTCAATTAATTTTTATTTCTTTTTAAAATGATTTCTGCAATTGGAGCACTATGTAAATTTTCTCATCCGTAGTTCCGATCTTCTCTCCATTTAGAAAGTAACCCATTGATTGTAGGCCCAAAGTACTTGACACTTCCTCACGGAGAGGACCACTCACCAGGGATTGAGATGGAAAAGGAACCTCCTCCAGCTTTATTGAATGCGTAACATTCTAACAGGGAACCAGGCTTCACCTCGTGGGCTGATAGCACACTCTCCACCTTTGTCTGTCCGTACAGAGTCTCAGAAACAACGAATGTCTTTGTCTGGGGGATCGGGTTGTGGGGGTGAATGGTTCCATTTTCCGTGCACCTATGTTGAAAGAATAGCTTTAAGGTTTATGTGGGTTGGCTTACCTACTTACCTGCAAAGAAACTTTGTAGTGTGGTGGTTACCTCTGAGTTAGAAACACTGGTTTGAAATCTCATCCAAAAGACCATATGAAATAGGAACAGGAGTAGGCCATTCGGCCCCTCAAGCTTGCTCAGTCATTCAATACAATTATGGCTGATTCAACGTCCCTCACATCCACTTTCCTGCCCTTTCCCCATAACCCTTGATTCCCTGACTGATCAAGAATCTTTCTGTCCCAGGATTTGATGGCAATGGAAGGTGCATTTGTACCATGGGAAAGCCAGTTGAGTGTTGAGCTGCAAATCCCTTAAAAACATGTCTAATGGCAGGTGGTAAAAGTGGGAGAGATTTCTGGTCATCTACAGAAATTGGAACTGATTGGATATCTGGTGTCCATCTGTTGAGACTGTTGCCTGTAGCTCAGGGTTTGGTCTGTCTTGTAGCTCAAATCCTGCCTCTGTAGTGGAAATCATGGCGAATGCGTTCAGAACTGGCCTTGGGCAGAGAACCGAAGAAGAGGATTCTCTAACTGTATGCGTCTTACTGAATTAAAGGCACCTTCATTCAAAAAGCCAGTCTCTCCAAAGAGCATTTTATCCAAGTCCTGTTTCGAACAGGTTTTCTGAAATGCAACAGAGGTACGGATGGGGCTAGCCTGGTTTGGGAATATTTTAACATTCTAATACTGGGGCCTTTAAAACATAGGGCAGCACTTTCTGTGTCTTGCTGTCATCTGTGCACTAACTGCTTACTGCTCCCAGAATCTCCAGTCTAACCTGGCTCTGTGTGGTGGACACTGGTACCAGTGAATGGTTGGAGCAGGAAACCCACTGGCAAGGCAGTGGAATGCAGCATCCTTCTCAATGGTCACCGTTGGCTTTTCTGGGCAGAGACAGAAAAGAAAAGAAAATGTTCATTCATGCTAAACAAAAAACAATCACAGAGGCTTAAACAAAAAAAAACAAAATCACGCACAAATGTAGTGCAAAGCTGAACCGATGAGAACTTGTACCTGAGAGATCACTCCTTCATATAGCACCCTTCATATTGGAGCAACAGTGGGAACGTAACTGGACTAGTAATCCAGAAGACCCAACCTAATGGCCTGGAGTCACAGGTTGAAATCCCACCGTAGGGTCTTGTCACATTTCAATTCAAATAATAAATCTGGAATTGAAGGCTGGTCTCAGTACCATGAGAACTATCAGCAAATTGTTGTTAAAAATCCATGTGCTTCACTAATGTCCTTCAGGGAAGGAAATCTGCCATCCTTACCTGGTCCGGCCTACATGTGACCCACAACAATTTTTTAAAAATTCACTCACAGCAGGAGGGTGTCACTTGCTAGGCAAACATTTATTGCCCATCCCTAATTGCCCAGGGGGCAGTTAAGAGTCAACCACCAGCTACGTTGTTGACAGGGCCCCCAACTGGGTCTGACCCATCTCCCACACTTCTGCCCTCACCACCTCTCTTCCCTCCTGCAACAGTGATAGGGTTCCCCTTGTCCTTACCACCAATCCCACCAGCATCCACATCCAGAAGGTCATCAGATGCCATTTCCACCACCTCCAGTGAGATGCCGCCACCAGACACATATTCCCCTCCCCTCCCTTGTCCGCCTCTACCATTCCCTCCGGGATACCCTGGTTCACTCATCCTTCACTCCAACTCCACACCCCGTCACCGCGCCCCACATCGCCCCCCCCTCCCACCAACCTCCGGGGCCCTACGGCACCTTCCCCTGCAACCACCATAGATGTAACACCTGCCCATTTACCTCCTCCCTCCCCAGTATCCAAGGGTCCAAACATACCTTCCAGGTGAAACAACACTTTACCTGCACTTCACACAATCTAGTCTACTGCATTCGCTGCTCACAGTGTGGTCTCCTCTACATTGGGGAAATGAAGCTTAGACTGGGTGACCGCTTTGTAGAACATCTACGTTCTGCTCACAAAAAAGACCCTGAGCTTCCAGTTGCCTGCCACTTTAACGCACCACCCTGTTCCCTGGCCAGCATCTCTGACTCTGGCTTGCTGCAGTGTTACAGCAAAGCTCAGCGTAAGCTGAAAGAACAACACCTCATTTTCTGCTTGGGGACCCTGCAGCATTCAGAACTCAATAACAAGTTCAATAATTTTAGGGGCTAAACTCTCCCATGACCCAGCCCCCTATCCCACACACCAGACCTTGTTACCACATAGCCTGCCATTACACACTACCTATTGAGATCTCAAGGTGTAGAGCTGGATGTACACAGCAGGCCAAGCAGCATCAGAGGAACAGGAAGGCTGATGTTTCGGGCCTAGAACCTTCAAAAAGGGTCTGAAGAAGGGTCCAGGCCCGAAACGTCAGCCTTCTTCTCCTCTGATGCTGCTTGGCCTGCTGTGTTCATCCAGCTCTACATCTTGTTATCTCAGATTCTCCAGCATGTGCAGTTCCTACTATCTCTGAAACACACTACCTGTCGTTTGTCACTAACAGTCCCCATCAACAACTATTCACCCTCCCAGCCAGATCGTTATCAACTCCTTTTGTCTATCCATCTGCTCTTCTCTCTCTTCAGACTCTATCCTTTATCCTATTGTTTACTCCTACCCCATCCCCCTCCCTGTTTTCTGCATATAAACTGACATTTTCCCAGCTACCATCAGTTCTGAGTAAGGGTCACCTGACCCGAAACGTTAACCAGACGTTAACACAGATACTGCCAGACCTGCTGAGCTTTTCCAGCAACTTCTGTTTTTGTAAGAGTCAACCACATTGCTGCCGGTCTGGAGGCCAGGCCAGGTAAGGATGGCAGTTTCCTTCTCTAAAGGGCATTAGTGAACCAGATGGGTTTTCCCAACAATTGACAATGGATTCTTGGTCATCATTAGACACTTAATTCCAGAATTTTTTAAATTTAATTCAACTTCCACCATCTGCTGTGGCAGGATGTGAACCCAGGTCCCCGGGTCATTACCTGGGTCTCTAGATTAGCAGTCCAATGATAATACCAGTAGGCCATCACCTCCCCCACTGTGGATGACTCTTAACTGCCCTCTGAAAGGATCAAGCAAGCCATTCAGTTCAAAGGCAATTAGAGATGGAATTAAAGACTCCAAGTAAGTTGTGAGCTGAGATTTCAGGATTGTGAGCTCGATGGCTCCAGTGGGTCAAATGGTCTCTTTAGGTGTTGAAAGATTCCACAATCCCATTGCTCTGATCTCTCGCAGGAACAGCTGGGGAACAGCTGGATACTGGGGAGGGAGGAGGTAACTGGGCAGGTGTTACACCTCTGGTGGTTGCAAGGGTAGGTACAGCGGGGCCCCGGGGGGCGGGGGGGTGGGTGGCGTTGCAAGTAAACAAAGAGTGAACCAGGGTATCCCAGAGGGAATGGTAGATGCAGACAAGGGAGGGGAGGGGAATATGTGTCTGGTGGTGGCATCTCACTGGAGGTGGTGGAAATGGTGTCTGATGACCAATCTCTCCACTGCCAACCCCACCCCTAGCCCCACCACCCTTCGACCCCCAGGACTGTCGTGGAATCTCTAACAATTGAAGACTAATCTTCAACTCCTGACTCCAAAGTGAATGACTGAGGGTCAATGACCTGCAGGAGATCATTAAAGCTGGCAATGAGGAAGAGAGCAAGACTAAGAAAAAGGTACTTGCAGAAATTGGGCTGGCTGTATTTAAGAAGAAGTTACACAAATACACGTATTACAAGAAATTTATGACAATGTCCCAAGAGGTCAGCCACATGGATGGATTTAAGGGGAAGCTAGATATATTCTAAGGAAGAAATTAATGAAACAAACTGCAGGTGGGATTCAAAGGTGAAGAGTGGATGGCATAAACGTTGGCATGGACTAGTTACAGTCGGTTCTGATATAACGCAATAGTTGCATTCTCACATGACCTCGGGCTATAGAAAATCGTGCAATAAGTGATGGAGACAGAATCGGGCTATAGCCAAGACAGGTAGGGAAAGTTCACAATTTACAAGTAGCGTTCTCCTTCAATCACGTTATGGTCAATTCACATTGAAGAAACACACATTATATCAGAACTGACTGTAACTGGAATTATCTTGCCATTATCTCTCCGCCTATATATTCTCGTGTCTGTGCGCTTCCCTCCACTTCACCTGATGGAGGAGCAGCGCTCTGAAAGCTTGTGATTTTAAATAAACTTGTGAGAATATAACGTGGTGTCGTGAGATTTCTGACTATCGACTGGTTGATCTGTGCAGTTATATTGTTGAAACTGAGGCAGGATGGGGATTGAGAGAAAAGAAAACTTCAGTTTGAGAAATTCCCCAGACTAATGTAGGAGAAGATGTTTGGAGCTGGGACCTGGGCCGACCTGGTTATTGGGAAAGATTCTGGGAGAACGTGCGGAGTGATCAAAGGATTGAAAGTGGAGAGGCTCGAAGGAATTGAAGATGATTGAGGGTGAAGGGAGAGGCTGAGAAAAAGTGTATGTGGCAATGGGACACTGGTGTCTGAATCCCACTCCATTCCCCGCTGAAAGGGAATGGCTTGGTTGTGCTCCAACAGTCCCTCAGTCACTTTAGTGAGATGGTGCTTACGATTTATCAATAAATGGAAGGTCAGGGATGAGTTTGCTTCTCCATTAGATGCAAAGAACGTGTATGTGCCACTCTCGCTTTCCTTCAGCCGCACCAAAAGGAGGGAACTCTCATAGCTGCAAAATAAGAAAGGGTCACAAAGTCACAGCACTGAATCTTGCCTCTCTTCCACTCCTTTTCCCTCTCCTCCTCCTCCCCTCCACTTTTGGGCTCTTGCTATTCTGAACTGCATGACAACACAACATCTTTCCTTGTTCACATTTCAGGCATTGGATAGTGATCAGGGGCAGGGACCCTGTCTGACTGTGTTCTTCTCCAACGTAGGAGTGGTCAGACTAATTTTTTTTTCTTTATCCATTCACAGGCTGAGGACATCACTGGCTAGGCAGCATTTATTGACCATCCCCAGAGGGCAGTTAACAGTCAACCACATTGCTATGTGTCTGGAGTCATACGTAGGGCAGACCAGGTAAGGAAGGCAGTTTCCTTTCCTAAAGGACATTAGTGAACCAGATGGGTTTTCCCAACAATCAAAAATGGATTCACAGTCATCATTAGACTCTTAATTCCAGATATTTATTGAATTCAAATTCCACCATCTGCCATGGCGGGATTTGAACCAATGTCCCCAGAATGTTATCTGGGTCTCTGGATTAACATCCAGCAATAATACCACGAGGCCACCGCCTCCCGAATGGCAACATACCATTCAAACTGGAATCAGATAACTCCATGTGGGCCAAGGAAAGTGCAATGACGTACAGCACCATGCCAGTACATTTACTCCCTTACACAACATGGACACTATTTAATCTCTGAACATTGACTATCCTTCTCAATCTAATGACCATCATCATGATCGGCGGTCCCTTGCAGATGAGGATGACTCTCTTCCACTCTCAGGGTGAGTCCGTAGGCGGCTGTACAGTTAGATGCGGCTTCCGCAGACCCTGTTACTCTTGGGGCATGGGAAAAATGGCACAAAAGGAGGCCATTTGACCCATAATGTCTGTGCTGGCCTCTGAAAGAGTTATACAAATAGTCCTCTGCCCCCTGCTCTTTCCTTTTGCCTGACAAAATTTCCTTTTCAACTACTTACCTCCAATTGGCTTCTTGCAAGCTCCTATTGAAACAGCTTCCACCATCCTTTCAGCTGGTACTCACTAGGGTCATAATAACTTGCTGCATTGGATCTGTTACCAATTATTTTGACTGTGGGCCTAATAGCCATGAATTTATCATTGAGTATCTGGCCAGGGCATCTCTGGTGTTTCAATTGTCAATCACACCTTGTGATTCCCTTCCTAGCAGTATTGCTGGAGCACCTTCATCACATGCTTGTGAATGGCCATCACAGAGCAGCAGGTGTATTCCAGCAATATTTCAATCGTTAGTGTTAGCTAGACCAGGCATGGCAATGTAGACTGCAGGGATTCATGATCAGCGTGCATTCTTCATAGAATCATAGAATCCCTGCAGTGTGGAAGCAGGCCATTCGGCCCATTGAGTTCACATGAGCCTCCGAAGAGCATCCCACCCAGATCCTGTAACTCTGCATTTCCCATGGTTAATTCACCTAGCCTACCCATCCCAGGATACTATGGGACAATTTCAGCTTGGCCAATCCACCTGCACATCTTTGGACTGCGGGAGGAAATTGGAACAGTCAGTGCAAACCCACGCAGACATGGGGAGAACGTCCAAACTCCACACAGACAGTTGTCTGAGCCTGAAATTGAACCTGGGTCCCTGGGGGTTGCGGGGATAGGGTGGGTGCTGGGTCTGGGTGGGATGCTCTTTGGAGGGTCGGTGCTGACTTGATGGGCCAAATGGCCTCTTCCCTCACTGCAGGGATTCTATGATTCTGTGTGTTGGTCATTTAGGTGCCTGAGATGCACTCACAATTACAAAATAATGACTGTCACCGCTGGTGACGATCAATCGATCAGCATGCTTAGAGTACATAAAAAGATCGACTGTCTAACTCTGACAAGGGTTAAGAACTGGGTGCCATGTGTCCATGTATTGTTTTCTGATATTTCCTTAATACCTAACCTCATTGTGGTGTTATGAGGAAAGATTCTGTCGATGTGAGCCTGAGGCAGCAATTGCTACTGTGAAGCTCCCACCAAATGTTAGCAGCTGTGAGGCTCCTTTAAATCCTCACTGTGTGTGCCCTAGCTGACCAACATAGAAACACAGAAAATAGGATCGGGAGGAGGCCATTCAACCACCTGAGCCTGCTCCACCATTCAATATGATCATGGCTGATCATCTAACTCTGTGCCCTGTTCCCACTTTCTCACCATACACTACGTTCCCTTTAGCCCTAAGAACTATATCTAACTTCTGCTTGAAAACATTCAATGTTTTTTGGCCTCAACTGCTTTCTGAGGCAGAGAATTCCACAGGCTCCCCAGTCTCTGGGTGAAGAAATGTCTCCCAATCTCAGTCCTAAAATGGCTTTCCCCATATCCTTAGATTGTGAGCCCTGGTTCTGTGTTCCTTGGTCATTGGGAACATCATTCTTACATTTACCCTGTTAGAATTTTATAGGTTTCTGTGAGATGATTTCAACTCAGAGGCCTGATTGGCACTCCAAAGAAGTTCATGAAAACACACATGTTTTAAAATCCTAGTTAACAAGGTATAGAGCTGGATGAACACAGCAGGCCAAGCAGCATCAGAGGAGCAGGAAGGCTGACGATTCAGGTCGAGACCCTTCTTCAGAAATGGGGGAGGGGAAGGGGATTCTGAAATAAATAGGGAGAGAGGGGGAGGCGGATAGAAGATGGATAAAGGAGAAGATAGGTGGAGAGGAGACAGACCGGTCAAAGAGGCGGGGTTGGAGCCAGTAAAGATGAGTGTAGGTGGGGAGGTAGGGAGGGGATAGGTCAGTCCAGGGAGGACGGACAGGTCAAGGGGGTGGGATGAGGTTAGTGGGTAGGAGATGGGGTTGGGGCTTGAGGTGGGAGGAATGGTTAGGGTGGCGGGGACGAGCTGGGCTGGTTTTGGGATGACCTATCTTCTCCTCTATCCATCTTCTATCCACCTCCCCCTCTCTCCGTATTTATTTCAGAATCCCCTTCCCCTCCCCCATTTCTGAAGAAGGGTCTAGGCCCGAAACGTCAGCCTTCCTGCTCCTCTGATGCTGCTTGGCCTGCTGTGTTCATCCAGCTCTACACTTTGTCATCTCAGATTCTTCAGCATCAGCAGTTCCTAATATCTCTGTTTTAAAATTCTTGCAGATTAACATTTTTGCCTCCCTCCCTGGTCTCACAGCTCCCCTTTCCTGCCCCTGGTCTCAGTGTGAGTCACAGAAATTTACAAGCTTTGCAATGGGGTCAACTTACCTGTTGTGCTTTTCAAGGAATGTTGACTTGTGATCAGCACTATTGTTCATGGTCTCATAGATCCACTGATGCTGCTTTAGTTCAGGGTAAGATTTAATTCCCACCCAGAGCTGGAGGCTGTCCCCAGCATCTGCTTCCAGATTAGTCTCCTGATCAGTAAAGATTTGCACATACCCTTTCTCTGTCGATGCACAAGAAGGATTTAAGTTATTACCCGCAATCGACAGCCCCGCATGCGTTCCTAAACAATATCTAAACTGTGCATAAATTGTCATAAGCACGTAATTTCCAGGGTTCTGTTGCCTTTTCCCCTCAATGTGTTGATAACCTAGTGAACAAGAGTTCAAATCTCATGGGCATTTAAACTTTCATAAAAACCCAGATATGAAAATTTGGCCTCAGTTAGAGATGTTACAGCGAGGCACTTAGAAAATCATATTGCAAAGAAGCAGAGTCAACATAGTTTTATGAAAGGGGAATCGTGTTTAATTGAGATCTTTGAGAAAGTAACAAGCATTGTGACTAAAGGAAAACCTGTAGATGTACTGTACTTAGATTTCCATAAGGTACAACATCAAAGAGGGTGACAAAAACCAGGAGTTCATTGTATTAGAGGCAACAAATGCATATAGATAGAGGATCAGTTTGTTGACAAGAAACAACGAGTAGGTTTAATTCAGTCATTTTGAGTTTTGCAAAATGCAATAAGTGGAGTGCCACAAGGATCAGTGCTGGGGGCTGAATTATTTACAATTTATCACAATGACTTGAATGATGGGACTGAATGTATGGTTGCTGAATTTGTTAATGACGCAAAGTTAGGTGTGGAAGTAAGTTGTGAAGAGAACCTAAGGGGTCTATAAAAGGACATGGATAGGTTAAGTGTGGGGGGAAAAGGTTTGGCAGATGGAGTATACTGCAGTGAAACATTAACATGTCCAATTTGGCAGGTAGAATAGAAAGGCAGCATATTAAATGGAGAGAGACTGCAGTACTCTGTGCTACAGAGGGATCTGTGTATCCTTGTACATGAATCACAAATGCTTGGTTGCTAGGACAGCAAATGATTAGGAGGACAAATGGAATGTTGTTTATGAAGGGAATGGAATATAGAAGTATGGAAGTTTCGTTGCATTTGTACAAGGCAGTGATGAAACCACACCTAGAGTACTGAGTGGAATTTTAGATGTTCTTAATTTACAAAGGACATGACTGCATTAGGAACAGTTCAGAGAATGTTTACGTGACTGATTCCTGACATGGAGTAATTACCAATGAGGAGGGGTTGGACAGGTTAGACTGGTACCTGATAAGGTTTGTTGTTTTACCATACATTAGATTTTTTTTACCATAGTTTGTTTATTTACTATACTATGCTTTACTATATTTTCTGTATGTTAGCTAACACATATCACAAAACTTGGTTTCTTGTTGAACTAGATATCTTGAAGTTTATTTACAAAAATGACTACTTACAAGGCTATGATATCACAGACATACACACATAAAATCCTTACAGTGTGGAATCAGGCCTTTCCGCCCACCAAGTCCACACCAATTCTCCTAACAGCTTCCCATCCAGACATACCCCCCTACCTATCCCTGAAACCCTGCATTTCCCATGGTTAATGCACCTAGCCTACACATCCCTGGACACTATGGGCAATTTAGCATGGCCAATCCACCTAGTCAACACATCTTTGGACTCTGGGAGAAAACTGGAGCACCCGGAGGAAACCCACGCAGACACAGGGAGAATGTGCAAATTCCACACAGACAGTCGCCTGAGGCAGGAATGGAACCCAGGTCCCTGGTGCTGTCTGCCCCAGCATAGCATGGTTTGGATTCTAAGTCTGATGACATTATTATACATTACACAAACAGAACTCACTGACTACATTGACCCATTATACCAAGTGAGTGAATGAATGTGAAGCAGATACCTTTATGTCAGAACATCACATGTTGTAACACCTTAAAAGGTATAGGCCTGTCTAGTTTGGAATTGATGCCATAATGTAACAGTATCTATTGGCATTTTGGAAGAATGACAGGCAATTTATTGAAACATATAAAGTCCTGTAGATGTCTTAACAGTCCCATAGTGAAAGGATTTTCCCTTTGTGGGAGAGACTAGAACTGGCAGACACAATTTAAAGTTAAGGGATCTCCCATTTAAGATGGAGATAAGAAGGCATTTTTTTCTCTCTGAGTGTCATGAGTGTGTGGTACTCATCCACAGGGAGTGGGTGAGTTGAGGTCATTGAGTGCTTTTAAGGCACCCTAAAACTAACCTTAACCTCAGTCCTAACCTCAAAACCTATCCTCAGCCCTAACCCCAATGCTCACCCTTAACCTTAACACCAACCTTAACTGCAAAGCAAATCCCAATCTTAACCTCAAACCAAACCTTAATCTCAACGTCAACTTTTACTTCAGCCCTAACCCCAATACTTTTAACTTCAACTCCAATCTCAAACCTTAACGCCAATTTGAATCCCAAATCTTAACCTCAACCCTAACCCCAACTTTAACCTCAAACCAAACTCTAACCTTAACCTCAACCTTAACCTCAACCTTGCCTTTAACCCTAATCTCAAACTTAATCTCAACCCTAACCGCAACCTTAATCTCAACTTTGACTTCAACCCTAACCCCAAACTTCATCCCAAATATAGCTGTAATCAACATTCCAATACTTTAGTTTCAAACTGACCCTTGCAGATGATTCAAGAATCTAATCCTAGATTTGCACTAACCCTGAACCAAATGCTTAAATGTAAATCATAAAATCTCAATTTAGAAATCTGAGACTAGAGTGTTTTTTGCAAAGCTTGAAAGCCTGAAACAACTCGCTCAAGCCCTTATCCTAAAACTATCCACTTCCCTGAGCTATAAATACACCCCAAATCCCAACTCCTAACAATAAAACCCATCCCCCATACCTCAAAACATACATGGAGCCCCGTCTAGTGCAAACAAGACCATAACCTGAACTGGGATTACCATAATTGGAAGAAGAAAGAAAGCAAGCAGGAACAAATAGCATGGGATGTATATCAGTGGCTAGACCACAGTAAGAAACTCCAACTCTGGGCAAAAGATGCTCTCCTGCCTGAAGCATCAGCTACGTCTCTAAACCTAACTCTTCAATGTCACTGGTACAAGTCTGTTGTGATAATGGTTTCATATTGCAGATTGGGAGAGGGTGCAGAAGAGTTCTGAAGTTGTATTTTCAATGGGTAACAAGCATATTCATAGTCATAGAATCTTCCTGAACAGAAGGAAGCCATTTGGTCCATTGTGATTTTGCTGGCTCTTTGAAAGAGCTATTCAATTAGTTCCACACACCTGCAGATGCTGGAAAATCTGAGATAACAAGGTGTAGAGCTGGATGAACACAGCTTGCCTTCCTGCTCCTATGATGCTGCTTGGCCTGCTGTGTTCATCCAGCTCTACACCTTGTTATCTCAATTCCACACACCTATTCATTTCCCAAGGCTCTTCAAATGTTTCTGTTACAAAAATTTATCTAATGTTTTTGCTAAATGTACAATTGAATCTGCTTCTCATCCTTTTGGATATTTCACATCAGATCCTATTATCTTGCTGCAAGAAAATGTCTTGTTTCATCGATCCCTTTGGTTTTTTTGCTAGTTATCACTTTGCTCTGTATACTGTAGTTACTGACGCTCCCACCACTGAAAGCAGTTTCTCTCCACAAATAAACCTTCCTAGTTTTGAAATCTTCTGTCAACTCTTCACTTAACCACCTGCTCTAAGGAGAATGATCCCTGCCCTGCTTCAATGCTAACATTTCAAAAAAAAGTGGAGAGAAGATATGGAACCTTTTCCCATTTTGAAAGGTGACAGAGGGGTGGGTCAGGATGTAAATCACTCCAGACTATGTGCTACTTCCCTCACCTCACTGGCTACACCTCACATCCCACCCTCTGGAGTTGCCATGAAGACATTGCCTTACCAAGAACCCGCAGCATTGTCACAGCAGATCGCGTCTCCTTCGTTCCTTTCACAATGCAGGTGAAATTTCCCGAATCACTTACATTCACAGCGTCAATGTGCAGTCTTGCTCTTATAGTGAACAGATTGCCAAAGTTTCGGTGAATGGAGACAATGGCAGGCTGGCGAGAGTAAAAAATAAAACTCATTGCAAATGGTCTTTAAAACTTCCATTGAATTCCTTCAGCAGTACAGCGAAATACCATTCAGCCCACCAGAGCAGCTTCTAACGTAGACCATGTACTCCCAAGAGAGATAGTAAGAACTGCTAATGCTGGAGTCAGAGATAACACAGTGTGGAGCTGGAGGAACACAGCAGGCCAGGCAACATCAGAGGAGAAGGAAGAAGGGCCCCAACCTGAAACATCAGCTTTCCTGCTCCTCTGATGCTGCCTGGCCTGTTGTTCTCCTCCAGCCCCACTCTGTGTTATCCATGTACTCCCAAACCTTTTTTTTTGGGAACTACTCTCCCATTTGATCGCCTTCTCAGACTGCATATGTTTTATTCTCTTATGAAATATTTAGCTAGCCACTTCATGTTCTGAAGTAAACAGCGCAGGAGTAGCCAAAGAGAGTTTTAAGGTCTGTCCTGTCCTGAAGCAGATTAGAGACAGGCATGGATGGGATCTTGAAACAATTTGAAGACAAGATTTCATTCCTGTTTTAAGGGAAATGTGGTGCCATAATAGTCATGGCACTGCCTACCAATGTAGAGGCCCAGGTTATTATCCTGAGGATGTAGCTTCAGATCCCATCACAGCAGCCTGGAGAAGTTAAATCCTACTGATAAATCTGGAATTTTAAGGGTTCTTATGACACAATGGCAGTGCCTGTATCTCTGAACCAGGAGCCCCAGGGTCAAGTCCCACCTGCTCCAGAGGTGTGTAATAACGTCTCTGAACAGGTTGGTTAGAAAATATCTCAACCTGGAATTGAAATGATGGTGAACATGAAGCTATCATCAATTGACATCTGGTTCATTAAAATGTAGAATTATTCACTAACCAAGCATTAGTTAAGTCTGCCAACATTACCCAGGCTGATCCACAGTAATGTGCCATCTGAAGTGGCCTACCCAGCCACTCAGTTCAAGGGTGATTCGGGATGGCCAAGAAATGACCATGGTGGCTCAGTGGTTAGCACTGCTGCCTCACAGCACCAGGGACTTGGGTTTGAATCCACCTTCGGGTGACTGTCTGTGTGGAGTTTGCACATTCTCCCTGCGTCTGTGTGTGTTTCCTCCGGGTGCTCCGCTTTCTTCCCACAGTCCAAAGATGTGCAGGTTAGGGTGGATTGGCCACGCTAAATTACCTGTAGCGTTCAGGGATGCGTAGATTAGATGGGTTATAGGGGGATGGTTCTGGGTGGGATGCTCTGAGGGTCGGTGTGGACTTGTTAGGCCAAAGGCCTATTTCCAAACTGAAGGGATTCTATGAACCTATGAAATGTTAGCCCTGCCAGAGACACTGAAAGAATGCAGAAGAGGCATTCTAATTGCTGGGATATGGGACAAATCTGTGCCAAATGGGGCCTTCAGAAATGGTCAGTGCAGGGGGACGGCTTGGATCGGGATCCTGAGGTTGACGTTGTATACCAATCCCAACCTGTATTGTGCAGGAGGAGAAACCAGAGATTGACAAGACAGATAGGCTGGAAAGGGATAGGATGTTGGAATGAAAGTTTTTGGCCTTGTCATTGTCACTTTAATACAGAAACCAAAGCATGATTAATCAATCTGGCAATTGGATTGAATAGGAAGAGAAACATTGGAGTAGAAATAGGCCACTCAGCCCTTTGAGCCTGCCCCGCCATTCTGTATGATCATAGATGATTCATCCAACTTGAAGT
Source organism: Rhincodon typus (assembly GCF_021869965.1). Taxonomy (NCBI): domain Eukaryota; kingdom Metazoa; phylum Chordata; class Chondrichthyes; order Orectolobiformes; family Rhincodontidae; genus Rhincodon; species Rhincodon typus. Next base: position 62,570,947 of record NC_063343.1, read on the forward strand.
AAGGCAATAGAAACAGAAATTGCTGGAGAAACTCAGCAGATCTGGCAGCATCTGTGGGAAGAAAGCAGAGTTAAACTCCTCCCCACCACCCTTTGGCTTCAGCAATAATATCGCCTTTCCTGAGCTACTAACAGATCTGATGAAGAGTCACCGGACTCAAAGCGTGAACTCTGCTTTCTTCCCACAGTTGCTGACAGACCTAGTTTCACCAGCAATTTCTGTTTTGTGTCCAGCATCTGCAATTATTTGTTTTATTTCAATGAAGGCAAGCTTTAAAGAAAATGAAACAGAAAAGCTAAAAGAATGTAAAGGAAGTTGCTGACTTACAGAGTGTGGATGAACCCATTTCACTGATAGATCCAGAGATTTCGCCTTTCCAATGCAGTCAACTGAATAGCTCTCGCCTTGCAGTTTCACCTGCTCCCTGGTGTCCAGTTGAAGCTGCAATACTGAAAATGAACAAAACTCCATTTCAAAACCATTCACAGGTTTCTCCATTGACTCCTTCGTAGTAAAAGACTCTTCTTCTCGTAACAAGGAGGGTATTTGTTAAGGGGCTCAGTCTGTGGCAAGAACCTGTATGTGGAGTGTTTTAACATGGGGGCACTGATGTGGTCCTTTAACATGGGGGCGCTGATGTGGTCCTTTAACATGGGGACGCTGATGTGGTCCTTTAACATGGGGGCGCTGATGTGGTCCTTTAACATGGGGATGCTGATGTTAAGTTACATCGTTGTGGATGACTGCCCCGCTTTTACCGTCTGACACCGGAATATGGGAGGGATTAGGAGAGGCGATGGCCTAGTGGTATTATCGTTGGACTGTTAATCCAGATAACATTCTGGGGACATTGGTTCGAATCCCGCCACAGCAGATGGTGGAATTTGAATTCAATAATATATATCTGGAATTAAGAATTTAATGATGACCATAAATCCATTGGTCGATGTCAGGAAAAACCCATCTGGTTCACTAATGTCCTTTAGGGAAGGAAACTGCCATCCTCACCTGGTCTGGCCTGTATGTGACTACAGACCCACAACAATGTGGTTGACTCTGAAGTGCAATCTGGGCAATTAGGGATGGGCAATAAATGCTGCCTAGTCAGCAACGCCCCCATCCCGTTAATGAATAAAGGAAAAAAAATTAAAGCAGGAATTTGCACATTCTCCCCATGTCTGCGTGGGTTTCCTCTGGCTACTCTGGTTTCCTTCCACAGCCCAAAGATGTGCAGGCCCCATGGGAAATGTGGGATTATAGGGTGGGAGTGTGGGTTTGGATGGGATGCTCATTGGAGGGTCGGTGTGGATTCAATGGGCCAAATGGCCTGTTTCCACACTGTACGGATTCTATGATTCTATTGAGACTTGGCAAAGTACAAGCAGGATCACCCAGGACTTTAACTGTATGCTCGGCATACAATCCAAACGCCAAAGTGATCCACTCAAAATCAAAAGATCTAGAAGGATGATGATGGGCGATTTGCTTTCTCTCAGAAATGGTGTTGGCATCCGAAACACTGCCTGAAAGGGTGGCAGAAGATGGAGTTGGACCTAAAAATGGAGAACTTACATGTAATCTTGGTCAAAAAACATGGTGCTGATTAAGTGCAATTGTTCTTTCCAAGACCCAGCACAGGCACAATGGGTTGAACAGCCACAAAGTTTGAGTGAATCAATTGCTGAATGCGTTAGTGTTTGTTTCAGTGTGCAAACTGGAAACAAATTAACAATGATTTATTTCGGAAGACTAAAATTTCTCTGATTGGGTGCTGTTCTAAATCTGCAACATCTTCAAACAACCCATAAGCACATGACCATAAGATGTAGGAGCAGTAGGCCATTTAGCTTATTAAATTTCTCTATCATTCACACAGATCATGGCTCATTGATAGCCCTCAACTCCACTTTCCTGCTTTTTCCCTATAACCCTCGATTCCTTTTCTGATTAATCTTGTGCCAGTGATTCCAAACATAGTCTACATTTGTATAAACGACTGTGAGTTCAGAATATGTGAAAAGCCATTTTATGTTTTAAAAGCCAATCAAAACGAAGCTTTCCCGTCTGCTGGCAGGCAAAATGGGTGATTTCCAGCCTTTCACTGCCTAGCACATGATGCATGTCCTTCTCCATGACTTTCCTAAAGAAAGCCTTATGCCTGTGGCCTTAATAAATTCTTCCTTCCAGATTCCAGTTTTAAACAAAGGATCTCCATCTCTGATGATACCATCGGGGAATAATGCAGAATGTGTTAGGACCTTGTGAAGTGTAGATTAACATTGATAAGGTCTTCTCATAGCCTTAATGACATATAGAACATAGAATATAGAACAATACAGCACAGTACAGGCCCTTCGGCCCACGATGTCTTGCCAACCTATTATCTTACTAAGATCAAACTACCCTGCATACCCTACATTACACTATCATCCATGTGCCTATCCAAGAGTCGCTTAAATGTCTCTAATGTACCACTGCTGGCAGCACAGCCACACGCCCACCACTCTCTGTGTAAAGAACCTACCTCTGACATCTATATATTGCTAATTTGTTTAATTATTCATTTTTGGGATGTCACTGTTGTTGGTGAAATCAACATTCAAAAAGAGGCAATTTTGGTCTTTGAGCCTGTCATAGTACCAACTTTGACTGTGCCATTATTATTCATTGTAACTGGATCCAGGGAATATAGATCAGGGATGGTATCCTCACTAGAAAAAAAACCACAGCAGATGCTCTCAGCAGGGTACGCTGGAGCAATGGAAAGTGAACTCATTTGATTTCAACACTGAGCAAAACAAATGCAGACAAATGCACACACACACACGCACACAAACACACACACACGCGCGCACACACGCACACATACGCACGCACACACATAGGCATGCATATAGTCAATGCCATTCTGCATCAAATTAAGACTGAAGGGGAACTGAAAGTCATTACATCCAAATGAGCTGGAAATATGTGAAAATGTGCCAAGAGCTGCAATCCAAAAGAAAAGCTAAGAAAAAAGCCAATGTTATGACAAACTTGAACCAGAAAGGCACATCTGAAAAAAAGTGCAATTTCAATTCTCATTTCTTAATGCCACTTCTGCTTCTGCTCTACGGCTTCCAGATTACGTAACTCTTCCTGGATCCACAGCCTGGGTCTTGCGTCATCCGTGCATCTGCCCCCAACTGGGACTCTGAGGTATCTGAAGACAAGAGGCCTTATCTGGGGAGTGAAACCTTTGGGTTTTTCCGTTTGCAACTTAAGCAGAATCTGACAGGAACATGGAAGTGGTCTGGCTTTGGGGAAGCAAGGAACTGCAGGAGGAGATGAAGATAGCTCAGAATCAAGAGACCACTACCCTCGCTCACGACCTAAATAATCCAGGAAGACAGTTCTTGTACATTAGGGAGATTTAACTGAGAGGAAATAGAGTCTTTGGGAGATTCCTACAATGATGTCAAATTACCCTTTTGTGCCTTCATTAGAATCCAGAAGAACACATGGCCTGGCCTACTTGGCTGAAATATGATTTCAATAAGCAAACTCCCTACCCATTAGTGAGCTTTGCCTTTTTCTCATCCCTACCCAACCGATGCTCAAAATAACGTCTGACATAAAATTTTTAAAAATCTTGATTGATGATTAAATAACTGAAATCATTCAAGAATAGGTATGTAAATAAGCCAATGGAGTTGAATATAAATAAGTCTGAAATGCCATATTTTTGGTAAGGTAAATCAGAAGCCAATTACTCCTTAAAAAAGAAATGTTTAAATGGGGGATTGTAGCAGAGGGATCTGAGGATACAGATATACAAATCATGCAAAGGAGTGATGCAGGTTAAAAAGAATTGGGAATCCTTTCTAGAGGGATCGAATTGAAAAAAATGAAGTTATTTTAAGCCTGCGTGGTTAGTCCATCCATAAAGTACTGTGAAAAGTTCTTGTCTCTGTATCACAAGACTTATGTAAAGGTACTAGACACTGTTCAAAAATATCAAAGGGAATTATATCAGAACTAAGAGGATACAGCCATCTGCAATGACTGGACAGGCTAAAGTTCTTTATTTTGAAATAAACAGAAGGCTGATGGTCAATGAATGGTCTGATAGTGGTTAATAGGGTAAGCTTTTTTTAAATTCATTCACAGGATATGGACTTTGCTGGCTGGGCCAGCGTTTATTGTCTATCCCTAATTGTCCAGAACACAGTTAAGAGTCAACCACGTTGCTGTGGGTCTGGAGTCACGTGTAGACCAGACCAGGTAAAGATGGCAGTTTCCTTCCCTAAGGGGCATTAGTGAACCTGATGGGTTTTTCCAACAATCAGCAAAGGTTTCATGGTTATCACTAGACCCTTCATTCCAAATTCTTTCCATTAGCAGCTAATAGATAAAGGATAAGGTAGAGGCGGGGACTTTACTTATAACATAAAAACTGACATCAATGCGTTGGGCCAAATGGACTGCTCCTGGGCTGTGGATACTTTCAAATTGCGTATCAACAGAAGATTTTCTCATACGTGTTAACAGGAAGCATGCATACACAAAAACAGATACAGAGTTAACTTCATTACTGTAGGTAGGGAGTCACGTGCTGGCCAGACCAGGTGAGAATGGCTAAACACGTTGGGCCTCTACTCATTGGAGTTTAGAAGAATGAGAGGTGATCTCATTGAGACAAATAGGATTCTTAAGGGGCTTGACAGGGTAAATGATAGGATGTTTCCCCTCATGGGAGAGTCTAGGACCAGAGGGCATAGTCTCAGAATAAAGAGCTGCCACCTTCAGACTGAGATAAGGAGGAATTTCTTCTCTCTGAGGATTTGTGATTCTTTGCAATTTCTCACCACAGAGACCTCTTGGAGAAAGTCCTTGTGTGTATTTAAGGTTGAGATAGATTCGTGATTAGTTGGGGAATCGAGGGCTATGGGAACAGAGCAGGAAAGTGGACATGAGGAGTGTTGGATCAGCCAAGATCTTACTGAATGGCAGAGCAGGCTCAAGGGGCCAAATGGCTTATTCTATTTCTTATGGTTAATTCCTTCACTAAAGGATATGAGATACCCAAATGGGTTTTAATGACAATCAATGGTAGTTTTGTGGCACTGTTACTGAGACAAGACTTAGCTTCCAGTTTTGCTCTGTGTATGTAAGTTCCACCAGCAGCAATGGTGAGATTTGAACCCAAAGCCCCAGAGCATGTGACTCGGTCACTAGTCCAGTGACATTACCACAATGTCACCATTATTCCATAGTTAATTTGTGATCCAGCCATTAACATTCAGCATTGATCACCCGGGGTTGGACCGGTATCGGTAACTGGAACCAGATCTTCATTCCTTCTCTAACACAACTGAACAACGTCATATATGAATTTCTATGCCATTGTGATGCCAGGTACATTGGCATGTTCCTTTTGGTTATTTGCAATAAGTAGAGTACAGGCTGTACCCAACCTGACCATACTTGCAAAATCCTAAACAAAACACTGACTGATGTAATCCTGCTGCTCTCGCTCAACAATGCTGAATGCATGAATAGCTAATTAACAAATTACTGAAGATAATCAGTCGAATCTGTAACATGGCTCGTTTGCACTTGCTGGAAGAGTCATACATTTATCAGCAGTGACCCATGGTCTGCAAACAAAAGGAATATGTTCAAACCTTGTGCCTCTTCTGTATAACCCGGGAGCTCGGGGAGCCTATAGTTCCCTATTGCTTTCTCCCTGACAATACCTTGGTCAATCAGAGTCAGCTTGTCAATGAATCAACATCCTTTTCTCTTTTCTATAGGTGCTTGTAATCATTTGAATTTTGGCATTGTTGAGTTAGTCCTGATGAATGCAGAATGAAACATTTCAGAAACCTGTCTCTGTCTCTTAACAAGATCCAGGTTCTGTATGATCAAGTGAATCATGTATGACTATTAGCAGAACTCGTTCCACTCAGCTGAGTAGAACTTGAAAGAATCTCAAAGCTAACAACTTGTACATCATCACTGGCATCAGAAAACTTGCCAAGAAGCCTCACAGGAGTGTTGTCAGAGAGAAACTAACTCCAAGCTATATAGTGAGGGATTAGCATTAATGTCTCAAGACCTCACTACTTTAGTAGATTTTAAGGAGAAGTTTAAAGGAGGAGAGAGATCGAGAAGCAGAGAGATTCAGGGAAGGAATTCCAGTGCTTAGGGCCCAGGCAGCTGAAGACTCAATGAAAATCAGGTTGCATAAATGCCCAGAATTGGAAGAGGGTAATCTTGGAGGGTTGTAGGGCTGGAGGAGATAGCATAGACTGAGAAGCACTGTCCATTGGCAGAGAGAAGCCTACTCAATTGGCACTCCCCTGCTGGATTTGATATCTACTCACATCATGCATAGTGGCAGCCATGTCACCATTCCCAAGAGGCACTGCAGTATCTTGCGAAGGTCCATCTGGAAACACCTCCCAAACATGTGACTTCCATGAACCTAGAAGGATGGGAGCAGCAGATATATGGGAGCACCACCACCTGAAAGTTCCCCTCTAATCCACTCACCATCCTGACTTGGAAATATATCACCATTCCTTTGCTGTCGCTGGCTCACAATCCCAGAATTCTCTCCTTTATGGATGGACATTCCCTACCGAACTGCAGTGGTTCAAGAAAATGGCTCACCACCATATTCTTTAGAAGCAATTCTGGATGGGCGATAAATGTTGGCTTTACCTGAGAGGTCTGGTTTGAAAATGCTCAGGGAAGGATATGGAGCAAGTCTTTGTAGCAAGAAGCTTTTATGAATGATATACAATATATACATAACAGAGGGAGGGCCCTGCATGAAGATCTTACTGCCAGGACTTCTACACATTGCTCATCACATAACCTAATGTTATTAGCTATCGTACCACTTGCTCCTTCCATTATACCACACCTCTCTTCAAGTATTCAATCTGCCCTGGATTCTTTGTATTTTTATTAATTAATCTGTGTCCCAGTTCCCCTCCCCAGTGCGCCTCTTATGGGGAGGTGTCAATAGCTGACCATATTCTCCATCCTCCTGGAGAATGGGAGGACAGGTGCTGTGTGTGCATCTTTTCCATCAGAGTAATAAGCAACCTTGTCTGTTCTTTTTTCTCTAGGGAAGTGTGCCATAATGGATTGTCTTCCGGTAATCATGCTAATGGAATGAACTGTTTCCTGTGTTCCCCACCTTGTTGTTTGGCTGAATTTGACCAGACTTCTTCCCGGGCGGTTTGTGTATATGGAGCGGCTGCAGCAGGGGTGGTTGGGGGACCCAGTGGAAGCAGCTCCAGTTGTGCGTGTTGTGCTGTTTCCAGGTTGGGCTCGAATTGTGGAGCACCCCGTGTTGCCAGGTGTTACTGTGTTTTGCCAGGTGTTGCCGGGTGTCGCTAGGTGTTGGTGCTATCACGCACAGTGTGGTGCCATGATTCCTGGTGAACTAGTGGGTAATTCTGCTCTCTGTGAGCTTTATTGGGGCTTGACCACCCTCGGGGGTCTGCAGCCTGCAGTTACTGAGACTCATTCCCCTGTGTATCTCTTTTGATGTTCTCCTCTTGAAGTTAGATGCAGGGAGTCTCCATCTCAGTTTCCTTTTGGTTGCTGTATGTTTTTTGCAGCAATTCTCTCAGGACTTTTGATGGCACCTTCAAGAAGTACTCTTCCTGTTGTGCAATGTTTTTCAAGCTGGCTGCGTTTGCATGGACCCCCAAGCTGGGTTCTATACTTGATGGGTCTTCCAAGGCTTTTGCATTTTTCATTCTCCTGACTAGCGATGGTTCCTCCTCAGGCACTGTATTGCACTGATGCACTTTCACCATCCCAGTTGGTCCTTGTTTTCTACTTGGGCATTATCACCCCAAGAACATCTGTACTCACATCAATACCTGAAGTGGAGTTGGTATTTTCACTTGACAATTCCTCAATGGTCATGATCATGTCTCTTCTTCAGGGAAGCTAATTATAAATTGAATAAACTTGGACCCTGTCATAGAATTATAGAACCCTACAGTGTGGAAGCAGGCCACTCAGACCATTGAGTCCACACCAATCCTCGAAAGAGCATCCAACCCAGACCCATTCCTGTACCCTATCCCTGTAACCCTGCATTTCCCTTGGCTGACCCACCTAGCCTGCACACCCCTGGACACTATAGACAATTTAACATGGCCAATCCACCCTAACGTGCACATCTTTGGACTGTGGAAGGAAACCGGAGCACCCGGAGGAAACCCACGCAGACAAGGGGACTCCACGCAGACAAGGGGACTCCACACAGACAGCTGCCCGAGGCTGGAATTGAACCTGGGTCCCTGGGGCTGTGAAGCAGCAGTGCTAACCACTGTGCTGCCTGTGTTGCTATAGTACCTCTGTGGCATTTTGGTGGTCCCACATCCCTGCCCCTCCACCATCATTCACTCACTCTTCAAAGAGCAGTGTGAGGCCCAGAGTCTCCGGTTCTGACAAATTGCCATGGTGAGTGGTTCTACATGTTCCACTGCCTGTGCCCTGAAGGGCAGCACAGCTATGGGACATCTTCCTGTGGCTGCTGGTGTAGGGCATCTTCGATAGACGCTGATTGCAAGTGCCCTCGATCAGGTTGGGTTTCTCCCTGCTGCCAGAGGTTCTGAGGTCACACAGGCCTTCCTGCTCCACAAACAGTCACGTTGATTCAGAAGGACGTGGACTGGTCTGTGAAATTTTCCATCCCTTGTGCTGGCATCTTGCGGCCTAAGACCTTCAGCGAGGTCACCCTGGACTGTGAAGACAGACCGTGGAGGGCTGGAGGAAGTCTGGTCTCAGCCACTGCATGGCATCAGATGGTACGAGATGGCCACTCCTGGATCAAGTTCAACTGTTTGCCTTGTAGCCATTGACAGAGAGATCTGCACTCCCAGAAATCTTGTGATGCCTGGAACACTTCTCCTGGCAAAGACTCTACAAATGGCTTGGAATCTTCTCTTCCTGAGGATCTATGAGGTCCAGGTGAGGATCTGCTTTGGGGGCAGAGGCTTCTTTCTATGGCATGCCATTTTGAAATGCCCTTTTCTCCCATAGCCTATGGCAGTCCATGTTTGGCAGGACATGCAGTGTCAGGAAGAATGTACTTAATTTGCAAATGTCGCTGGTTAGATGCAGACATGGAAGTATGAGTTAATACTAATTTCGGACTTACTGGTCTGATTTCCTGTTTCCATATTTAGTGAATCTCTACGTAGCTCAGTTCAACAATTCTTGGAGTGGACTACACAAGATCTGTACTTGGTATTGAGGTAGTTCATTTAGTTAATTTTGTGCTGTTAAATGGTTGGTACATGTGAGGGGAGAGTAGGTAGGCCACAACGATGCCACCCGAAGGTTGCAGGAACAGCAACTCATATTCCGCTTGGGAACCCTGCAGCCTAATGGTATCAATGTGGATTTCACAAGCTTCAAAATCTCCCCTCCTGCTACCGCATCCCAAAACCAGTCCAGCTCGTCTCCGCCTCCCTAACCTGTTCTTCCTTCCACCTATCCCCTCCTCCCACCTCAAGCCGCACCCCCATCTCCTACCTACTAACCTCATCCCGCCCCCTTGACCTGTCCATCCTCCCTGGACTGACCTATCCCCTCCCTAACTCCCCACCTACACTCACCTTTACTGGCTCCATCCCCGCCTCTTCGACCTGTCTGTTTCCTCTCCACCTATCCTCTCCTCTATCCATCTTCTATCCACTTCCCCCTCTCTCCCTATTTATTTCAGAACCCCCTTCCCCTCCCCCATTTCTGATGAAGGGTCTAGGCCTGAAACGTCAGCCTTTCTGCTCCTATGATGCTGCTTGACCTGTTGTGTTCATCCAGCTCTGCACCTTGTTGTCTCGGTTGGTACATGTTTCTGGTTCTGTGTAATTCCAGTTTTTTTCCTCTAAATCCTACTACTTGTATTTGTCCATTAACATGATCATGTCATGGTGGTCCCACACCCCTGCCCCTCCACCATTATTCACTCACTCTTCAAAGAGCAGTATGAGGTCCAGAGTCTCATAACAATCTGACTGTGCAGCAATCATCAATGGGTGGGAGAGAAAGCCATTTACTGCCCAATTACATTTCAGCACAGAAGTATTCTGCACTCTGCGTGCATGTACTTAATTAATATCAAACAAAAACGTGCAATTTTCAATTCATTTGACACATGGACTTGCTTGTGGAAGATGCTTCAAACAGGTCTTTGAATACTCAATATTTGGAGCAAAAAATGCCTTGGCTTTTTATTATTCTTACACAGGATGTGAGCATCACTGACACAGCCAGCATTTATTATCCATTCCTAACTGTCCTGAAGAAAGTGGTGATGAGCCATCTTCTTGAACCGCTTCTGTCCTTGAGACTGAGGGACACTGACATGGTTGTTAAGAAGGGAGTTCCAGGATTCTGAGGCAGTGACAGTGAAGGAACAGCGATAAACCTCCAAATCAGAATGGTGAGTGGTTTGGAAAGGAAGTTGCATACGGTGGCACTCCCATGTACCTGCTGCCTTTATCCATCTAGATCATAGAGGTTGGGATTTGGAAGGTGCTGTCGTAGGAGCTTTGGTGAGTTACTGCAGTCCATCTTGCAGACGGTAAACACTGCTGCGACTGTGCACATCAGTGATGGGAATGGAAGGGCATCCAAAGTTAGAACTGCCTGGATGACCATAAGTATTAAGATAAAGTTAAAACAGCATTAGGAGACTTGGTAATTTGGTTCATTATTCAACAGAAAACCAAGCTCAGTACGGGAAGTAAAGAGACTGACTAATAAATGAATAATAGGTTCAAAGAGAGAGTATAAGAATGGGTTGATGAGTTACATGAGAAGGAAGCAGAAATAACTTAATGGTAAGGTCTTGGGGAGTGTTGCTGAACAAAGAGACCTTGGCGTGCAGGTACATGGTTCCTTGAAAGTGGAGTTGCAGGTAGATAGGATAGTGAAGAAGGCATTTGGTACGCTTGCCTTTATTGGTCAGTGAATTGAGTATAGGAGTTGGGAGGTCATGTTGCAGTTGTACAGGACATTTGTTAGGCCACTTTTGGAATACTGCGTTCAATTCTGGTCTCCCTGCTATAGGAAAGATGTTGTGAAACTTGAAAGAAAACATTTACAAGGATGTTGCCAGGGTTGGAGGGTTTGAGCTATAGGGAGAGGTGCATAGGCTGGGGCTTTTTGCCTTGGAGCGTCAAAGACTGAGTGTGACCTTATAGAGGTTTACAAAATCATGAGGGGCATGGATAGGGTGAATAGCCAAGGTCTTTTTCCCAGGGTAGGGAAGAGTCCAAAACTAGAGGGAATAGGTTTAAGGTGAGAGGGGAAACATTTAAAAGTGACCTAGGGCTGAACCTTTTCATACAGAGGGTAGTGCGCGTGTGGAATGAGCTGCCAGAGGAGGAGGTGGAGACAGATACAACTACAATATCTAAAAGATATTTGGATGGTTATATTAATAGGTAGGGTTTAGAGGGATATGGGCCAAATGCTGGCAAAAGGGACTAGATTAATTTAGGATATCTGGTCAGCATGAATGAGTTGGACCGAAGGGTCTGTTTACATGCTGTACAGCTCTATGAGTCTATGACTCTATTTCATAAAATAAAACAAAAATGAACAGATGAATAAGGAGAATGTAGTCAAAGAAAGATGGGGATGGATCACAGACAAAATGAGACTTTCTCGAGCAGGCTGAGTGCACGGCTAAGCTACAAAATGACTACTTTACTTCTGTCTTCACGAAGGAAGTGGGGAGGCAATGGCCTGGTGGTATTATCACTGGACTGTTAATCTAGAGACCCAGGTAGTGTTCTGGGAACCTGGGTTTGAACCTTGCCACAACAGCTGGTGGGATTTGAATTCAATAAATATCTGGAAGAGTTCTAAGGAAGGGTCACTAGTCCTGAAACGTTAACTCTGATTTCTCTTCACAGAAGCTGCCAGACCTGCTGAGATTTTCTAGCAATTTCTGTGTTTGTTCCTGGTTTACAGCAATCACAGTTCTTTCGGTTTTTATTTTGCTAAAAGGTTAGTTTGAAGAAGCTGAGGATGTTCATTTTGGAGCAAAGGATGTTTGGGCAAAATTTGATAAAGGTGTACAAAATGGCGATAAGTTTAGACAAGGTTTGGCAACACCTGTGGAGAAAAATCAGAGCTAATGTTTCAGGTCCAGTGATTCCTCCTCAGAACTGATGGTAGCTAGGGAAAAGTTGTTTTTAACCACCACCAGATACATATTCCCCTCCCCTTCCTTGTCAGCCTTCCACAAGGACTGTTCCTCCAGGACACTCTGGTCCACTTCTCCTTCACTCTCAACAGCACCCCACAGCCTCATGGCACCTTGCCCTGCAACTCCAGAAGGTCTAACACCTGCCTGTTTACTTCCTTCTTCCTCAGTACACAAGAGCCCAAACATACCTTTCCAGGTGAATCAGCACTTTACCTGCACTTCACACAATCTAGTCTACTGCACTCGCGTCTCACAATGTGGTCTCCTCTACACTGGGGAAATGACGCCCAGACTGGGCGACTGCTTCACAGAATATCTACATTTTGCTCTCAAAAAAAGACCCTGAGCTTCCAGTTGCCTGCCACTTCAACACACCACCCTGTTCCCTGGCCAACATCTCTGTCTCTGACTTGCTGCAGTGCTCCAGCGAAGCTCAGCACAAGCTGGAAGAACATCATCTCATTTTCTGCTTGGGTTTACAGTCTTCTGGACTCAATATCAAGTTCAACAATTTTAGGGTTTGATGCACCTTCTCCCATGTCCTTATCCCAACACCCCCCACACTAGGCCTTGTTATCACATGGTCTGCTATTACACACAATCCTTTGTTCGCCACAAATAGTCCCCATTAGTAGCTATTCATTCTCCTATGCTGATTGATATCCACTCCTTTGTCTGCCCAACTATTCTTCGCTCTCCTTGAGCTCTAACCCCACCTATTTGCTGATGACACTAAATTGAGTGGAAAGGCAAATGGTGCAGAGGATGTGGAGGAGTCTGCAGAGAGATTTAGATAGGTTAGGTGATTGGGCAAGGGTCTAGCAGATGTAATACAATGTTGGTAAATGTTAGGTCATCCACTTTGGAAGTAAAAATAGTAGATCATATTATTATTTAAATGGTGAAAGATTGCAGCATGCTGTTCTGCAGAGAGACTTGGGAGTACTTGTACATGAATCGCTAAAAGTTGGTTTGCAGGTGTAACAGGTAATCAGGAAGGCAAATGGGATGTTGGCTTTCATTGTTAGAGGGATTGAATTTAAGAGCAGGGAGGTTCTGTTGCAATTGTAAAGGTGCTGGCGAGGCTGCACCTGGAATATTGTGCACAGTTTTGGTCTCCATACTTGAGGAAAGATATATTGGATTTGGAGACAGTGCAGAGGAGGTTCACCAGGCTGATTCTTGAGATGAGATGGTTACCCGTTTAGGAGAAGTTGAGCCGACTAGGACTGTACTCGCTAGAATTTAGAAGAATGAGAGAGGATCTTATAGAAACATATAAAATTCTGAAAGGGATAGATAAGGTAGAGGCAGACATGTTGTTTCCACTGGTGGGAGAGACTAGGACTAGAGGACAAGATTAGGGGGAGTAGATTTAGGACAGAGATGAGGAGGAACTGCTTTTCCCAGAGAGTGGTGAATCTATGGCATTCTCTGCCCAAGGAAGCAGTAGAGGCAGCTTCATTAAATATATTTCAGACATAGTTGGATAGATTTTTGCATGGTAGGGGGATTAAGGATGATGGGCTAATGCAGGTTGGAGGAGCTGAGACCACGGATAGATCAGCCATGATCTTATTGAATGGCAGAGCAGGCTCGCTGGGCCAAATGGTCCACTCCTGCTTCGATCTCTTATGAACTTATCAACATCCTCAGGGCTAGCATTGACCAGAAACGCAACTGGACTTGTCATATTAATGCAGTGACTGCAAGAGCAGGTCAGAGGCTAGGAATACTGCGGCAAGTAAGTCATCTCCTGACTCCTCAAAGCCTGTCCACCTTCTTCAAGGAACAAGTCAGGAATGTGATGGAATAGTCCCTACTTGCCTGGGTGGGTGCAGCTCTGACAACAAGAAGATTGGCACCATCTAGGACAGTCAGCCTGCTTGATTGGCAACATAACCACCTTCTCCACCAATGCAAAATGCATTGCAGAAATTCATCAAGGCTCCTTAGGTAACACCTTCGAAATCCGTGACTACTCCCACCTAGAAGGACAACAGTAGCAGATAAAGTATGCACCACCACCTGCAAGTACCTCTCCAAGCCACTCAGCATCCTGTCTAGGGAATAAATCCTTGCTCCTTCAGTTTGTTGAGTTAAAATCCTGCAACTCCCCCCGCCATGGCACCATCCCCAACCCCAGCTCCGTGGCATTGTGGGTCTACCTACACAAAATGGGTTGCAGCGGTTCAAGAAGGCAGTTCACTTCCACCTTCTCAAAGGCAACAAGGATTGGGCAATGAAAACTACCAGTGATATGCCATGAACGAGTTTTTTAAAAATGTAATGTCGCCTGGATTTATTCTCCTGACACACGTAATGACTTTGGCCTTACAATCAGCATGAAGGAAACAGAAGGAATGTGCCTAAGGATTCCAGAAATGCCTTACCTCGAGCTTAAGGTTTTAGTCCATGACCAGATAAGTTCACCCATCCAGGCAACACTCCCACTAGCAACTACATTGATGATGAAACAAGGATTGCATAGACAGATATAACCTATGGCAGTCTCTGAAGACCTGTCTGGGAATGGACTGGAGTAAGTCCAGTTTCCAAACCGAAAGCAATTGTCCATGAGAGACTGGAGTGAAAGCTAAAATCAGACCAAGATGTTCTACCATTTTCTCTTAAAATTTTCTCAGGCAACAGGACATGGTGCCATATTCTAAAGTCACCCAAACTGATTTGCCAAGCCAGCACATGTTCTCATCACCCAGCACAACCAAATAAAAAGTGTTACGGTCTCCTATGAAAACAAGTGCATACGATATAGTAGCAGAATGAGGCCATTTAACCTATTGAGACTGCTCCACTATTCAATCATGGCTGATTTATTTCCTCAAACCCATTTTTTTAAGAATCCCTACAGTATGGAAACAGGCCCTTCAGCCCAACAAGTCCAAACCAACCCTCATAGCATCCCACCCAGACCCATCCCCCTAATCCCTGAACACTATGGGCAGTTTAGCATGGCCAATCCATTTAGCATGCACATCTTTGGACTGTGAGAGGAAACCAGAGCACCTGGAGGAAACCCACACAGACACTGGGAGAACATGCAAACTCCACACAGACAGTTGCCCAAGAGTGGAATCGAACCCAGGGCCCTGTCGCTGTGATGCAGCAGTGCTAACCGCTGAGCCACTGTCCATTTGTTTGCCTTCTCCCTGTAACCCTCGGTCCCATTACTAATCAAGAACCTATCTGTCTCTGTCTTAAATACCCTCAATGAGTTGGCCCTCTGCAGTAATGAACTCCACAGATTCACCACCCTCTGGCTGAAGAAATTCTTCCTCATCTCCATTCTAAAGGCTTTTCCTTTACTCTGAAGCTGTGCCCTAATCTCTTTTACTAGAGGCAACATATTCTCCACATCCAGTCTATCCAGGCCTCTCAGTATTCTGTAAATTTCAATCAGATCATGCCCCCCATCCTTCTAAACTCCATCGAGTACTGACCAAGAGACCTCAACTGCTCCACATATGACAAGCCCTTTTTTGCGGGATCATTCTTATAAACTTCCTCTGGACTCCTCCAAAACCAGCACATCCTTCCTTAGATACAGAGCCCAAAACTGGTCACAATATTCCAAATGCAGTCTAACCAGGGCCTTATACAGCCTCAGCAGTACATCCCTGCTCTTGTATTCTAGCCCTCTTGAAATGAATGCTAACATTACATTTGCCTTCGTAACTGTCAACTGAACCAACATGCTAACTTTAAGAGAATCCTGAACTTGGACTTCTAAGTCCCTTTGGGCTTCAGATTTCTGAAGTCTTTCTCCATTTAGAAAATAGATTACACCTCTACTCTTCCTATCAAAGGGCCCAACCTCACACTTTCCTACACTGTATTTCATCTGCCACTTCTTTGCCCACTTTCCCAGCCTATCCAAGACCTTCTGCAGCCTCCCAGTTTCCTCACCATTACCTATCCCTCCATCTATCTTTGTGTAGTCTGCAAAACTTACCAACATGCCCTCAGTTCCCTTGTCCAGATCGTTAACACATAACATGAATAGTTGTGGTCCCAACACTGAATCCTGCAGAACTCCACTATCTTGAAAAGTCCCCTTTACCCCTGCTCTCTGCCTTCTGCCTGTCAGTCAATCCTCTATCTATGCCAGTACTTCACCCCTAACATTATGGACTCCAGTGTTGTTTCACAGTCTCCTGTGCAACACATTGTCAAAGACTTTCTGGAAATTCAAACAGATCATGTCCACTGGCTCTCATTTGTTTAATTTGCATGGTACTTCCTCAAAGGATTCTCCCAGATTTGTCAGGTATGATCTCCCCTTGATAAAGCAATGCTGACTCGGCCCTATTTTACCAGGCACTTCCAAGCATAGTAATCTCACCTTTAATAATGGGCTCTAAAATCTTACCAATGGCTGAGGTCAGGCTAACCAGCTTATACAGTGTGGAGCTGGAGGAACACAGCAGGCCAGGCAGCATCACCTCTGATGCTGCCTGACCTGCTGTGTGCCTCCAGCTCCATACTGTGTTATCTCAGACTCCAGCATTGGCAGTTCTTACTATCTCTAACCACCTTATAGTTTCCTGCCTTCTGGCTCCCTCCCTTCTTAAACAGGGTTATTACATTAGCGATTTTCCAGTCCTCTGGGACCCTTCCTGACTCCAGTGATTCCTGAAAGATCACCAAAATGCCTCTACAATCTCCTCAGCTATCTCCTTCAGAATCCTGGGGTGCAGTCCATCTGGTCCGGGTTATTTATCCACCTTCAGACCTTTCAGCTTCCCCATCACCTCTATCAGAGATAGAGAGAAAATGCAATGAGGGAACATCCTGAGCAAGCAACTCCATCCAGTATTCAATTGTCTATGGTATCCTCTCCTGTTTGCAATAAACTTTTCAGCATTTGTTTCAACTTAGCTTCGTCTACTCACTGTTCACAATGTGGTCCCTACATTTAGTAGATCAATCATAGAACGGGTGACTGCTTTGTGGAACACTTCTGTTTTGTGCACGTGGATTTGGAGGGTATTTACTATGAGGAGAGACTAGACAAACTTGGTTTGTTTTCACTTGAATGTTGGAGACTGATTGGCGACCTTAGAGAAGTTTACAAAATTATGAGAGGCATCGACAGAATGGATAGCCTTTCTCCCAGGGTTAGAAAAGTCAATTACTAGGTGATATAGGTTGAAGGTAAAAGGGGGTAAATTTGAAGGAGATGTGAAAGGCAAATGTTTTTTACAGAAGAGGGTGGCAGGTGCCTAGGAATGGTGGCGGTGGGTACAAAAGCAACATTTAGGAGGAATCTTGACAGATATATGAGTAGGCAACAAATACAGGGATATGGACCATGTAGAGGCAAAAGGTTTTTAGTTTAGAAAGGCATCATGTGTCAGTGCGGGTTTGAAAGGCTGAAGGGCCTGTTACTTTGGTATTTAAATTCTGTCCCTTGTTTCCAATTTGACCTTTCAGTCCTTGCCCTGCTACAGTCTTCCAGTGAAACTCAGTGCAAGCTTGAGGAACAGTGCCTCACATTTTGACAGAGCCTTCAAAGCCTTCTGGATTCAACACTAAACTTGTCAATTTTGTTTGATTTCTTTGCATCTTCTTTCTTTCTTAATCTTGCTGTTTTGGCAACTACCTACTTACTGCCTTTCATATTTCTTCCCGACACAAATGTTGTTTCTTTACTTGTCTTTGCCTTACACCATGAGAGTTTTTTGCCATTGAGTCTATCCAGCTCTTCACCCTATCACAGACCTTCCCTTTGATTGTCTGTCCCCTCCCGTCTCCCTTCATGTGCTTACAACCTGTTACAGTGCAAGTTTTTCTCAGATCCGAGGAAGGATCACAGGCTTAAAACATTGGCGACGGTTTTCAGTTACCGGTGAGGATGAGTTCAGGCACAAATGTGCTTTGAGTACAGTATTCCCGGTTAGCATGTCAGTCTTCTGTCACATAAAAGCTAATTGTTCACTACTGATATTTATTCTAATTGCTTTTGCTGTGTGTCGTCTGCTGGTTGATTGCAGGGCCACTTCTAAATTGCCTTGGGGTTGCTAATGTCCCCCTATTAATGAGATTGCTGCTTGTGTGCAGCAGATCTGGCCTTTCCATTGTAAATTCTGAATTGCTATTCCTTGATGCAGTTTAGAGGGCATGTTGGCCATTATTATCAATTAGCAGAGGTAATTGGATTAGACAGCTTTGCTCCATATTGATTGTGGAACCCTTAGTTTTGTTAGCAAGACAAAGATTTTGACGAAATAAGTGGTTTATGGTTTCAACATGTCCATTTTGCAACTCAGCCAATACTTCAGTTTGCATTTCTGAGGAAATAATGACAATTTGTTTCAGGAGGCAGACACTCTCATGAGATTAAATACTTCAGGGACAGAAGGGTGTGTCTACAACTTAAATAGGATACAGAAGGCAGCAACGGAGGAGCGTCAGCCCAAGCATAAGAGTGTTTTGCAGCCCATTAAGACCAATTAAGCATATTTTAACGCTAAGGTGGATTTTTAATCAGCAGGGGAATCAAGGTTTATGGGGCTGAAGTAGGAAAGAGGATCTGAGGCTTATCAATTCAGCCATAATTGCATTGAATAGTGGAGAATGGGCTGAATGGCCTACTTCTGCTCCTTCATCATATGGTCTTATGGTTCGGATACACCTGCTCTTAAACCAAACTTCATTATCCAGCACCAGTCTCTAGTTTTCTCCCTATCTCTTTGCACTGTATTTTGTAACAAAATACATATGGCAATAAATAAATCGATAAATCAGTTGAACCTGTCTCCACCGCACCTTCAGGCAGAGCATTCCATACCCTATTGCTATGGATTTTTTTTTTCCTCACCTCACATTTGCTTCTTTTGCAAATCACTTTAAACCTATACTCCATTTCTTGATTCTTTTAAAAGCAGGAACACTTTCTCCCTCACTATTCTAACCACCCACTCATGATTTTGAAAACCACTATCAGATCTCCGTTCACCCTTCTTCTCTCCAATAAGAACTTCTTCAGTCTATCCTCATAACTTACGTTTCTTATTCCTAGAACCATTCTTGTAAATCGCTTCTGCACTCTTTCCAGTGCACTCACTTCCTTCCTATGATGTGACACCACAACAGTACACAATATCCTGGATGAGGTCTAATTAGTGTCTTATGCAAGTTCAACATTACCTCCTTTTGCCTACTCTATGCACCTATTAATCAATCTGAGGACATGGTATGTTTTATTAATTGCTGTTTCAATATGTTTTATCACCTTTATTGATCTTTGCACATATACACCCAGGTTGCTCTGCTCCCAAACCCCTTTAGAATTGTACCAACTACTTTTTAAACTGTTCTTCATTGTTCCTCTGACAAAAGTGAATCATCTCACACTTCTCTACACTGAACCCCATCTGTCACCTATCCAGCCACTCCGCCAACTAGTCAAAGTCCTTCTGAAGTTTTACACTGTCCTCCTTATAATGTCCATTTCTTTCAAGTTTTGAAATGTCCCTGGTACACCAAGGTCAAATCTTAGGGGGAGGTGATGGCTTAATGGTATTATTGCTGGACCGTTAATCCTGAGACCCAGATAGTGTTCTGGGGACCCAGGTTCAAATCCTGCCATGGCAGATGGTGGAATTTGAATTCAATAAATATCTGGAATTAAGAATCTAAGGATGACTGTGAATCCATTGTCAACTGCCAGGAAAAACCCATCTGATTCACTAATGTCCTTTAGGGAAGGAAACTGCCTGCATGTGACTCCAGACCCACAACAATGTGGTTGACTCTGGGCTATTAGGGATGGGCAATAAATGCTGCCCAGCCAGTGATGCCCTCATCCCATGAATGAATAAAGGGGGAAAATAAATAATCTAGTGATGTGGAGGTGCCGGGGATGGGCGAAGTCACATGACACCACATTTTAGCCCTACAGGTTTATTTGAAAGCTTGTGATTTCAAATAAACCTGTTGGACTATAGCCTGATGTTGTGTGACTTCTGACCTTGCCCACCAAGATCTAGGCCATTAATCTATATCAGGAAAAGCAAGAGTTCCAATACCAGTGAACTCCACCACAGGCCTTCCCCAGGCCCAAAAAATATCCATTGACTACTACTTTCTGTATCCATATTGAATTCTGTATTACTTCCTTACTGTCACTCTGCCAATTCCAGCTTGCTACTGTCCCTATTAATCCATGACCTATAACTTCCCTCACAGTTCTATTGTGTGGCAATGTATCAAAAGCCATCTGAAAATCCATGCATACAATACCTGCAGCCTTATTCTCATCGAGCCTTACTGTTAGCTTGTCGAAAAACTCCAGCATGTTCAGTAAATATGATTTTTCTTTTAGAAATCCATGCTGACTCTTTCTAATCAACCTATCTATAATTGACCCACCATCCATCAACCTAGACTGATACAGAAGCTCAGTAACCACAACTATTAAAATGCTCTGATTTTGTGTTCCAAGGTCAGGGGTGCAGGGTCAGGAGATCCAGGAGACATGATCTATTTGGATTTCCAAAAGTCCTTTGACAAGGTGCCGCATGGGAGGCTGTTAAACAAGATAAGAGACCATGGCATTAGGGGCAAGGTAGTGGCATGGGTACAGGATTGGCTAAATGGCAGAAGGTAGGGAGTGTGGATAAAGGGGTCTTTTTCAGGATGGCAGCCAGTGACTAGTGGAGTTCTGCAGTGTTCAGTGCTGGGACCACAACTACTCACCATCTACATTAACAATCTGGACAAAGGAACTGAGGGCATTGTTGTTAAGTTTGAAGATGACACAAAGATCGGTAGAGGGACAGGTAGTGTTGAGGAAGTGGGGAGGCTGCAGAAGGACTTGGACAGGCTAGGAGAATGGGCAAAGAAGTGGCAGCTGGAATATAATATGAGGTTTTTTCTGATGAAGGGTCTAGGCCCGAAATGTCAGCCTTTCTGCTCCTATGATTCTGCTTGGCCTGCTGTGTTCATTCAGCTCTGCACCTTGTTGTCTCGGATTCTCCAGCATCTGCAGTTCCTACTATCTATAATATGAGGTTATGCACTTTGATTGGCAGAATAGGGGCATAGACTATTTTCTAATTGGGGAAAGGCTTCGGAAATCTGAAGCACAAAGGGACCCAGGGATCTTAACTCAGGATGCTCTTAAGTTTAACATGCAAGTTACTGATTACAATAATTTGTTAATGGAGAGAGTTTGGTGTGTATACTCTTCTAACGTGAATTAGATATTTGGGTAAAATAGAGCAGTTTGTCAGTTCAATCAAATTTTCACATTTGGTCCGGGAATATTGGGCTTGAATCTCAGTGCATTACCCTGGGGACCCATGATATATAGAGATTATGAAGAAGCCCAGTAGTTAGGTCCCTCTCTTTCAAGTTCCAATGCATATCCATTTGATACAGCGTGTATGCTTATGGCACTCTTCAGATCATATACAAAAACTTTAGCAAGTGTTTGCTACACTGTGAAATAAGCCTTCATTTGATTTCTTCTTTTGATTTCGAAGCACAGAAAATGAAAGTCATGCCTGGGTAAAATATTAACAACAAACTCCAATTCTCACTTCCATTTCTATTAAACACAGAACTGGAAAGGTCAAGAAAAAATGCTTGCAGTTCGAAAATTAGATTGCCCACTCCACCCATCTTTTAAAAAATGGCCAGATCAGGTAAAGATGGCAGTTTCCTTCCCTAAATTACATTAATGAACCAGACGGGTTTTTCCCCTGAGAACTGATATCAGTTTCATGGTCATCATTAGACTCTTAATTCCAGATTTTTAATTGAATCCAAATTCTACCCTCTGCAGTAGCAGGATTTGAACCCAGGGACCCCCAGATCATTACTGGGGTCCTCTGGATTAAATGGCCTGGTGATAATACCACTAGACTATTGCCTCTCCCAGTGGCACTAAGCGAGTGTTTATAAAGCTGTAATCACACTTGGCACCAATCATATGTCCATTTTCAACAACCAGTCTGTCAGACCAACCATGATCCACTTCATCCATTCTATTTGAAAAGTCAATTATTTGGAAACACTGATTCAGAAAACTCAAGGCTGTAATTCATAAAACCCGAGTATGCCTTCACTCAGCGACACAGGAAAGAGGGTTTCACTGAGAGAGACAAAGAGACAAGTGATACTGTCATGAGCTCAGCCGAGAATTACTCAGAGAGAATTTTCTTCAAGTTATTCCCTTGCCTCCATCACAACCATCAAGGCTTGGGATGAATGGCATAAATTAAATGTGTAATTTTGGTCCACCACTTCACAGAATGGAACAATTGAGGTGAATACAGAATGGCGACGTGCTTGTATAATCAGGATTGATTATGAGACTTTCCACATCAAGCAGATGTTCACCTGCACATCTGCCAATGTGGTATACTGCATCCGCTGTACCCGGTGTGGCTTCCTCTACATCGGGGAAACCAAGCGGAGACTCGGGGACCGCTTTGCAGAACACCTACGCTCGGTTCGCAACAAACAACTGCACCTCCCAGTCGCAAACCATTTCAACTCCCCCTCCCATTCCTCAGACGACATGTCCATCCTGGGCCTCCTGCAGTGCCACAACGATGCCACCCGAAGGTTGCAGGAACAGCAACTCATATTCCGCTTGGGAACCCTGCAGCCCAATGGTATCAATGTGGATTTCACAAGTTTCAAAATCTCCCCTCCCCCTACCGCATCCCAAAACCAGTCCAGCTCGTCCCTGCCTCCCTAACCTGTTCTTCCTCCCACCTATCCCCTCCTCCCACCTCAAGCCGCACCTCCATCTCCTACCGACCAACCTCATCCCGCCCCCTTGACCTGTCCGTCCTCCCTGGACTGACCTATCCCCTTCCTAACTCCCTACCTACACTCACCTTTCCTGGCCCCATCCCCGCCTCTTCGACCTGTTTGTTTCCTCTCCACCTATCCTCTCCTCTATCCCTCTTCTATCCGCCTCCCACTCTCTCCCTATTTATTTCAAAACCCCCTTCCCCTCCCCCTTTTCTGATGAAGGGTCTAGGCCCGAAACGTCAGCCTCTCTGCTCCTATGATGCTGCTTGGCCTGCTGTGTTCATCCAGCCCTGCACCTTGTTGTCACAGTATTACGAGGCACAGTTCCCTAACCCAATATACTGCAGCCAAAGTGGAGCCAGAATCAGAAATATACAGAGTGTCTTTCATGGAGTAGAAGATCCCAAGGTGCATCAAAGAGGCAATAAAAAGGATAAATAGGCACCAAGTCAGACAGAATCCAGCAAGTGACCAAGAAACTGGTTAAAGTGCTGGATTTTAAGAAGTGCTTTCGGGGAGGAGAGTGAGGTGAAGATGTTTATGGAGGGAGTTCTGGAGCTTAGGGCCCCAGGTAACAACAAAGATATGACCACCAATGGAACGACTGGGGATACACAAGAGGCTAAATCACAGGGGGCGTGAATACATCAGAGGGTTGTGAGGCTACAGAGATAGTGGGGGAGATTGAGGCCAAAGGGAATTTGAATACAAGAATGGGAATTTTATAAATTAAGGTTTTGCTGGATTGGAGTCAATGTTAGTCGGTGAGCAGTAGAGGTGGGGGAAGCACTGAGCAAATGGGACTTCATGTGTGTTGGATATGGGTGATGGTTTTCTTAAAATTCTTTCATGGGATGTGGGTATCTATACCACGCTAGCATTATTGCCCATCCTTAATTGCCAGCAGGCATTAAGAGTTAACCACATTGCAGTGGGACTGGAGTATTGTGTAGGCAGACTGGGTAGGGATAGCAGGTTCCTTCTCTAAAGTCCATTAGTGAGGCAGATAGAGTTTTACTATTGGCAAACAGCAGTAGTTACTCACTGGAAAAGCTTTCTTTTTAAAATTAAGTTTTAGATTTCACTATCTGCCATGGTGGGACGCCAAACCAATGTCCCTGGATCATTAGCCTGCAGTTCTTGGTTGCTATGTCCAGTGACATTAACACCGTATGGCGAGAGGTTGGGTTTTTCATGTCTAACACACATGTAGTGCAGCTTTGCATGAGCTCAGCCTGACACAGGCAGGTGTCCAACATTGGAGATTGGAATAGTTGAGTCTGGAGGTAACACAGGCCTGGATAGCACACTGATGTCAACCCCCAGCCCAGACTGACTGGGATACTGACCAGAAGTGTTTCCCCATTCCCCAGTGTCAGACTGGGATACTGACTGGAAGTGTGTCCCTCAGACTG
>NC_063343.1:62595400-62598225 GCF_021869965.1 Rhincodon typus
ACTGGAAGTGTGTCCCCATTCCCCAGTGTCAGACTGGGATACTGACCGGAAGTGTGTCCCCATTCCCCAGTGTCAGACTGGGGTGCATGAGGAGCTGCCCTTAAGGTCACTTACAGGTGGGAAGTGGGAGAGTTGGGTTTGACAAGAGAGTTAGGGGCTTGACGAGAGTCACTTGCGGTCACTCCTGGCACCAACTTTCTATTTTCTGTCTTCAATAACTTTTCTTCCAATTCCAGCACAGTCTACCCGAAAAAGGTGACTCCATAAACAACATGAAAGGGCAGTTTTATAGAAACTTGAGGGGAAGGAACTTACAGGGTTTACTGACAATGACACGGGAACATAGGACATGAGAGCTGGAGTAGGCCATTAGGCCGATCAAAACGGATCCACCATTCACTGCTGATACTCCCTGCCTCACCTTCCCACCCTTCTCCCCTTGACCTTTATTTCCCTCAGTACTCAAAAATCCTCGAATTTCTGTGCCAATGCACTGATGCATCCCTGGGTTAGAGAATTCCAATGATACCTAATCTCTGAGGGAACACCTTCTCCGCACCTCACTCTGAAATGGTGACTCCTTTATTCTCATACTAAGACCCTCTGTTCTACATTCCCCATCTAGGGGCTGTTGAATGATTCGTGTGGCTATTTGTTCAGAATGGGTGCGGGCATGAGGGGCTGAATGGCCTCGTGTTGCACTGTTAGGATTGGAGATTCTCTGAAACATTCAGACTGCCACTTTGGGATATTTTGCTCTGGATTCAGAGTCCAGCTTATATAGACCGTAAACAACCATTCCACTGCACCACACTTCATAAAATGACAAAGGAATGTAAAAGTGGATAGAAAGTCATTTTTCCACCACTTTGCTGCTGTTCGCAGGGCTGCTCTCAATCCTGATGGTGCGGATACATTTAGTGGGTCACTGATCTGTTTCCTAACCTCCTGACCCAGAGGATGAAACAGACAAATAACAAGAGCTTCCTGACTGTACACAGACAATGTCCCTGAGGATGCTCCCAAAAAAAAACAGGAGAGAGAGAGGAAAAATAGGCACAGATTGTTAAAAAAAAGTAATCTCTGGCTGGAAATCTGTCACTTCTACAAACTAAATGCAAACCCTTGCATTTTTGATTCAATGATGTCTCTCTCATATGGAATGTTTGGAGGGAGTTAGATTTCTGTAAGCTCAGAGATGTGCTTCACATGTATTTGAAAAGTCTCTCTGGTTCCACACCAGAGATCAAGAATTTCATCTAACTCCAGCTTCAAACACATCCCAAATTATGTCCAAAACTTTAGCACACACTATTTCTTAAAATTAAATTTTAATACCCATGTCGGTTTTTACTGGTTCATCAGATCCTCACTTCTTTAAATGTAAATGTTGAAATGTGTAACTGAGATCACTCATTAACTGAGGATGTCCTAAAGAAGGGTCACTGGACCTGAAACATCAATTCTGTTCCTCTTTCCACAGATGCTGCTGAGTTTCTCCAGCAATTTCTGTTTTAGTTTCAGATTTCCGGCATTCACAGTTGCACGTTTTTTTTTAATCACTCAGGCTCATAATGTTTGTGATCATGTTTACCCCCTTGCAGTGTAGTTTGGGAGTGCTGTTGAATCCAGCTTGGATCAGGATCTCAATAACAACAAATTATATTTATATAACGCCTTTAACCTCGATCAAACCTCCCAAGGAGCTTTGCAGAAGCAAGGCAAAACAGATTGTCACACTGAGCTACACACAGAGATATTAGGTCAGATGATCATAACGTTAGTCAACGAGCTACATGTCAAGCTGTCTTTTCGAGGGGGTAGGGAGGTAAAGAGATAGAGAGGTTTTGGGAGGCAATACCAGAGCATTGGAGCCCAAGCAGCAGAAGGCATGACTGCCAAAGCAGGAGCAATGAAAAGCGGATGTGCATGAGGTCAGAAATTAAGATCTCGGAGCATTGCTGGGCTGGAATATAGGTGTAGGGAGTGGGTATGAGGCCAAGTTGGGATTTGGAAACAAGGATCGGAATTTTTATGTTTGCAGCAATTGCTGGTCATTGGCTTAGACCACAGTGGGTGATGGCTGGGTGAAACTTGGTATAAGTTTGGATACAGGTGACGGAGGTTTGGATGAGCTGATGTTTATGTAGGGTCAGGATTGTAGGCTAGAAAAGACTCCCTCCCTCCTGCCCAGGGTCACTGACAAATATGAAAGTAGCTCATGTTCAAAAGGACATGAGCCAACTTAGGCCAGGCTTGGGGTAGACCACATTTGAAGCAAACTGTACATCTATAGGCCAACTTGTTCATCAGTATTCAGATCTACACTTCCTACTTGTTCAGCTAATTCACGTCACTGAAACTAAATTGAACAATGCGATAAATAGGGCACCAGCTTGTCTCGATTGGCATCATTCTTCCACCTGAGACAGAGGATTTTGGACTTGAATCACATTTCAGAGTCTTCAGTATAAAATCCAGGCTGACGCTCCAGTGCAGTGTTGAGGGGGCGCTGCACAATCAGAGTATCAGTTCTGAGGGAGTGCCGCACTGTCAGAGGGTCAGTACTGAGGGAGCGCCGCACTGTCAGAGGGTCAGTACTGAGGGAGCGCCGCACTGTCAGAGGGTCAGTACTGAGGGAGCGCCGCACTGTCAGAGGGTCAGTACTAAGGGGGTGCTGCACTGTCAGAGGGTCAGTACTGAGGGAGAGCCGCACTGTCACAGGGTCAGTACTGAGGGAGTGCCGCACTGTCAGAGGGTCAGTACTGAGGGAGTGCTGCACTGTCAGAGGGTCAGTACTGAGGGAGTGCCGCACTGTCAGAGGG
>NC_063343.1:62598235-62626749 GCF_021869965.1 Rhincodon typus
GCACTGTCAGAGGGTCAGTACTGAGGGAGTGCCGCACTGTCAGAGGGTCAGTACTAAGGGAGTGCCGCACTGTCAGAGGGTCAGTACTAAGGGGGTGCTGCACTGTCAGTATTATATCAAATGCCTGGCTTATGCCTTGCAGCTGGTGGTCAGGAATTGGTCTTTGAAGAGGTGAGCTACTTGCCTCAGATTTCCCAGCCTTTGAGGTTCCCTTGTGGTCTCAGTATTGATGTGGTTTGTCCAGTTCAGCTCTTGGTTATATTGATAAACCACAGAATGTTGATCATAGGGATTCAGAGATGGTAAATTCAATTGAATGTCAAGGCGAGATGGTTAAGTTCTCTCTTGCCGCAGATGGTTATTGTCTGGAACTTGTCCGGTGCGAATGTTAATTTTGTAAGGGACCAAATTGTTTCCTTTTGGACTTTTAAACTGGAAAGTAGAAGTTGCACTGCCATATGGCTAAAATATAGCAGGAGAGGGTTTTGCAATTCAGAGATTAGCTAGGATTGTGGGAAACTACAGATGGGAGATGGGTACATTGTGAAACAAAGTTGCACCAAGTCAAAAATCACACAACACCAGGTTATAGTCCAACAGGTTTATTTGAAAACACTAGCTTTCGAAACTCTGCTCCTTCCTCAGATGTAGTGTGGAAGAGGGGGTACACCGACACAGAATTTATAAGCAGAAAGGTAACAACCCTGAAATATGACTCGCTGATCTTTCAGTTAGATTCAACAGGAAGTGACCTTGTCCATCGCAGTCCAACACCAGAACCTCCACATCAAAGTTGCACCAGAAATTTTTGAGTTAAAGAAAAACACCTAATGACAGAATTCAGATCAGTCCAGCTGCAGTTTGTTACAGCCTAATGAGAGCATTGTATAAATAGTTAAACCGGTACTTTTCTGCAAATGATGAAACCTGGCGTAGATTCCTTTTATCCTGAAAATCAGTCAGTCTGGTGGTTTAATTAACCAGTTATACATTTGTGATATCTTGTGGAATAGTAAGGTCTCGATTATCAGAGCACTGCACCCAACTGAGTCATGACCCTTTGGACATCAGCTTAAGCCTGAATGTGGTCCAGGCCTTGCTGTAATTTGAAATGGACTGCTTCAGTATCTGAGGAATGGTGCTGAACATACCCTCACTTCTTTCCTTATGATGGAGAGATCGTTGATGAAGCAGCTGAAAATGGTTGGACATGCAACATTACCCTGAGAAAGTGCAGTGGTAGTGTCTCTATCACTGGTCCAGGAGGTCTGTGTTCAAGTCCCACCTGTTCCAGAGGTGTGTCATAACATCCCTGAACAAGTTGACTAGAAAATATCTATCCTGAGCATCTTGGGCTCCATGGAGTGGTGGTAGTGTCCGTACCCCTGAGCCAAAAGGCCTGGGTTCAAGTCCCGTCTCCTCCTGTGTTGTTATAACATGTCTGAACTTGTAGATTAAATAAGGATCTATCAATCATCAGAACACAACATCTTATTCTCGGATGTCCTGGAACTGACATGACTGCCCTCAAACAACTACAAGCACTTTCCTTTGGGCCTACAAAATAGCACTTGGCTGTTGGAGAGGCAGTGCTGAGGGAGTGTTGCACTATTGGTGGTGCAGCGCTGAGGGTATGTTACACTGTTGGAGAGGTAGTGCTGAGGGAGTGTTGTACTATTGGTGGTGCAGTGCTGAGGGAGTGTTACGCTGTTGGAGAGGCAGTGCTGAGGGAGTGTTACGCTGTTGGAGAGGTAGTGCTGAGGGAGTGTTACGCTGTTGGAGAGGCAGTGCTGAAGGAGTGTTACGCTGTTGGAGAGGCAGTGCTGAGGGAGTGTTGCACAGTTGGAGGTCTGGTGCTGAGGGAGTGGTAAATTGTTGGAGAGATAGTACTGAGGGAGTATTTCACCACTGAAGGGGCTAGAACTGGTGGAATCGTGCATTGTTGGGGTGTTGTCGTTTGGATGAACCATTAAACTGTCTCTCCCTGTGGCTTCCGAGTGTACGTAATAAAGATATCAATTTGCGACTTCGAATAAGAGAGTTCGCCCTCAATCACTAAAAACAAACGATTCAGTCATTATTCACTGCTGTTTGTGAGATCTGCGTTGATATTGGCCATTATTCATTCTGTTTTTACAAAGTGACTACACGTCAAAGTTGTTTAATGGGGGAGTCATGATTTGGTAAAAGGCTCAACTGAAATGCACACTCCTCCTTTTAATATTCCTGATTGGTCAGCCACAACAAATTAAAGGCCCTTTTGAAGACTGAAGTCCAGGTGGCGGACAACCTTTTCAATATTTTCTTCATCCTGGTTAAATTTAAATCTCTGCTGTTCCTTTTCTTGCAACAGATGAGGCATCAGAGAATGTCACAGGATGGAAAGCCTTCCTGTCAGCTCTGCTCTGAGGAACTATCAATAACTCAACAACAACTGGCCTGCAACGCCCAATCTATCACTGCTGTAGAAGTCTAAACAACTATGTGTTTCTGCACGGTCTCGTATCTTGTTGTGTTCACAGATCGACATTGACTTTGGCAGTTCTGCATTTCCACAAAATCTCATCCTTGTTTTCCAATCCCTCTGAAGCCTTGCACTTCCGTCCCTGGAATCTCCTCCAGCCCCTCAAATCTCCAAAAACTTCAGATTTCCCATTCTGGCCTCTTGAACATACTGATTTTCAAAGCTTCAGTTGCTTAACACTAAGCTCTGGAATTCCCCCTCTAAACCCCTCCGCCTCTGTCACCTTCTTTAAGACCCTGTCCTTCGGCCAAGCTTTTGATACATCTTGACTTCTTATGTGGCACAGTCTCAAATTTCGTCTCATAAACCCTGTGTGCCTTTGAGTTTTACAATTGAAATGCTGCTGATTAGGGAACCAATGAACGAGAACCAGGGGGCATAGCCTCACAATAAAGGGGGAGCAGATTTATGACTAAATTGAGGAGGAACTTCTTCACTCAAAGGGTTGTAAATCTGTGGAATTCCCTGCACAGTGAAGCAGTTGGGGCTACGTCATTGAATGTTTTTAAGTTAAAGATAGATAGATTTTTTTGAACAGTAAAGGAATTAAGGGTTATGGTGAGAGGGCAGGTAAGTGGAGCTGACTCCATGAAAAGATCAGCCATGATCTTATTGAATGGTACAGCAAGCTCAAGGAGCCAGATGGCCTACTCCTGCTCCTATTTCTTATGTTCTTGTGAATGCATGAGGAAGAACAGGGAAGATGAGTGAATGGGACTTGGTAAGAGTTGAGAGATGGAGTTTTGAATAATACCAATTTTACAAAGGAAAGAAGACTGAAGGTCCATCAGGAGAGGGGCAGCAATGGTTTGCTGTTACAGTTGGTGGGGTTTTAAATTAATTTGTATATGGAAAAAGTATATAGGAAATCTAATCGACTAAGGCAGAGGAGTGGAGAATGTCTATTAACACATGTGAACGTGATATCATTGCTTGCACAGAGACATGAGAAGGGACAGATCTGGTGGCTCAGTATTTTGGGGTATAGAGTCTTCAGGCGAGATGTAAGGAAGGTGGCGTGTAAAAGTGGTAGTGTCATGATATTAGTCAAGGAGTTAATTACCGCGATAGATGATATCTTAGGAAGTTCCTTAAATCAGGTCATAGGAGACACATTAAAAACAAAATGAGGGGACAATCACATTGTACTGCAGAGCCTCAAACAGGGTCAGAAAGAAATAGAAGGGCAGATATGTTGGCAAATCTCAGGAGTGTAAAAGTAATAGGGTGACAATAAGGGATTGCAATTACCCCAATATTAACAGGGAAAGACAAAGTGTGAGAGGCTAAGAGAGACCGGAATTCTTAAAATCTATCCAGGAGACATCTTCAAGGCAGCACCTAGAAAATCCTACAAGACAGGGCATGGTGCTGGACCTAACTTCAGGGAACAAAGTTGGGCCAGTGGTAGAAGTATCATCTGGGGGGATTTTTAGTGACGATAACTCAGTGAGATTTAAAGTAAAGTCACGAAAGAGGACGAAGATGAATGGGAAGTAAAAGTTCTAAATTGGCGCTAGGTCAATTTTAATATGATGAGACAGGGGTCTGGCCAATGTGGACTGGGAGCAGTTAATTACAGGAAAATCCTCATCACAACAGCTGAAGATATTCAAAAGGTTAATAGTGAGAACGAAGAGCCAGTAGAAAGGTGGTGGGTGGGGCACAAGGCCAATAACAACTCTGGGAGGTGAACGGATATACAGGATTGGATAAGAAAAAAAAAGGAAACTAAATGTTAAATACTGAGTGTTCGAAACAGCAGGGCCCTAGAGGAGTATAGAAAGTGCAGTGGGAGTACATTAAAATAATTTACGATAGTGAAGAGGGCACAAATAAAACAAAGGAAAACCTGAAGGTGTTTTTGACAAATTTGATTGAGATTTTCCAAGATGGTGAATTTGTGTGTGGGTGAGGGTAATAGAGTTGGTATAGTCTACGTAGAGGGGGTGCAGAGAAGATTCACCAGGATGTTGCCTGGCCTGGAGTAATTCAGCAATGAAGAGGAACTAGACAGGCTGAAGTTAGAACAGGGAAGGCTGAGGGGAGACCTGATTGAAATGTATAAAGTTTATGGGGGGGGCATAAAAAGGGGGAAATGTTTCCCTGAGGGGTCAAAACCAAACTTTAAGGTAAGGGGCAGAAAGTTTAGGAGTACGAGGAAAGTTATTTTCATTCAAAGGGTGATGAGTACCTGAAACTTTGTCTAAAAGAGAGGTAGAGGCAAGAACCATCACAACATTTAAAGGCTATTTAGAAAAAAACGCTTGAAAACACTGCAGCATAAAGGGTACGGGCCAATTACTGGAAAATGGGGCTAGATTGGGGCTTGATGACCAGCGCAGACACGACGGGCCAAACGACCTCCTTCCTTGCTGTGAAAATCTGACTTTGAGGAAGATTGGATGAGTTAGGTCTGGAGGTAATAAAGGCAGGAAGGTTTCAAAGGCAGATGAGATGGGGTGGGGTGGGGCAAGGTTACATTCCAGAAATGATAGTGGTCAGAATCTTAAGGTGAGAGGAGAAAGACATGAGGGGGCAATATTTTTACAGAGAGAGTGGTTTGTGTATGGAACGTACTTCCAGAGGAAGTGGTGGATGTGGGCATAGTTACAATGTTTAAAAGACATTTAGATAAGTACATGAATAAGAAATGTTTGGAGGGATATTGGCAAAGCGCAGGCAGGGGGCACTAATTTAGTTTGGCATTATGGTCACCATGGATTGGTTGGATGAAAAGGTCTGTTTCCATGCTGTATGACTCTATGGGGGTCATGTAGGATGGAGGTTGTAACAGAGTGACAATGTCTGGGCAGCAGAGTAGGAGACTGGAGATGATCATTCACAGTCTCAACAGCTCGTCTGTTCCAGAATTTTAATTACCACGTCCTCCTGCTTTACATTATCTGCCTTTTCATCATTTAATTCCTCACCTGCCTTCCATTTAAATCAGTCCTTTGCTTTTTGCTCTCTGTCCCCTCCCTGTCTTTAGCCTGATTTAAAACCAGTCCAATCCCTAAACTCTCACAGTTCATCGACCCTCAGTAATTTCTCTTCCTATAGCTGCTTTCTCACCCTTTGAGCATTTTAAAAATATTTTGGGCATTTTAGAGAGGGAAAGTAAAATCATCAGAAATGTGGGAATTCTTGAGAAGGACAGAATCTGCTGCCTACCCCTAACTAATGTTGAACTGATTGACTTGCTTGGCCATTTCAGGGGGCAGCTAAGAGTGAACCATGTTGCTGTTGGCCTGGAGTCACACGTAGGCCAGACCAGGCAAGGCCTGTAGATTTCCTTCCCTAAAGGGCAGTGAACGGCATGGATTTTTACAATCATTGATCCCAGCGATAGAGTCGTACACGACACAAGATACCCTGAGGCCTCCTGAGTCTACACCTTCAAAGCAAGAACAGTAGTCACAGTCCCCATTGCAGCTTTCCCACATTAATTTTATTTAAATTTCACAACCCACAGCAGTGGGATTTGAACCTGGTGTCCTCAGGCTATTAGCCTAGGCCTAGTGATGTCACCATCTAGCTTAACACATCCTGAACTAAAAGCAATGACATATATCCACATCATTGAAACAGACCATTTAACTCATGCTATTTTTATGCTGCACATCAGCCTCCTGCCACTCTACTTCATCGCTGCCTATCAGCGCATCCTTCAGATCGTCTCGGTCAGATATCTGACTTCCCTTTGAATATATATACATTATTCACCTAAAATAGACCTAGTGCTTTCCAGTTTCAATTTCTCACTACTCTCTGCACACAGATGTTTATCCTGAACATTTGCTAAATATTTTGGTGATTATGTCAATGCTCTTAGTTCAGCTATATCTACCCTATCAAATTCTTCCATAATTTTAAAAGACCTGTATCAGACCATGCTCCAGTCTTCAAGCTTTCCTGGACAGTGATGAACTCTCAGTTCTGATCTCAAACCTACTATGCGCTCTCTCCAGGGTCTTTATCTCATGTTTCAAATAAATGAACAGAAGTACTCATAGCATGGTCCAAGCTTAACTTAAATACTTGTAACTCCAGGTTCCTTTTGGGATTACAGCCATACACCAGAGCAGCCCAACCACGTGACAACAGCGCCACCTTGTGAGACAGCTTCCATACTCACAATTCAATCCTTTCAAAAGCATGGTCAGAAACACTTGGTAAACAAACAGTGCTACTTAGCACACTGCACTAATTCTGCACATTCTCACACCTAAATGTTTGGATGAATCAGGTCTATTTCAGCTGGAATCAACTGTGGGATTCTCAGTGATGCCCTTTGCACAGAGAGTGCAAGGGTTTCAATTCTGAAGGGGGTGCAGGAGCAGAGTGAGCTGGGTGTATATGTGCACAAGGTGGTAGGCAGGTAGCGAGAGCTGTTGATAAAGCATACAGTATTCTCAGCTTTATTAACAGGGACACTGAGTACAAGAGCAGGAAGGTTATGCTAAATTTGTATAGCACTTGGTAAAACCTCAGCTAGAATATCATGTCCAGCTCTGCAAGCCATACTAGATGGATATAAATGCATTGCAGAGTGTGCAGAAGAGATTTCCAAGAACGGTTCCAGGGATGAGAAACTTCAGCTACTCAGATCAGAGACTGTTCTCTTTGGGCAGAAAGCCAGAAGGGGATCTGATAGAACTTTGACAGGCGTCTGGATAAAGTGGATAGGAAGAAACCATACGTACTCTTTAAATCTGCGCCGTCTATTCTTGTTCGTTTTAAGACAGAGATGTAGAGCACAGAAACAGACCCTTTGGTCCAATTTGTCCATGCCAAAGAGATATCCTGAATTAATCTAGTTCCATTTGCCAGCATTTGGCCCAAATCAATGGTTTGCAAAATAAGCAAATGTGACGTGAGAAAAAGATTATCACCCCGCGAGTGATTTGGGTCTATGATGCAATGTCTGGAAATGACAATGGACAATGACTGAAGTCAGATTCAATGAAGGATTGAAAAGGGCATTAGGCAACTTTTTAAATGAAAGCAACGTGCAAGGGGAAGGGGAAAAAGGCAGGAGATTGGCTTAGAGTCTTTCTGCTCATTTGGAGAGGCAGTGCCGACATAATAGGCTGAATGGCCTCATTCCCCATAGCCTCTTGACAGTGTAAGCCTGGGAGATGTAACAGCTGCCCTTTGACCTCCTACCCCTCACGCAACAAGGCCCCAAATGCTTTTTCCAGGTGAAGCAGCCATGTTCTTGTATATCTTTCCATGTAGTTTATGGTCTTCCCTGGAATGTGGTTTCCTGTACATTGGAGATACCAAAAACAGAAGAACACCTCAGCTTTTGATTAAACACTCTCTAGCCTATTGGACACAGCCATTGAGTTTGAACAACCTCAGAGCATAACTCAACATCATTTCTTTTCTGTGTTAGGAGGGTGTCTGATAGTTCTGTGAGCATTAGTCATTGGGGACTCCATAGTTAGGGGGACAGATAGGAGATTCTGTGGGAACGAGAGAGACTCGCGGTTGGGGTGTTGCCTCGGATCGTGTTTTCGGGATCCTTAAGGGGGAGGGAGAGCAGCCCCAAGTCGTGGTCCACATAGGCACCAACAACATAAGTAGGAAAAGGGATGGGTATGTAAGGCAGAAATTCAAGGAGCTAGGGTGGAAGCTTAGAGATAGAACAAACAGAGTTATCATCTCTGGTTTGTTACCCGTGCCATGTGCTAGCGAGGCGAGGAATAGGGAGAGAGAGCAGTTGAACACATGGCTACAGGGATGGTGCAGGAGGGAGGGATGGATTCAGATACCTGGATAATTGGGGCTCATTCTGGGGTAGGTGGGACCTCTACAAACAGGATGGTCTACACCTGAACCAGAGGGGTACCAATATCCTGGGGGGGAAAATTCGCTAATGCTCTTCGGGAGGGTTTAAACTAATTCAGCAGGGGGGTGGGAACCTGAATTGTAGCTCCAGTGTACAGGAGATTGAGAGTAGTGAGGTCATAAATAAGGTTTCAAGGTCGCAGGAGTGTACCGGCAGGCAGGAAGGTGGTTTGAAGTGTGTCTACTTCAATGCCAGGAGCATCCGGAATAAGGTGGGTGAACTTGCAGCATGGGTTGGTACCTGGGACTTCGATGTTGTGGCCATTTCGGAGACATGGATAGAGCAGAGACAGGAATGGTTGTTGCAGGTTCCGGGGTTTAGATGTTTCAGTAAGATCAGGGAAGGTGGTAAAAGAGGGGGAGGTGTGGCATTGTTAGTCAAGGACAGTATTACGGTGGCAGAAAGGACGTTTGATGAAGACTCGTCTATTGAGGTAGTATGGGCTGAGATTAGAAACAGGAAAGGAGAGGTCACCCTATTGGGAGTTTTCTATAGGCCTCTGAAAAGTTCCAGAGATGTAGCGGAAAAGATTGCAAAGATGATTCTGGATAGGAGCGAAAGTAACAGGGTAGTTGTTATGGGGGACTTTAACTTTCCAAATATTGACTGGAAACGCTATAGTTCGAGTACTTCAGATGGGTCAGTTTTTGTCCAATGTGTGCAGGAGGGTTTCCTGACACAGTATGTAGATAGGCCAACAAGAGGCGAGGCCACATTGGATTTGGTACTGGGTAATGAACCAGGCCAGGTGTTAGATTTGGAGGTAGGTGAGCACTTTGGTGATAGTGACCACAATTCGGTTACGTTTACTTTAGCAATGGAAAGGGATCGGTATATACCGCAGGGCAAGAGTTATAGCTGGGGGAAAGGCAATTATGAGGCGATGAGGCAAGATTTAGGATGCATAGGATGGAGAAGGAAACTGCAGGGGCTGGGCACAATTGAAATGTGGAGCTTGTTCAAGGAACAGCTACTGCATGTCCTTGAGAAGTATGTACCTGTCAGGCAGGGAGGAAGTGGTCGAGCGAGGGAACCGTGGTTTACTAAAGAAGTTGAACCTCTTGTCAAGAGGAAGAAGGAGGCTTATGTAGAGATGAGGCGTGAAGGCTCAGTGAGGGCGCTTGAGAGTTACAAGTTAGCCAGGAAGGACCTAAAGAGAGAGCTAAGAAGAGCCAGGAGGGGACATGAGAAGTCTTTAGCAGGTAGGATCAAGGAAAACCCTAAAGCTTTCTATAGGTATGTCAGGAATAAAAGAATGACTAGAGTAAGATTAGGGCCGGTCAAGGACAGTAGTGGGAAGTTGTGTGTGGAGTCCGAAGAGATAGGAGAGGCGCTAAATGAATATTTTTCGTCAGTATTCACACAGGAAAAAGACAATGTTGTCGAGGAGAATACTGAGATACAGTCTATTAGACTAGACGGGATTGAGGTTCATAAGGAGGCGTTAGCAATTCTGGAAGGTGTGAAAATAGATAAGTCCCCTGGGCCGGATGGGATTTATCCTAGGATTCTCTGGGAAGCTAGAGAGGAGATTGCAGAGCCTTTGGCTTTGATCTTTATGTTGTCATTGTCTTCAGGAATAGTGCCAGAAGACTGGAGGATAGCAAATGTTGTCCCCTTGTTCAAGAAGTGGAGTAGAGACAACCCTGGTAATTATAGACCAGTGAGCCTTACTTTGGTTGTGGGTAAAGTGTTGGAAAGGATTATAAGAGATAGGATTTATAATCATCCAGAAAGGAATAATTTGATTAGGGATAGTCAACACGGTTTTGTGAAGGGTAGGTCATGCCTCACAAACCTTATTGAGTTCTTTGAGAAGGTGACCAAACAGGTGGATGAGGGTAAAGCGGTTGATGTGGTGTATATGGATTTCAGTAAAGTGTTTGATAAGGTTCCTCATGGTAGGCTATTGCAGAAAATACGGAGGCATGGGATTGAGGGTGATTTAGTGGTTTGGATCAGAAATTGGCTAGCTGTAAGAAGACAGAGGGTGGTGGTTGATGGGAAATGTTCATCCTGGAGTTCAGTTACTAGTGGTGTACCTCAAGGATCTGTTTTGGGGCCACTGCTGTTTGTCATTTTTATAAATGACCTGGATGAGGGCGTAGAAGGATGGGTTAGTAAATTTGCGGATGACACCAAAGTTGGTGGAGTTGTGGATAGTGCGGAAGGATGTTGCAGGTTACAGAGGGACATAGATAAGCTGCAGAGCTGGGCTGAGAGGTGGCAAATGGAGTTTAATGCGGAAAAGTGTGAGGTGATTCATTTTGGAAGGAGTAACAGGAATACAGAGTACTGGACTAATGGTAAGATTCTTGGTAGTGTGGATGAGCAGAGAGATCTCGGTGTCCATGTGCGTAGATCACTGAAAGTTGCCACCCAGGTTGATAGCGTTGTTAAGAAGGCGTATGGTGTGTTAGGTTTTATTGGTAGAGGGATTGAGTTTCGGAGCCATGAGGTCATGTTGCAGCTGTACAAAACTCTGGTGCGGCCGCACTTGGAGTATTGCGTACAGTTCTGGTCACCGCATTATAGGAAGGATGTGGAAGCATTGGAAAGGGTGCAGAGGAGATTTACCAGGATGTTGCCTGGTATGGAGGGAAGGTCTTATGAGGAAAGGCTGAGGGTCTTGAGGCTGTTTTCGTTAGAGAGAAGAAGGTTAAGAGGTGACTTGATAGAGACATACAAGATGATCAGAGGATTAGATAGGGTGGACAGTGGGAGCCTTTTTCCTCGGATGGTGATGGCTAGCACGAGGGGACATAGCTTTAAATTGAGGGGTGATAGATATAGGACAGATGTCAGAGGTAGGTTCTTTACTCAGAGTAGTAAGGGCGTGGAATGCCCTGCCTGCAAAAATAGTAGACTCGCCAACTTTAAGGGCATTTAAATGGTCATTGGATAAACATATGGATGATAATGGAATCGTGTAGGTTAGATGGGCTTCAGATTGGTTTCACAGGTTGGCACAACATTGAGGGCCGAAGGGCCTGTACTGCGCTGTAATGTTTTCGGTTCTATTTACCACCCCTGCTCGACCAAATCTTTCACAGTCAAGAACAGCACAGGAGGTGGTCATTCTACCCATCAAGTCCATGCTGGCTCTGAACTTAAGTGAAAAATTGTTTAAAACTAAAATCAGTCCCAATGCATCTCAGTCTTCATGATGCAGCTTTTAATTATTAAATGATGAATACAGGCAAAAAACAGAAATCATAAAATGAGCAGACTATTCAAAATACAGTTCACAACGAAGCATTAACAATGTTTTTCATCCTGTTCCCTGGCCTCTCACCACATTTGACACATCAGGTGCCATTTGGAGGCAATATCCTATCCACCAAATCAGGAAACGACAGAAAACCCAACTTTCCAAACCACAGAAATTTCCAATTTAATCCACTGAATTTAATAGGTTAAATCGATTAATGTCAAAGCAGATTTTGGTAGCTGCAGTTCTGCTCAGTGTACCTCTCAGACAGTGACAATGGAGGAGTGGCTCAGTGATTTAAGCAATTCTCCAAAACTACACATTGCTAACTGAATAATAAGTTGATTGTTTGCTTCAATAAAACTTTGGAGGAGCTCTGATTATTCTATTTGAAGTAGAATATAATCAATTGCAAAAGATGGTTTATAATCCATTCATTTATAGGTGAAAAAAAATTAAAGAAATTACTGTTTGCGGTCTAACTGGTCTGTATTTGGGAGGACAGGAGGAGATAAGTACCACAAGCTAAAACATAATTTGGTAAAGATATGCAAGTACGTACAAAGGGAGCATGAGACAGAGACAGAGGGGTGGAGTAAGGAAGGACTGCAAAAACCAAGAAAGAGAAACCGAAAGACAGCTACAAGAGCGGGGACTGACAAATCTTCCTCTTGCTGCCAACAGGTTAAAAAGTTACAGAAAGTTAAATCCAGAAAAAGGTAAACCCAACTTTCCAAACCACAGAAACTTCCAATTTAATCCACTGAATTTAATAGGTTAAATCGATTAATGTCAAAGCAGATTTTGGTAGCTGCAGTTCTGCAAGTCACCACCAGATGGCAGGAACCTCATTATATGGCCAGAAGGTGAATTTGGGGGAATCCCTCCCTTGGAACATTAACCAGCAGCAGGGGTCAGCTACACCACCCTGCCCCCACTTCGAGTTAATGCAGGATCCAGGGAGAGACAGAGGAAGCAAAGACGGAGGGCGAGGGGAAGGAGGGAGACGGGAATTAAGAGAATGGCAGAATGTTGAACTCCCTGTCGCACCCTCTCTATCATCTCAGCAGCTGAAGTGGGCTGGGGAGGTTAGGTTGTGGATCCCAAAGCCAGCACATGCAAGATCACAGCTTCACTGTTCATGTCACAGAAAGCAACCACTGCATTCTAACCTTCCCAGCCCAGGCCAGCAGCTCCCCCCCACCCTTCTCCCACTAACCTAGCCGCTTTCTACAGGTTACCGTTGCAGAGTTGGAGGGGTGCAGAGTTCAGCCCATTGTCGCTGAAGCAGGTGCTGAAGAAGGCAAAGACCCTCTCAGAGAAGGTCTGGCGGAAGGTCAGGAGGTGAGACATGTCCTCAGCATCGTAGAACGAGAGGCGACCGTCATCAAAATCCAGGAACACCCCGATCCTCTTCAGCTTCTTCTGAATGGGCAGCCGTTTCCATGGCAATGTGCCAGCCCAGTACTGCTCACCATCCCTCAGGCGAAGGGTCCAGTAGCCATTGGAAGGTGCAACCTTGACCACAACCTTACGGTCCACCGTCTCCTTGGCAATACCCAGGTCCCACTTGGTCTTTCCAGCCACTCCCACCTCCCAGTAGTGCCTCCCACTGGAGAAGCTCTGGGAGCTCAAGACATTGACGCACTTATCGAATCGCTCGGGATTATTGGCCACAGGCTGCTGCTCGTTGACCTCGGACACACTAGTCAGATCCTCGGACACGAGCAGGTTAGGGTGAGCGGTGCTTGGGTCAAAGGTCAATCGGGTTGGAGCTGACAGAAAGAAAATAATGGCCTGCTTTCAGATTGCCCAACAAATATTCATTCACTTATTCAATAAAACATTAAAGAAACATAGAATCCAACTTAATCTGCCCTTTTTTAGCACCTTTAATCTAAATAAACATACCAAGATTCTTTACAGCAGTGATTATAAAATAATATTTGACATTGAGCTAAAAGATTAGTAAGCTACCAAACAAAAACAGAATTGTTAAAATTGATCTCTTATTAGAAAATCACATCTAACAGTGTAGTTGACTAACATTTAACATTATTAGAGCCTCTTCAGAATAATAAAGAGGGCATAATATAGAAAAGCTGCCAAGGCCGAGGGGATTCTTGGAGTTTATTTCAAGTTATAAAGAGCTTTCTCATATCAAGAAGTCAGGACCTTGAAGGGAAACTGCTCGTCTCAGGAAAGGAACTATACGATTCTGATGTGCTGTTAGTTTCACTCTCGACTTTACACTAACTCGGTCTGACAATGCCTCGTTTTTAAGCAAGTCTCATCCTCATTCTCAGACTGACTGGCGAGAACCCCAAAGCTCTCCCAGAAAGCTGAAGGGACAACCACCAATGATGGACTGATTAACGGACATACAAGAGGTTAGGATTAGGTGAGCTCAGAGATCTTTCAAGGGTTGCAGGACTGGAGGAAATCACCGAGATAAGTGAGGCAATGCCGCACAGGCATTTGAATACGAGGATGAGAATTTGAAAATTGAAGTGTTGCCAGAATGGAAATCAATCTAAGTTAGGGAGCACAGGTGAGCTGGGTTTTTTTTAAACCTTTCTTCATTCACAGAATGAAGGTATCACTGGCTAGGCAGCATTTATTGCCCATCCCTAATTGCCCAGAGGGCAGTTAAGAGTCAACCACATTGCTGTGGGTCTGAAGTCACATGTAGGCCAGACCAGGTAAGGATGACAGTTTTCTTCCCTAAAGGACATTAGTGAACCAGATGGGTTTTTCCCTGACAAATCGACTCACAATGGACTCTTAATTCCAGATATTTATTGAATTCAAATTCCACCATCTGTCACAGCAGGGTTCAAACTTGGGTCCCCAGAATGTTATCTGGGTCTCTGAATTAACAGTCCAGTGATAATACCACTAGGCCACTGCCTCCTCGTTGAACAGATGTTGGTCAGAGTTAGGATACAGGTCGTAGAGTTTGATGAACTGAAGTTTAAAAGAGCGCACAAGGTCTTAAATCAGAATTTTTGAAGCACAAGAGGCCCATTGCACCCACTTGCTGACTCCTGGAGGAGCAACTCCTCCACAATTATATTCATAATTTGTTTATTGTTTTCTCCATCTCCTTCCTACTGAAGTGAGGCACTTCACAAATTGCTGGGTTAATTTTCATTCTACCGGCCTGCCTCAGTTCTCCTGAAACTTACCACCATCCTCCACTCAGTTCACCGCATTTCCAAGTCAGAGTCTTCCAGCAATGAAATTGACCCTTTGGTCCAACCAGTCCACACTGAACATAATCCCAAACTAAACTAGTCCCACCTGCCTGCGCTTGGTCCAATCAATTCTTATTCATGTACTCATCCAAATGTCTTTTAAACGTTGTAACTGTACCCACATCCACCACTTCCTCTGGAAGTTCATTCCTCACATGAACCACACTCCCTTAAAAAAAAAAAGTTGCCCCTCATTGTCTTTGTAAACTCTCTCTCCTCTCACCTTAAAAATATACCCTGTAGTCTTGAAATCTCCCACTCTAGAGAAAAGACATCTGCCATTCACCTTAGAGACCTCTCACGATTTTATAATCCTCCATAAGGTGACCCCCCCTCAACCTCCTACGCTCCAGTGAAAAAAAGCCCCAACTTATCCAGGCTCTCCCCATAACTCAAGGCTTCCTTTCTTGGCAACATCCTGGTAAATCTCTTCTGAACCCTCTCCAGCTTAATAACATCCTTCCTATAACAGGGCGACCAGAACTGGACACAGTATTCCAGAAGA
Organism: Rhincodon typus; assembly: GCF_021869965.1. Lineage (NCBI taxonomy): Eukaryota > Metazoa > Chordata > Chondrichthyes > Orectolobiformes > Rhincodontidae > Rhincodon > Rhincodon typus. The sequence goes on from NC_063343.1 coordinate 62,613,590, forward strand.
GGCCTCACCAACGTTCTGTACAACCTCAACATAACATCCCAGCTCCTATACTCAAAAGGAGTGAGCAATGAAGGGAAATATGCTATACCCCTTCTTGACCAACTACAGATAAAAACTAACCCAGCACTTTGTGAAGTCATTCATTTTGGTGGAAAATAAAGGAGAAAACAGTAAACAAATTATGAATACAATTGTGAATAAAAACGTTGCCTTATGTGCAAAGTTTGCAATTGTGTTTTGTACACCCAAGTTTAGGTCATTCATACAGGTCAAGAAAAACACGTGTCTTCATATGAACCTCCCCTACAAACATTTCCCTGTCTAAAAGACGATTATTCACACTGCCCTCAGACTCCAATCACAGAGCTATTTTTGGATCCATGCTGCTACTGTCCCTTTTGCTTCCTGGGTTTTTATTTGGCTGTAAAGTCTGGTAATGTTGCACTAAAAAAAAAATGTCTTTTCGAAGTCCATGGATAGCACATCATTACCCGATCAAAACAAAACTCCAATTTCATTCAACATGCAACAACATATCTGGTAACAAATCCACAATTAATCCTGGATTACAGATCTGCTCCAAACATCAGCAGAAACAAACAAACAGCAATAATTCATGAGGTACAAACTGTGCAGCAGCACGAGTATTAACTGTGTCAGACTAGAGTAAAAGCAGGGTGGTCACAGAGGTGCTGCCTGTGAGCCTGCCTGCAGTGTTACACTGACACAGGTCTCATGTTGCCTTTCAGCCCATCTCCTGAGCTATCAGCAATGGGTGGTGTATGAAATATGCAAGGTTTACATGTTGACCTTTCACCTCTGGGATCTGGTCATTAATTTCTGGGTTAGAGCTTAACCAGTGAAGAGGAGGCTTTACTCTGTATCTAACCCCATGCAGTCCCTGACCTGGCAATATTTGATGGGGACAGTGTGGACAGAGCTTTAGTTTCATTTTTAAACAGTAGAGAGAGCTTTACTCCATCTGTAGCCCTATGCTGTACTGGTCCTGGGAGTGTGTGATCAGGATGTTGGCAAGACAGCTTTAGTTTCAGGTTAAAAATGTAGAGGGAGCGTTACTGTATCTAACACTGCACTGTCCCTCTCCTGGAAAAATGTTTGATAGGAGCAGTTCAAAAGTGCTTTACTTTCCGTTTAAAAAAAAGAGTAGAAAGACAGCTTGACTCTGTATCTAACTCTGTGATGTCCCTGTCCTGGCAAATGTTTTGATGAGGACAGTGTAGAGGGAACTTTACTCTGTCTGTAACCCCATGCTGCACCAGTCCTGGGAGTGGTTGATGGGGATGAGGATGAAATTGAGGAAGCTTTACTTTCAGTTTAAAGCAGAGGGAGTGTTACTTTCAGTCTAAAAAAGTAGAGAGAGTTTTACTCTTGTATCTGACCCCATGCTGTCCCTTTCCTGCGAGTGATTGATGAGGACAGTGTACAGTAAGGTTTACTTTTAGTTTAAAAGCGCAGAGGGAGCTTTATCTAACTCTGTACCGGACCTACAATCATAGAATCCCTATGGTGTGGAAGCAGGCCATTCGACCCATTGAATCCACATCAACCCTCCGAACAGCATCTAACCCAGACCCACGCCACTACCTTATACTTTAAACACTGCATTTCCCATGGCTAACCTACCTGACCTGCATATCCCTGAACACTATAGGCAATTTAGCATGGCCAATCCACCTAACATGCACATCCCTGGGCCCTATGGATAATTTAGCACAGCCAATCCACCTAGCCTGCACATTTTTGGACTGTGGGAGGAACCGGAGGAAACCCACACAGACACGGGGAGAATGTGAAAACTCCACACAGACAGTCGCCCGAGGGTGGAATTGAACCTGGGTCCCTGGCGCTGTGAGGCAGCAATGCTAATGATGGAGTGTTTGATGGGGACAGTATAAAAGGTAGCTTTACCTGGTCTCATGCTGTACCTGCTCTGTGAGTGTTTGAATGGGACAGTGTCGAGGACGCTTTAAATTTAGGTTATTTTCAGTTTTTAAAAAAATTTAATCCATTTTCTAAGCGACCAGTTCAGAGACGTGATTCCACACCTCTGGAGGAGGTGGGACTTGAATCTGGGCCTCCTGGTCCAGGGGTAGAGACACTACTACCGTGCCAACAGTAGAGGGAATTTCACTCTGTATCTAACCCCGTGCTGTCCCTGTCCTGTCGGTGTTAGAAGGGGGGGAAAATAGTGTGAAAACCTTCACCTTGTGCTCCTGGAGTAGGCGTTGGTACTGGTTTTGGAGGGGGATGGGATGAGAACATTATTGACCAGGAGCATAGTCATTAATTAAAAAAAAAGAGCTGCGATTGGAAAAAAAAACCCTTGACACGAAGCACAGGAGTGGGCACAGGAGATACATGGCCCAAGGCTGACAGAGATCCCACCGTTACCTGGTTCCAGGGATTTATACATCTTCTTCCAGACGATGTACTGAAGGGGCCCAGTATAACGGGCAGTACGAAGATGACCACTGACATCAGGCTCATTCTCGATCTGCACACTGTGGGGAGAGGAGGGGTGAGAAAAATCAGCGAGGGCAGTAACCTTACAATGGGGGAAAGTGGGGGGCTTGAGCGCATGCAGAGCGGAGTAAGAGGCAACAGGAATTCAGGAGAAAGAAGAATGTTTTCTTAAAATATCCACCCAGCGAGAAACAGCCAGGCACAGAAGAATGACTTTTTTTTTTAAAATAAAAGGGGCAAACAATTAAAAAGAGAGAGTGTCACTCGTTTGATACAAGTCACAACACAACAACGAACGACTTTTGTATTCTATGTGGCGCCTTTCGGGCAGTAAAAATGTCCAAAAGGTTTTTCACAGGAATGTTATCAAGTTAAAATTGACACCTCGTCACTTCAGATATTACAGAGATGACCAAGAGCTCGGTTACAGAGGCCAGCTTTAGAAAACCATCTTACAGCGGCAAGTCAAAAGCTGAAAAGTTTAGCGACAGAATTCCACATCCTTAGGCCGGAAACACAGCTGTCAGTGATGGAACAGAGGAAACTGGGGAACGCACAAGAGGCCAGTGTAGGAGGGGTGCAGGACAGTGTAGGTCAGTGAGCGTGGGGGCTGAGATAGCGACGGTGAACTGGATTTGGTAGGAGTTAGGATACAGCAGCAGAGGTTCGGATAAATAGACAAACCTAATCAGGAGCTCGATGCAGACTCCATCGTTAACAGAAAACACGCTGCATTATACACTGAAATGAAAGGTGTATTTACGTACCTGCCCGCTAGACCCCGGGTCTGGGGAAAGAAAACAGAACGAGGCAGAGTTAGGTGCAGTTTGAAGGTTATATTCAGTGCTGAATCCTCCTTTTAATGTGATGCTCCTCTCTTTAACTGGCCTCACTATCCACGCCATTGGAACACCACTTGGCTCAGGGTAAAATAATACCGAATCACTAATTCAAGCATTTCACTAGTGCTGCGTATGATACAGTATTAGGGTACAGCAACAGGCCATTCAGTCCAATAGGTCTGAATTTATGCCTCAGGCGCCAACTCCCACCTTACCAACACTTCCTGTTCCTTCCTCTCAGTCTTTCTGCAGTGTTCCTTAGTGATAGCCATGCTATTGGTCTTAAAGACTCACTGTGGCAGTGAGTTTCACATTTTAAAAGTACTAAAACCCATCTGAAAGATGTCTCGGTGGCTCAAAGCTCCCCAGGTAGCACACTTACCCAAGTCAGAAAGTCCTAGGTTCAAGCAGGTAACTGTGACAGAGACTCTGAATGCAGTGCCGAGGGAGCTCTGCATCATCAGAGGTGCCATCTCTTGATGGAGATTTCCTCAGGAGAACATTGCATCCTCTATCACAGAAATAGAAAACTGATGGAAAATCTCAGCAGGTCTGGCAACATCTATGGAGAGAAATCAGAGTTAACATTTCAGGTCGAGTGACCCTTCCTCATAACTCCTCAGTCGACCCGAAACGTTAACTCTGATTTCTCTCCATAGATGCTGCCAGATCTGCTGAGCTTTTCAAGCAACTTCTATTTTTGGTTTACAGCATCTGCAGTTCTTTCTGATTTTATTTACTGCATCCTCTATTTTAAACTCAAGTAGGGAGAGCTTCCTGATGTCCTCGGCTAATATTTATTTAGCTGGTTAATAATTAACCCTCAAACAAACTTCACTGTACTGATAAAAAATAACCCAGTCATCAAGGTGCTGTTTGTGGGACCTTACTGTGCACACATTGAACTGCAGGAAATGCAGCAGCCAACGCTAAATAAAATTACCGTGCACTTTTATACAGCACAATAAGAAAGAAAATGTGCCCCGTTTCTCACCTCACAGGTCACCAATGAACTATGCTGATATGTGAGACAGTCTGTGGTTTATAAAATGAAGGAAGTGAGAGCAGCCAGTTTGTTGCTGTCCTCTGCGGCTGGAGTCAAACCCACAAACAGCTGGGTATGTGAAGAGAGCCAACAGGGAAGAAGCTGAACAGGTTTAACCTGAGGGTCACCACACCTCAGGTGAGGGGGAGGTTGACAGGGTAACCTCAGTTGGTGTGAGAACTGAACCCATGCTGTTGGAGTCACTGTACATTGCAAAACCAGCTGTCCAGCCAACTGAGCTAACCAATGCCCCTTTTTTTTGTAATGATTACAAGTTTGAAGAAAGCCTGAGGTCTATAATGGCGGTGGCCATTATTATCTGTACGAGAGTCTCTGCTTTACTCAGGCTCCAGACACTGTACCCGAAGCTCAATGTGTTTCGAAAGCAAACAGGGCAACTCCAAAACTGTTCTGAGGAAGGGTCACTGGACCCGAAACATTAACTGATTTTTTTTTTCCTTCACAGATGCCACCAGACCTGCTGAGCTGTTCCAGCAACTTCTGTATTTGTTCCAGATCAACTTCTCTCGCCCGTGCCAAAATCCAACTTTTGTCAAGCGTATTTGGGAGGACGGGTACTGGAAGAAGCTAACTCGGACCCTTCTGCTCACACCCCATTAGCTGTCCCCTCTGTAGCCATTACCTCAAACAGCACGGTGGTCTTCAGCTGCTCCAGACAGCCCTGGGTGCTGCTGATGAGCTGGTCCAGCTCCTCAAGGCCCATGTCCAGCTGCTCGATGTGTCTCCGCAGCTTCTCCAGAGTGGAGGCCTCGTCTCGCTGGAGCTCAGTCACCAGGCTGCTCTCCTCCTTCCACAGGATCTGGTGCATCTTCTCAAAGTCACTCCTCACTTTCTGCTGCAGCTCAGCCGATTCCCTCTGCAAAAAGGGAGAGAGTCTGAAGACACCTGCAGTGGGCCATTCAACCCATCCTTTCATGGAACAGCCCACTGAGCCCCCACAGCTAGCTGCTCTTTAACTTTTTGAAGCATTTATCTGATTCCCTTTCTCCTCAGCCGGTTTCTTTTCCCTTTCCCGGACCCTGGAATAATTTTAACCCTCACGTCGCAATTAGCTCAGTCCAGGATTTGAAGTATCATGGAGATTTGCCCAGACCGTTTTTACCTTGATTTCCGCCATCTTTTCTTCGTCTCGTTTCTTCATCTTCACAATCATGTCCTTCTTGTCCCGGTGACATTTCTGGAGATCGGTCAGCTGTTTCTGAAAGGTAACATCACAAGGTTTTTAAAACAACCCTTTTGGACCCTAGCATCCAAGCGCTGAGGATAGGAACGGTCCAATTTGGACAGGACAAGCATGGAATTTCCACTTTTTGGCTAATTCCTGCTGTCAATTACCAAGGGATCAGGAAATTTTGGATCTGGTAATGTGTAATGAGGAATATTTAATGAAGATCTCAGAGGAAAAATATCCGCTAGGAAACAGTGACCATAACATAGCAGAATTTGTTTGAGAGTGAGAAACTTGGATCAGAAACAAAATGGATCAGGTGTACAAAATGATCAGAGGTATAGATAGAGTAGACAGCCAGAGACTTTTTCCTAGGGTGGAGGTAGCTATTACGAGGGGGCATAGTTTTAAAGTGAGTGGAGGTAGATATAGGGGAGATGTCAGAGGTAGGTTCTTTACTCAGAGAGCAGTAGGGGCGTGGAACGCATTGCCAGAGAGGGTAGTGGAGTCGGCCTCGTTAGGGGCATTTAAGCGGCTATTAGATAGGCATATGGATGATAGTATAAGGTAAGGGTGGAGGTTAGATAGACTTTAGGATTAGAGTAAAAGTTCGGCACAACATCATGGGCCGAAGGGCCTGTACTGTTCTATGTTCTAGAAACTACAGTGCTAAATGCAAATAAGGACAACTACAAAGGAATGAGGGGAGAGTTAGCTGGAGCGGACTGGGAAAGGAATTCAGCAGAAATGACATCTGAGGAACAATGGGAGAATTTAGGAAAACAGATCATAGTTCACAGCAAAGATATGTCCCAGAGAGAGTCAGGAAGATTCTAGGATGGGGATAAACCAAATTTTGGTTAACCAGGGATAGCAGCAAATTAAAAGAGAAAAAAAAATACAATATGGCAAAGATTAGGCAGGTTTTAACAACAACAACAAAAAAGACAAAATAAAATAAAGGAGAAAATAAACTTTGAGGATAAACTTGCAAGTAATATCAAGATGAAGAGGAAGAGCATCTTCAAACATCTAAGAGAGACCCCAAAGTGAAAATGGGCCCCTTTGAGAACAAGGCTAGGGAAATAATGGGGAAATCAGGAAATGGCAGAGGACTTTAATAAATAGCTTTCATTAATCTTCACAGTAGAAGACTCTAACAATGTTACAAAATACAAAGAAATCAAGGGCCAACAAACAAAGGGAGAGAGGAAATACAATAACTAATTGCTGGAGATAAAGTGCCAGGGAAAATTATAGGGCTAAAAGACAACAAATCCTCTGGATCTTGTGGGTTGTATCCTGGGATTTTGAAGGAAGCAGCTACAGATAATGGATAGTGATTTCTTACAGGAACTGCCATATTCTGGCAACATCCCAGAGAATTGGAAAACTGTCATTGTAACATTTATTCAAAAAGGGAATGTGATAAAAACTTAATAGGCCAGTTAACTCAAAACGTCACTGGGAAAATGTTGGAATCCCTTGGAAAAAGGAAGTAATAGCAGAATGAGGGACCAATCACTGCACCACAAGAGACCCCAATCCCTCTCCCAGACTGCCCTAATATAAGTAAGGCGCACTAAGTTGAATCAACATCCACCATATTCTTACCTCTATTGTGTGTAGGAAACACTCAACAGATCTACAATTAAAAGGACAGTGCCAGGATTTTGCCTGGTTAGCTTCTGGGAAAGATCCACTCACATCCCGCAAACATATTTTTAAAAAAAAAAGTTGCACGAGTTTCCATGTGTCAGAGATGAGAACTTGCAGAATTCGTCTTCTCTGACGCCAATCTCAATGTCAGCCTGTCAGGATGGTTTTATACCACTTCCTGCAACAGTTTTACACAACTGAATGTCTGGGTCAGTCTTTCAGCAACAGTAAAAAAAAAAAGAACCATTTCATTGTGGTTCTGGAGTCACAACGACAGCTCCCCTTTCTTGTGGGATATTAGTGAACAAAACAGGTTTCTACAACAACCCAACTGCATCACACTCTCTTTTGCTGAAGCCAACTTTATTTCTTATCAACAATTAACATTCTCACACCACATTGGTGAAATTTGAACTTGTGTTCGTCAGGATTATAAAGGCACACATTTAAGAAATCCTTGTCTTGTAACCTTCCGATGCCCCAAAGAGCCTGTGTTGCCTCATCAATACAGAGCAGCCATGATCTAATGGACAGGCACAAAATTCTGAAGAGACTGCATGGCCTCATCCTTGGGACTAGGAGCAGGAGTAAGCCACAGTCCCTAATGCCTGCTCTGCTATTCAACATGATTGTGGGTGATCTCATCTTGGCCTTAACACCACTTTCCTGTCTGCTTTCCAGAACCTTTCGACTTGTTTAAAAATAAATCTATCTCCTCCTTAAATTTACTCAATGGCCCAGCATCCACCAGACTCTGGGATAGTGAATTCCACAGATTCATGACCCATTGGGAGAAGTAATTTCTCATCTCTGTTTTAAATCTGCCACTCCTCATCCTGGAGCTATCTATTCTAGATAGCCCAATGAGGAAATGTCCTCTCTACATCTACTGGACAGGATGAAATAAGGTTGAGGAGGCTTAAACACGATCCAGATTGCAGTGCATGGCCAGTGTCAGCACTGGAAAGTCAGTGGGAGGCGATCTCATTGAATCTTTGTGAGATGCTTTGCAAGGTTAGATTCCATTTCTCACTAACTGGACAATCTAGATCTAGAGGTCACAGTCTCAGGTTAAAGTCGTAGCCATTTAGGCCTGGGATAAGCTAAACATTCTACACTCAGAGGGTTACAAATCTTTGTAACTCTCTACCCAAGCAGACTGTAGATGTTCAGACAGTGGCTATATTTAAGACGGAGATTGTTAGATTGCTCGATATTAAAGGGAATCAGGGGACATTCTGGGTGAGTAGAATTATTGCTGAAGACTAGCCATGATCTTCAAAAAATGGCAGGCCAGGCTCAAGGCATTAGGACCTACTTCCATTTCCATTAATGCTGTTCTATATTCTCCTGTCACAGATGCAAGGAATTAATATGCAGCAAGTGTGAAATAACAAATATTTCAACAATTCACTGGGGACTGGGTCACAAGAAGCTCCAGGGAGACAAAGTTAAGAAACTATCCAGCTCGGTTCATGTAATATTGAAAGCAGGAGGAGGAGGATGGATGACATTAGCTTTAAACCACGGTACATCCACAGATGACAACAGTCATTCACGCCCGACACTAGCCTCAGAAAAGTTCCAGTAACAGAAGGTGGTAGAGATGCATAATTACCACTCACTCTTGACAAAGAGGGGGAAGAGAGATGAAACAGGCTTATTCAGAAGCTTTCCTTTACTCACCCGTCTTCAGCTATTTAATCTTGCACCTTACTAGTTGGGTTTTCCACTAGAGTCAGCCACAAGGTCGTGCTCTCACACAGACAAGCCCAAACAGCCATCGTAAATAAGTCATTCACTCTCAGGCACCAGTAATTAACAGAGCTTGACACTTTCCACTTGGGACCTAGTCTCGCACACAGGCCCACCTAGTCCCACTCACTTACAAGCGCTCACATATATGCACGCACATAGATACGTACCGGGGTTCGCTAGTTACCAGCAACAGGATTTCTGGGTAATTCCTCTCTGCTTCAGGGACAAGAAGACCTGTTATAGTCTCCAACTCCTGCTCCAGGGTAACCAGCGGACACAGACCCAGCAGGGAGAGCTCCTCAGAGTCCCAGTAGATGAATGACTTGGGGCTCATTCTTAAACAAAATCAAAGGTATAAGCCCAAGTGTATCTTGGGCAGTGTAAAATGAGCGAGGATTTCCCTCCCAAACTAACAGGGGATAGCAGACTAGTAATTCACAGGCTAAAGCTCTGGGGACATGGGTTCAAATTCTACCATGGCAGCTTAAACTCAGTCAATAAATCTGGAATTGTAAGTTGGTGTCAGCAAGAGTGACCATGACAACAAGCAAAAATTGTAAAAACCCACTGGGGTCACTAATGTCCTTGAGGGAAGGAAATCTACAGTCCATACACAGTCTGGTCTACAAGTGAGTCCAGATTGACAGCCTGAATAGCCCTCAGCAACAACCCCAGCCCACATCCAGGATATCAGTGAAAGAATCAAAGAAAAGTCCCACAATCAGAATTAACATTCAGTATCAGCTTTCTGCTGAGATCAGGCGGCCCAAGTCTGCACAAAGCTGCATGTGGGCTTGAGGAAAACAAAACACAAATTGTCCAAATAATTTTTTTTAAAAAGACAAGCAATTGACATAACACCAACCCTTAAACACTGCTTAGGTTGCTGCTTTTTAGTCCAAAACATTCAGCTTTGTGTTGAATTTCTATGGGATAGCCAACCAGCGATTAAGGCACAATCGCACTTTGATCCTCTGCAAACAACTGGGCTGCTCCTTTGTTAATTCAAAGTCATGTAGATCAGTAACAACTAAATTACCCTATTACCAAATCACGGAGCATATGTAAGCAGCAAAACAGGATTTGTGCAAATTGTAGAATGGTATCATGCAGGTGGCTGTTCTCATGTGCTATCTTTTTAAAGATAGGTGCCACTCTCCTGATGACGTTTTCTGTCCTCAAGAGTTGATTCTATGTTAGATATTACTGTTGACTGTTTCCATTGGCCTTTTAGGCAGTGCATTCAGATCGCTGGGTTAAAAAAAAATTCCACCCTTTGATCATTGGCAATAAAGTCAGAGACAATGATTAAATCTGTACCCTCCTGCTATCGGATACAGTTCCACCTCAATTACCCCATTTAAAAAAAAAACTGAATTTTGAATCAGGAAGTTGAACATTGCGGAATTCTGATTCAGGATCATAAGAACATAAGGAATAGGAGTAGGACTAGGCCATCTGGCCCCTCGAGCCTGCTCTACCATTCAGTAAGATCATGGCTGATCTTTTCATGGACTCAGCTCCACTTACCTGCCTGCTCACCATAACTCTTAATTCCTTTAAATGTTCAAAAATCCATCTTTGCCTTAAAAGCATTTGACAACGTAACCTCAACTGCTTCACTGGGCAGGGAATTCCACAGATTCACAACCCTTTGGGTGAAGAAGTTCCTCCTCAACTCAGTCCTAAACCTGGGGAAGGGTCTAGGCCCAAAATGTCAGCCTTTCTGCTCCTATGATGCTGCTTGGCCTGCTGTGTTCATCCAGCCCTGCACCTTCTTGTCTCAGATTCTCCAGCATTTGCAGTTCCTACTATCTCTAATACAGCAGCCAATTTGCCCAAAGTAGGAATTAAATGGCATCGTTCCAGTGAGTTTGCATTGAGCAAAATGCCAGACCGGGAGAACAAACAGTGATCCAGTCAAAGTTGCAATAGTTAAGCATCAAGTCAGAAATTCTCAACTTGCTTGAAAATTTAATGGAGAACTTGCCTTTTTGCAACCTCAGAATGACTCAAACTCCTCAACCAAAGCCAACACTTATATATGGTCACTGTTGCAATGTAAGTAACACAAAGGACAATTTTTGAACAGCAGGATAGAGTCAGAGAGGTCTAAAAGCACAGAAAAAGGCTTTCCGGCCCATCAACTCTGCACTGATCAAAACAACCACAATCCCACAAACAACGCGATAATTTGTTCTCTTAAGTAATGCAAATTGAGGCACAAATACTGAAACAGGACGTCAGTTGTAACAGACCTTCATTACATCCAAAGACAACTGTTATAGCACAGAAGGATACTATTAAGTGCATTGCGTCTGAAATACTGCCAGAAGACTTTGTTTTTGTTTGGTTTAAACCCCACCCAATGGGCAAGTGAAGCATCAGATTAACGAAGGTCAGCACCTCCAGCGGTGCAGCACTCCCTCAGTCCTGAAGCTGGGAGAGTTAGGCTTATGCTTAACTCTCTAAAGTGGGCCTTGACCCCACAATTCTCTGACTTGGTTGAAGTTAAATTGAACCCGAGGAAGGGTCACCGGACCCGAAACGTTAACTCTGTTTTCTCCTTCACAGATGCTGCCAGACCTGCTGAGCTTTTCCAGCAACTTTGTTTTTGTTAAACTGAACCTGGTTAGGCCACACTTGGAGGTGTGATGTCCAGCTCTGGTCACTCTTTATTTAGAGACATGAGGAACCTCAAGAGAGTTGCAGAATGTTTCCAGCAATGGGGATAGCTAAGAAATTAGAACAGTTCTGAAGGAGGGTCACTGGACTTGAAACGTTAACTCTGCTTTCTCTCCACAAATGCTGCCAGACCTTTCGGATTTCTCCAGCAGCTTCTGTGCTTGTTTCAGATCTTCAGCATCCACAGCTTTTTGTTTAATATAAGCTTGAAGGGAGAATTGAACAAGCCTTACTGATTATATCAGGACAAAATAAAGTACACAAAGAAATGCTGTTCCACCGAGCTGACGATACAAGGACCAGGGGAAACAGATTGAAGTTTTGGGGCAAGACGTATAGGGCGTATGTAAGGAAGAACATTTACTTTAAGCACAGCATGCAGCAATGGTCGAGAACATTTTGCCCTGAAGACTGGAAGCAGAATGACGACTTCAAAGGAAACTTGACTGATATTAGCTTGGAAGGAGATAAACTCACAGGGGGCTACAGAATGGGGAAGGGGAAGGGGTGGGAGAGGGGAAGGGGTGAGAGAGGGGAAGGGGAAGGGGAGAGGGGGAGGGGGGTGGGGGGGGGGGAGAGGGGAAAGGGGAGAGGGGAAGGGGAAGGGAAGAAAAGGAGGGCGGTGAAGGTGGAATAAAGTCGAGGGAGGCTCTCAGACCGACTGCAATTGACGAGGGGCCGAAACTCCGCGGGTTTAAGGAGTTTGCACCAGCCCTGTGCTGGGCCGGGGGGGATCGCTGCTCACCTGTAACCGGAGCCGGACATCCTGGGTGCTCGCCCCTCTGAGCCGCTCCACCACCCCGGCCACCAGGTAATTGGTGCGGAAATTCTTGGAGCTGAACCGCCGGCGACACTGGGGGCAAGTGAAGCTGTTGTGGGAGCCCCTCCAGAACTGCAAGATGCATTTCTTGCAGAAATGGTGCATGCATTCCAACATGACTGGCTCCTGGAACATCTCGCAACAGATACAACAGGTTAGTTCATCCGTCACCCCCTCCATCCTCACTCACTCACACTTCCCGAACAAACTAACAGCGTCACACCACACTTTCCAAACTTCCAAACCTTCACAAACTGGGAGGGGGGAAAAAATCCTTCAGCTGCTTTCGATTTTACCCAATGCTCCGCCCATTACGTTTTACCCCCCCCAACTCGTTCCCTTCCTTCCTTCCTTCCATCTTTCTCTCTCCCTCCCTCCTTCCTTCTGTGAACGGGTGCACCAATGATCTCTCAGTCAACAAGCGTTCATGAACCATTTCAATGTCCTTCTGCACCAATCTCTTCACTGGCAGCTGTGAAAGACAAAGAGGTGGGACTGGCAGACGGAAACTGGGTTAGGTAAAAAAAACTGCTTTATCTGCTGGGTACGTCAGACTTCGGAAAGGAGAAATTACACAGCGGGGGTGAATAATCTCTAATGTGTGGACGATGAGTCATGTAAATATTAACATCCCTGTAAATACTGACACACTCCCCAGGGACCCCCCTGTAAATACTG
>NC_063343.1:62626759-62626827 GCF_021869965.1 Rhincodon typus
ACTGACACACTCCCCAGGGACCCCCCTGTAAATACTGACACACTCCCTCCAAGGGACCCCGTGTAAAT
>NC_063343.1:62651827-62652113 GCF_021869965.1 Rhincodon typus
TCAGGGCCGGTCTCTCACTGACTGAGCTGGGAATCAGGGCCGGTCTCTCACTGACTGAGCTGGGATTCAGGGCCGGTCTCTCACTGACTGAGCTGAGAGTCGGGGCCGGTCTCTCACTGACTGAGCTGGGTGTCGGGGCCGGTCTCTCACTGACTGAGCTGGGATTCAGGGCTGGTCTCTCACTGACTGACCTGGGATTCAGGGCTGGTCTCTCACTGACTGAGCTGGGAATCAGGGCTGGTCTCTCACTGACTGAGCTGGGAGTCGGGGCCGGTCTCTCACTGAC